>NC_082341.1:110374088-110682421 GCF_027477595.1 Haemorhous mexicanus
ATGTCAGTCATTATGGATCAGATTCCAGCCAAGCAACACAGTCACCATCAATAAAGGGATCATCAGCAGTTAATTTTAATAGTCATTCCATGACTCCTTTTGGAGGGCCTTCAGGAATGACACCCTTTGGAGGAGCATCATCTTCATTTTCAGCTGTGCCAAGTACATATCCTAGTACTCTAACAGGTGAGTGTTACATAAAATGATGCTATTATTATTTAGTATTATAGCCACAAAAAAATACTATGACACCTTGCCACGCAGAAATAAATTGCAAATTTAAAATAAATTGCCTTTTAGAGATTCCTGATTTTCAGTATCTTTACTGCTCGTGTAATAATTCAGCCTGTATTCACTAGTGACTGGGGCATGAAGGTTGGGTGTTTAGGCTTTTTTTTTTTGTGGAGACAATTAGGATCACAGCACAGAGAAATTTAAGTTACTAAAGACAATAATGGGAATAGTTGATAAAATTAAATTAGAAGTTGTAAGCTCTTGAAAGGATGTGTATGTGATAATGGCTTTAAACTTGGAGAGATGTAAAAAATAAAAAAACACTCCAGATTCAGGAAATTGATTTTTTAAACTGGTTTTAAGTCTGATTACTTTTAAATTACATTAATACAACATTGAATGAATTTATAAAGCTTAACAGGATTTGCATTATATTCTATGTACTTTACTGTGGGAATAATTGTGTGAAATGAAAGAGTAGAATTCCCATTTTTATTGGTCATATGAAAACCAGAATGGAAATTGTAAAGATAGAATTTGCAGCACACAGAGTCCTTTTTGGCTGAGGTATAGAAGATACAGCATTTTAAAGCAACATGTGCATTTGATGTTATAAACCTACCTTAATATTAAAATCTTAAAACTTGAAAAAAAATACTGATTTTGTCCATGTAACTAATTTCATCATTTTGTCAGATATTTTTGAGAGGAAGCTGTGATTTATTCTTTTTTTTGAGAGGCACTAAAAAGACAAACTAATTTATTTTAGAAGCTCTGTACAGACACTTCAGAAAACAGAGTAAATAATTCCTTAATAGTCTATTTCTAGTTTTCCCACAAAGTTCTAATGTTGGCACAATTACAGTGCTGAAGTGTTTGCATTTAAAGTCTTTTAAAAATACAAGAAATCTGAGATCCTTGAAAACACATTCTGACCTTGGCATTAAGCAGTTCAGGAAACCAAGTACGAATTGTCAGGTAATGATCATGTCATGGTCCTTCTCTTGGGAGTACATTAAAAACCAAATAATTAAAATGAACATCTAGCCTTTATCATTTATGAGTCAACTCTGAATCCCTCTTTTGGATGAACATATGCAGAAATTAAATAAGGGCAGCATTTATTTATTTTCATTAGCTCTGCTGAGGAAAGTTTATTGTATTTCAACTCCCCCAAGAACCTTGGAATATTTCTTCTTACTAGATCTGGTTTTTTGGTCTTGTAGGAATCCCCAGCAGTGCATGCAGGCACTCCTGGGCATAACCAGGCATCAGGGATGTAGCCCCCCCACTGGGTACCACAAATCTTTTGCTGCAGAGACCAGAAGGGATGTTCTCTTGCCTGTTCCTGTTCCTGCTGGTTGCAAAGCATGTTATATCTTGAACCAGAGTCAGCAAGAGACATTTCTCATGAAAAGAGTCTGATAATCTCATCAGCGTGAAATCAGTTATCAGCAGGCAGGCTGATTTGTATGAATGCTCCCATTGTTTTGCAATTAGGCAAAATGATACTGCATATGAAATTATTCCTCTTTGTTCTGTAAAACCAGCCCATCCACAAAAAAACATACATACATACATACATGCATACAATTGCACTAAGAATTATTTGGTACATTCAGTACTGCCTTTCAGATCAATCAAAATTGGGTGGTTTCGTGAGCAAATGAGATGACAGCCTTCATCTGCTGTAAGCTTTTTTATTTGTGACCAATAAAACACTGGATCACATTCTGTCACCCTTTGCTTCACAAGAGCAGAGAATAAATGGGCTTGTCAAACAGGATGTAAATGTCAGTAGTACTTATCCAGTTGATCAGTGATGAGTGACAAGAGGATGATATGGTTGTCATCATGGCCTGTAGTGAGGCTGAAAAGTTGAGCCATCTTTTATTCCTCTAGAGCAAAAAAGAAGACGAAATCTGAGTTAGTCACACTGTTCCTGTATTACACACTGTCTTCAGATATTTTGAAGTCATAGAATATTGCTGAAAATCAGAAGAGAAAAATGGGCTACTGTTCTAGCCTTACATGAAGCTATGCTAGTGCTCTGTAATCCCCTTGCTGAACAAGAAGGTGAAGTCTTCTCTCCAAAGCCAGTCATAGATTAGAGGATGGCATACTGACCTAATGAAAGGAAAATTTTAAGGGAAGTTTTGTGGCTACAGATAGTTTGAGCAACTAAACTAGATCATCTCACAGTGGTTCACAAAGAAAACAGCTGCAAGAGACTTGAAATATCATTTCACAGTATCTTTGTTTAAATCAGTCTGTGCTGATGCTGTTCACTTCAAGTATTTTATTATTTTTTGCTATTAAAAAATAACACCTGTGACTGAGACTAAAAAGAGGTTTTGTGGTAGCTGAAGTTTTTCAAGTTTCTTTATATGCAGCTAAAAGCTTTTGTGATATTGTGACTTGAGCATATTGATTGTTTCCATCTGCCAAAGAGCTTACTGAGGATGGTTTATTTCCATAACATTTGCTTTCTGTTTGTGTGAATACAGTTGGTATCTTCACTATTTTCTTGCTCTACCTATCAGTTTGTGTCATCAAAATAATGTAGTAATAAAGAGAAAAATTGGTAGAACTGTTTTGATTTTTAACTTGAATTAGGAGCTGCTAACTTCTAAGAAATGTTTTAATTCATTTTGAGTTCATAAATCACATTTTTTTAAAAAGCCCCTCAATTACTCTAACCTCCTGTGGGGATTTTGTTCTGTTTTTCCTAGCGGAACTATAAATTCATTTCCAGCTGAGGCCTGCTGAGAGACTGTAACCACAGGAAAACTCCAAATCAAACTGTTTAGGTGATTAGGAGCTCTTATGTCAGAAAATCTATATTGAAAAAGAATATTGCATATAGACTATCCCCATTGCATTATATGTTCTTCCTTTCTGATCACGATCATGCTAATTTTAAGACCTAAATTAGATGCAATATGTTTCTCTTGGTGGACTTTCATGTATATCCTGATATGTACATGTGCATATTAGAGACGTAGTATTATACATTTAAAAATATGTTATTGGTTGGACTATTGTTATTAGGCTTCCTAAATGTTAATTAGACAAAGAAATAGCATTTCTAGGGGTTAAAAAGTCTTTCTGATTTGTCTGTTTGTGATTTTCTGTTTTAACTTTCTCATGGTTATGGTACACAGCTCTTTATTTTTGCTAATAGCATGTACATCTCAAACAGCCTTTTCTCCTTTCTCTCTTCCTCATCTCCGTCTTCCCAGTTTTATAGATTAGTTCTTTGAAGTATAGAAAAATGTTTTATGCTGGTAAGTGTAGAAGCCTTCCTACCATCCACCTCTCTTACATCTGTCTTATTTGGGGGACATGTTCAGCAGCATGCGCTATACCAGCAGTGGGATGGGAAAGCAGATTCCTTAGTGTTGGTGGAGTGCAGCTGTTCCTCATGTGACCTGTCTTGGTCCTTGTTCTCTGGAGTAATGCACTGATGGATCATCCTCAGCAAGGGTCTGCTTCACGGCTGGGGAGACTTGGTGGCATCAAAAACATAATCAGTGCTAAAGCAGAGGAATGTCTTTGTCCCCAAGAGAATACTTTAATTTCTGGTTCAGTTCCTTGGGTAGGTTTTGTGTAAACTCAAAAAGTTGGGAATGCATCAGTTATTTATAGCTAAGTGCAGCAGGAACTTTCACTTCTGTGAAAATTAGTGTCTGATGGTTCACTGTTGTGGTGGTGTAGGTTCTTCCAGAACTGCATTTCTTAACAAGAAGCAAGCTTAATAAAGAAACTATGGGTTTGGGTTTTTTTACTGGTGATGCGTCATGCAGGTTTCTGTATATAAGTGCTGTAATTATTAATGTGGTTCCAGTGATGTGTCTAGTGGCCTTTTGTGGTGTGGAAGCATATTTTCAGAATGTCTGTTTATAGGCATAGCTCTGTCCTAAGAAATTAGCAGGTTATTGATCTGTCTTCCAAAATGAGATGCAACCCAGAGTGTTTAGTTGCTTCCAAATCAAAACTGATTTATTGTTTCATGAACAAGTCCTTAAATCAAGTGTTGCAACATTTCTGCTACATCATATGGGATTTTTTTTTCTTTTTCCTAAGGTGGTGTTACTGTATTTGTGGCCTTATATGATTATGAAGCTAGAACTACAGATGACCTTTCATTTAAGAAAGGTGAACGGTTCCAGATAATAAATAACACGTAAGTGTTCTCATTCACAGACCTCACTGGGTTGTTTGAAATAATTAGATCCTTAGTTCTTTTGGAAATCCTTGTATCCTATTTCAGTGAAGGGTAATTGATTTTCTTTTTTTTTTTTTAATGCATTCAATATTCAACAAGCATGGGGTTAAAATATATAATACTGCTAATACAATAACTTTTCAGGTTGAGATCAGGGTTTGGGTGCAGATGTAGAACTATAGCAACTGTGGTAGCCCTAAGCCTTTTCTCGATTGGGTGACTTCCTTCCCCTCCCTGCTCCAGCAAGGCACAGTTACCCCCTTGGGGCAGCAGAGGTGGGGACAGGTACTGCTCCATCCCAGACTCTGCACCTGGAGTTACTCTCTGCTCTGGAGAGCCAAATTCCACTAAGAGGCATTTGTGTTGCTCACAACACCAAATGGGTGTAGTAGGTACAGCACAAACTATTATTTGAGATGCCCTCATAATCAAAATAACATCTTACCTAAATTTACCTGCCTTTCATATGTGAGTACCTTACGGGTGCTAATGTTATGTGTTGTGTTTGTATGTGGAAGAGGTAATGATGTTTCATTGCAGGGAAGGAGACTGGTGGGAAGCAAGATCCATTGCTACGGGAAAGACAGGCTACATCCCAAGCAATTATGTAGCTCCTGCAGACTCCATTCAAGCTGAAGAGTAAGACACTGTATCCTGTCAATTTTATACACTTCTTACCCTGTGGTGATACTGGTTTTTAAAGTCCTTATATGTAACATTTAAGGGTAAAGTAGGAGAATACTATTAATGAAAGCAGTGCTGCTTGGATTATGTCAGAGGTTTCAATATTAGTAAGCACGGGGTGGACACTCATGCAGATGTTTTCTGACAGCTTGCTACATGCAGGGCTAAAGGAGAAAGGATGGGAGAATTCAGTAATTATTAAAATTGGAGAGTATGCGTTGTGTATCATATAAAGCAAAAATTTATGGGTTTTAACTAAAGAATTCACACACCATCAATTCTAGGGTTTTATTCCTATTTTTGCTTGCCAAACCCTGAGTCAAGATCAGCTATATACTTGGTATTACCTTAACCTTACATTCTAAAAAAGCATGTGCGCACAATTATTGTTAATCTGTTAATCTGTGTTAACTTTTTGGTGACAAAACTGCTAAGGACTGCTGTGAATTTGGAAAATTATTCTGCTTTGTGTACCAGTGCTTCATACATTCATTTACTAACATCCTGGAGTGGTTAGACAATCACATAAAATTACTGTGGATCCCATAGGTTGGAGTAGAGTTTTAGTAGAGTTTTACCCTTGTTGCAGGGGATTATATTTGTTGTACTAGAAATATAAAGTTGCATAGCTCTTGTTTCAGTGATACTGCCAATCAGCAGTTCACTGATATGTGATCTGTGCACTTCTCTGTTTGCTACTGCATGTCTGGGAAAAGTGCCTGATTTTCAAGATGTTTGCTCAATTTCAAGCTGAGACTTTAGCATGTTGCTGCTGCTGCTCTCACTTGACTCTGTGCTATTAAAAAAATGATAGCATCAAAGACACTCTGTTATTTTGAGTTTCATCTGGTTTTAAAATTATTAACTTTTGTTTATTTTTGGGGAAAAAAAGTCAAACATTTCTTTTTTTAAACTATGCAATAAAAGCTTAGGCCATTACAACTGCAGTGGTGGTAAAATGGAAATGGTAGCCCTTTACAAAGAAAGCATAGCTCTTAAACACTAGCCAGAACAAAATGGTGGGACTTGTCATGTTATGTGATGACTAGAGGTGAGAGTAAAGGGTGATGAAATGAGGAACTTTCTAAAAACTGCTTATTTTTTAAAAACAGTGCTAATTTTATGAAATATCCCCACAGCATTAGGAATACAGTTCATTTGCTTTAGAGTTTGTTAGCCCTGTGCTTTGATAGAGTTTGTAGATTTTGTGTAGTGACTGCAATTAGAAATACAAGTGCAAATGCCATACAGAGCCCCAAGCTGCTAAGAGTTTGTCTGTGGTCTTTTCTAAGCCTGGAGGCATTTTTAGCAGAAACTGCTTTTGACAGGATCCATATTATTTGTGTGCTTTTTTTAATGACACCATAATATAAATGTTTAATTGTCTCTAAAAGAGAAAGCAATTTTTATAGGTAGTGAAATGAAACAGCACTTTACAATATAGTCTGTAAATTGTTGTAGTCTGGGGAAAAGGCATTTTCATGTGAAGTCTTGAACTAGGTTAAAGTTTGCTTCTGTAAGATTTTAGGTTACATCCAAATTGTCTCCAGTGCATATACTCTCCTATCCATTTCTAGCTTTGCACATCTCCTTCAACACTCAAACTGCAAGTACAACAAAATGTAAGAATAAGTTTCGAATTCCCATGTGATTGCACAGGCCATTCTTTTCATGGCCAAAGTGATCCCTCTTTATCTACATTTTTTCCCCAGAAAATGTTTCACCCACAAAGCCATTGTTTTGCAGCAGTTTCCAGTACTACTTTTCCCATCACTCATGAAGCCAAATTAGCTTGACGATAAGATAGTGACAGACAAAAATGTGTGAAATTTACACTTTCCATCACTTTGTAACTTCTGAGGCATTTAATAAAAACAAGATATAGTTAGAAATAAATCTTATTCCAAAGTCTGGGGATTCATATGAAGATGGACCTTAAAATTATCACTGGCTCAGGACAGCAATGTGTGCAGGATGTTCATCAGGATGGGCACACTGTGGGAGTATAGAAGAAAAAACTCCTTATGTGAAAGAGCTGAAGGCAAGGAAAAATGCAGGCCTTCTAAAACATCTGTGTTCTTTTTGGTATCAGAATAATTAGAAATGTTACTCACAAAGAAGTATATGACACCTACCATAGGGTTGTTCCTAAATGATCAATAGAAAAAAGGGCTCTCTCTGCTGAGGCAGAGAAAGATGGGAGGCAACAGAAATTGAAACAGGAGAGTTTCCAGCTGAATATAAGAAACATTTTTATCCTGAGAATGGCCACAAAGGGATACGGGTTGCCCAGGCTGGTGATCTGTCCTTCAGGGTTTTCAAGCCTGAAGTGGACTACATCCTGAGCAACTACGTGTGATGTCACTGCTGACCCTGCCTGCAGCAGGAGGCTGGACCAGGGAACTCCAGGGGTCCTTCCAACCTGAATGAACCTGTCATCCAATGATATTTATGCACACTCACTTTGCATTAAATATTGTTTTCTAACATAAAGCCAAAACTTATTAAAGAAGGTATTTCAGCTGCTGCAGTTTTGAATGTGCTACCAAAGTGTGCCATGTGATTCATCTTGGCCTGAAAACTTAGCCTGAGGAGGGTGTTCCTTTCAATGTTAAGAACAGTTGATGTCTGTTGTTAAACCAGCAGAAAACCATAGTGTTTGCAGATACAGGCCTCTTTGCATGTATTTTGTAAATAACAGAAATGAGAGTCATACAGAAATAGGTCATCTTAATCTTTTGTCTGTGTGGATGTCATTGATTTTGTTGATCTTTATCTGCTTTGGGATGCTTGTAGCCCAGCAACTGTTTTGGAATATTAGTTAGTCCAGTCAGTGCTTGAGATTTCTAAATCTTTTGCTTATATGAGTACCGAAGCATAGGAAGCTTTTACTTACACATTTCCTTTTAAATTTTTTAGGTGGTATTTTGGTAAGATGGGCAGGAAGGATGCAGAAAGGCTACTTTTAAATCCTGGAAACCAGCGTGGTATTTTCTTAGTAAGAGAGAGTGAAACCACTAAAGGTATGTATGTGTCTGTATCTCTTCTCTCTCCCATTCCCTGCTCTCCCCAACACCAAGGTGAACATTTTCATGCCTGTCCCATGATACACATGAATGTGTACACCATGTATGTGTGCCATGACACTTGGGGAGATACGTTAAATACCTTTTTATATTTTGGTGAAGAACCAGATGTGACTTTTTTCCTAGGTGCTTATTCCCTTTCTATACGTGACTGGGATGAGGTCAGAGGTGATAATGTAAAACACTACAAAATCAGGAAACTTGACAATGGTGGATACTATATCACAACCAGAGCACAATTTGAATCTCTACAGAAGCTGGTGAAACACTACAGAGGTAAGCCCAAGTTCCAGTGTCCCAATGTTACCCTATGCCTACTGTAAGGAAGAATGACTGCATCCCTAGCTTATTCTTAAAATTCACAACTATAAAATTTCTTTCTGATTTCAACAAAAAGTAAATGCACTAATTGTTTTTTATCAACATTAAGATGTTACTTTTGTTGCAGTCTTACCCTTGCTTAACTGTGAAGCTATTGACTATTTTTTCTGTTTTCCAGAACATGCTGATGGGCTGTGTCATAAGCTAACAACTGTGTGTCCCACTGTGAAACCACAGACACAGGGACTAGCAAAAGATGCTTGGGAAATTCCTAGAGAATCTTTGAGGCTGGAAGTTAAGTTGGGCCAAGGATGTTTTGGTGAAGTGTGGATGGGTAAGAGCTTAATGTGACACATTTCAGTTGTTCCTGTGAATGTTTTAATAGTATTTAAAGTAAATCAGGATTGGGATCTGAAAAGATAATATCATAGAGAAATGAAGGGAAAAAATACCAGTTATGAACATGCATGTAATGGTAAAATTAATATTCAATATAGTTCTTGTTTATGATTATTCTGTTAGCTAAGAAAACAGAAGCAAAAAAAAAATTTCAGCGGAAAATCTCTTCAGTATTACAGTGGGGAATAAAACCTAATCTGTTTCTCTAGGAACGTGGAATGGAACCACAAAAGTAGCAATCAAGACACTAAAACCTGGTACAATGATGCCAGAAGCTTTCCTGCAGGAGGCTCAGATCATGAAGAAGCTACGACATGACAAGCTTGTGCCGCTGTACGCAGTCGTTTCTGAGGAACCAATCTACATCGTCACCGAATTCATGACAAAAGGTGAGGGACAGAATAGTTAGAAATACTGCATTTAAAAGGTTATTTAAGACCTCAGCAACAAATCAAATGTTTAATTAATGTTACGTATAAGCTAACTGGAGTATAAGTGTTAATTTTGATTAAATTAAAATGAGCAACGCTTGACCTACTTGGAGCAGTCCTGATTTAGATTATGGGCAGAGACATGATTCTTTTGCACATCTGTGTCACTCTTTCTAATCTTCTAAGTACAAGACTGGGTTTTTTTTTTTCTCCTCATTTTTAGTGTGTACTGTCCATCACATTTAAATGGAACAGCGTAGCTGGGAGTATTATTATGAGATTATGCCTGCCTGTAGACAGGTCATGCTAACAGCAAAACATGTTGAGCTTTGGGTTTTTTAGTGTTTCTTTCCCAGCAGTGTAATAGCAAATTTTAAAAAGGTTGAGTGGTTTTTTTCCCAGACTCCCTTCTTTATCCCCTTGTTTTCAGTCTTTGATCCTTCTTCCTTTGCTCTTTGTCATTTCCCCCTCACCCTGCTAATGAAACAGAGATTTAAAGATTTAGGCAGAGTGCAGAAATAAACATCATAAGCATATGACTGTTAAGGAGCAGCAGATTTCCAAGTCAATTATTCGATTTTTTATAAAATGCAGACTTCTGTTCAAGTCAGAGACAAATTTTGCTATCCTTATAAGCTACAGAAGCAAGGGAGTGGCTAGTTGTGTTCAGTACTGCACTACAAATGTATGGGTTTACTTTTTTCCTGTTTGGATGGGGTTTTTAAAGGGTTGTATAAGATCAAAAAGGTAAAAATGAACAGAAAATGTAAAAACTTCCTTCTGCATTTTTTTCCTAAATAACACTAGACAGCCTTGCAAAGTCAGTTTTCATTGTTCAGAAATCAGGTTTCAGCAAGGCAGTAAGGAAAAAAATATTTATAACTGCCTAAAGAAAAGCAACGTTTACTACCAGAACTGGTTACCTTGCAAAAGCAGAAGAATTGTAACTTTTTCTAAATTATGAATTCAAAATGCTGTTGAAAGCTTCTCTTTATAGCTTTCCTTTGACAAAATTCTCATATTTTACAAAACCTATAGAATTTCCTTTTTCTACGCTACTAGAACAATTTATTTCCCCTTTCACAAGGAAAAAACGCAGGTACAAACTGCAGAGTGTCCAACTGTTTTTTGCAGTGTGGACAGGTTACTAGAGATCAGTGTGAAATCTTTGCTCCTCTTCAGTCCTTTGATCTCATGAACCAAGGTCAGAAAAAGTCTGTGCAAACACACACAGCAAACAGCAGCAGCAGTGTGGGTCTGGCCTGACACATTTTAACTTTCACTGTGCAAAAATACAGCAAGTCACTAAATTTATGTTGGAGAAATCTAATTCAGAGTTACTGCTATGAGCAGCTCTGAATCCACTTCAGGATATGCAGTCAAGTAGTTTCTTTCCTCACCTTGGCCACACTTGTAATTTTGTTACTGTAATTTGGACAGTGACAAGAGTGATTAGTTACAAATCTTTACCAGTTTCTTAGGAAAGAGGTCCTATTCTTATCTCAAGTGACATAATGCCACCTGTAAAAACTGTTATGTAGGGACAAAGCTTTGCTGCACAAGTAGAGGTTGCAGTCTTGGTCCTTGGAACTGATTTCAGATACTGCTCGTGTAATGTTGTGGGTACAATTGCATTATATAAACTGGAGAAAATAAGGTATTGTAAAGAATGGAAGATGGTTTTCCCTGTAAGAAGGAAAAAGCAACAATTTCAGAATAATTTCTCTAATGTATGCTTTGGGCTGGCAGGAAAATACGTATCAGGGATAGAGTTGTTTTTTTTTCTGCAATTATAAATCTCGCAGCAGAAGAAAGTCTGGCTAGGAGGAGCACTGATACCAACAACACTGGAAAAATTACATGGTATTGCCAGAAACAGCAGTCTGTTTTGTTATTGTTTAGTTATTTGCATTATTGAAGTGGATTCCAAACCACTTGGATAGAATTGCACTAACTAGTTATGAGTGTAGAGGTAACTATGGGTATGATCACTAGGTCACATATTCTAGTAAATGATGGATTTTCAAATACAGATTTCATGAGATAAATGTGTCAATCATAATGTGTAAGAAGAAAATCTCATTTGTGTTTTCAGATCAAGTTAATGTTTTTGTTTTTTTGTCTTTTTTTCCCCCAAAAATGTGTTATGTTTTACAGGCAGCTTGCTAGACTTCCTTAAAGAAGGGGAAGGGAAATACTTAAAACTCCCACAGCTCGTCGACATGGCTGCTCAGGTACCAAAAAAACTTACAAAACTTGTATTTTGTGCCTAGAGAAGAGGTATCATGTATCAACTAAACATAAATATCAAATGCTCCGGCTGTTGTGTGCGCCTTCTGTTGTGGGTTTGTGATTTGTCAGAACGGAAACAGTCTGGTTTGCAATCAGCAGATACTGCATAGCCGGACACACTAATCAATGCCAAGCTCTTGGTTGCTATGCTATAATTCATATACTTATACAATGGGAATGGAGCTAAAATAAGGGGGTGCAGCTTAATGCTTGGGAGAAATGTATATAGCCATGAAAAACAACCTTTTATAACACTTTTATTTTTAAGATTGCAGATGGCATGGCTTACATTGAAAGAATGAACTACATCCACAGGGACCTCCGGGCAGCTAACATTCTTGTAGGAGACAATCTTGTGTGTAAAATAGCAGATTTTGGTTTAGCAAGGTTAATAGAGGACAATGAGTACACTGCAAGACAAGGTAAGGCCAGTTAATTTATTTAATAAGACCAGTTGCCTTTCAATTGCTTAGAACTATTATATTTAGCAGAACATGCCTGTGTATTCTGTGTTCATGAATAAAGATCCTGCATGGAAGTGTGCTTTCACAGTTCTGTTTAGGTGAGCCCCTCGCCTGAGTGTAATCCTAGTAAGCTTCCTCTGTTCCAAGTTATGTGGCAGTTTGTTTGTGTTTTCAAAAAACACTTTTAATTATTTTTGGGGGTTAAAACATGCTACAGTTTGAAGAGAGATGAGATTCCAGAGAAGTTGTTCATCAGGTTCACTTTTTAAAACATATTTAAGTAAGGCTCTCAGATGTCTTTAGTGCTTCCAGATATTGTAGCCAGTAGTAGCTGTCCTAGTGTGAGAAATATTAAAATACTATTCCTCCTTGAATTTTATCAATAAAGCAAAGTACAAAAATATTTTTAGTGTATTATTCTTTTCAAAATATTTTGAAGTGTAAGCAAATTGTGGATTAGCAAGGGAAAATTGAGCATCTGTCTTTCTAATGTTTGTAGGAGCTAAATTTCCAATTAAATGGACCGCTCCAGAAGCAGCATTGTATGGTCGGTTTACAATCAAGTCGGACGTGTGGTCATTTGGAATTTTACTGACAGAGCTGGTAACTAAGGGGAGAGTGCCATATCCAGGTAACAGGAAGATTTAATACATTATTCTTTTCTTTGTTGTATTCTCTGCCTCTGAACTTACCTTTTGTACTTTTTCCCTTCATTCAGAGCCCAGAGTTGACAAGCAGAAACAAAAACTTAGTCAGACCTTACTGGTTCCTTTGTTCGCTAAGATACTTTGGTTTATGTTCGGATTAAATCTTGCATATTTTAAAATGTTTTAAGATAATAGCACTTCTAAATGTGACTGACAGTTTATTTCAAATTAGTGGGTATCCTTATGTTTTCTGTCTATCTGTTCCTGATAGTTCTACCTTTGACATTTTCCCAGACTACAGAGAGCGTCACTACACTGAACCTGCTAAACCAGATTTTGAAACTAAACATTTTTCAGCAGATATTTTGCTGGATCTGGCTGTAGGGCAGTTCTGTAAGGCAGTTCTGTTAGGGATATTTAAAGCCTTTTTCTTGGCCTGATTTCAAATTAAGTTGTCCTTGAATGGAACCTATGCAGGGAGAAGCTATTTGGGCTTGATTCTCCTCTCTGAAAGGACAGGTCCAAGGCAATGGGAAAGGGAGAAAGGGAAAAGTACTATGTGTTGAGGAGCTACCAGTGTACTGGAATAATTTTCAGAAAATTTATTTAATGCACATGTAAAAAATTCATTCACTATAAAGTGTGTTCATTAAAGGTTCTGTTCTGGTAGAGCAACATGCTTTGCAGCTGCAGAGGTTCTTGAAAAACTTTGGGAAACTGTTCTTTGCATAATGTCATTCAGAGCTAATATGCTTTCCTTTTAGGAATGGTGAATCGAGAAGTTCTGGAACAAGTGGAACGTGGGTATAGGATGCCTTGTCCTCAAGGCTGCCCAGAGTCTCTCCACGAGTTAATGAAACTGTGTTGGAAGAAGGAACCTGATGAGAGACCAACATTTGAGTATATACAGTCTTTCTTGGAGGACTACTTTACTGCTACAGAACCACAGTACCAGCCTGGAGACAATTTATAAGCCAACAGTCTATATAACATGCACAAATCTGCCAAATGTAAAAGACTTGCAAAGAATTCCTGAAGTCTCCAAGGAATCACAGGAAAGAAAATCTTCGCTACTTTGCATGCTCTTAATGGCAAACTGGAATTTCATAATGCAGTTGCACAAAACCACTTTTAAAGTGTTATACTCTGATTTACCAATGACATATTTTTTATTTTTTCCTCTTTCCCAACTTATTTTCAGGGTCCAAAGGAAGCTTACTGAAAATACGGGGCAGAAAAAATGAGTGTTGGTGTGAACAATAGCAGAAAAACCAATGTTTCAAATCCTTTATTCTCCCAGTATTTGCTAATCATTATACTCTTGAGGGAATAGTTTGGAATAAGTGATCTTGGGGTAAGGCCTTTTTAAAGCAGAAGAACTTTGTGGGACCAAGCAATTCTATTGCAGTTCAGTAAAACTCCCTATGTTTAGAACTACATGTGTGTGCCCCCACCCCCGCAAAACAAAAGATGGTACAACTGTATTTGATTTATAGTCTCAGTCTTTAAGCTTCCACTTTCATGGACTTAATTAGGGTAGGCAGGTAAAAAGAGAAATTGGAACAGTGAATGAAAAACTTGATATAAATGGTAGACCTCAATAGTGAGATTAGAGAGCATAATGCACTGTGTTAATACTTGTGTTAATATAACTGGAAAGTAGCATGAGAGATTTTTCCTTTTTTCTTTCTGCATAGCTAATTAAGAATAATGAAGGTAACTAGAAAATGAGGTAATATTTTATAAAATTGTGTTGATAAAGTATGATGATATTTGAACTTGAAGCTATGTAATACAATCATGGGGGGAAAGCCTTTAATCTTTTAAGCTCCAGTGGAACAGCGAGCTTTTGTATGGGAAGACTGCCTGAACAAAGTCACAAAGTTCACCAGGAAAGCAAGACTGAAGCTGGTAATTGGCCACCTTTTAGTCCTTTTTCAGAGACAGGTTTGGTACTGTTGTATGTGGCTTGTAAGTGGTAACGAGGGTGGGTGCCACAAGTGCTATCTGTCACTAGTTCAGGGATTTGATTGCACTTTTGCTTTTCTTGGCTATTAAGACACACACACATTTGCTCTTCCCACTTCTGCCCTTCCTACAGAATTATTTAACTAAAAATAAGTGAAAGAAATGTGAAAGTTTAAAAAGTAAAGGGATAAAATATATTTAATATTGTCCAAGTAATGAAATTTGCTGGTATTCAGCCCAGCTGACACTACATCTAGATTTATTTTCTTTGGCTACTGACATATCAAGCAATAACGTCATGTCTTTTACTCAACAATTTGCATGAGGTTCTTGAATTTCTGATCAAGCTTATATACTTTAATTTTGAAACACTCTTACTTAGTTACTGGCTTGGAATTCATATTATCATTGTAAAGCTATCCAACAAATGAATTCAGAAGAGCTGGTAATATAGTTCTGGTACTAAACTTAACATTCATGGGTTTACACTACATTGAATCCAACTACCAAACAGATCTGTGTAGGAACAGTGCCATCATTTTTCATTTTCCCTCATCATTGCTCATCAACTGTACTTCTGTGGTTATCAAATTTTAAAAGGGCTTTCTGTAAGAAAAACAAAAACAAAACAAAAAAACACATACGCAAAATACTCAAAAAACCCAAAAAAGATTATGAAATTTTAATTTTTCTAAATATTTTAAAATAACACAATCATATGAGTTTATGTATTAATACAGTCATAACAAAAAATGCCAAAAATGACACTGGCATTGTATGGATTTTTAATTACTGAATGGAACAGTTCATTGTAATAACACTTGTATAGTAAAGGAATAAAACACTAACTTAATGAACGTGTTCATTGTAAATGGTTGTGTATTATAAAACTTCTCCAAAAGAGTTTGTATGTTTATGAAAATTTATTTGTTTCACCTGAAGACCTTGATGTGGTTCTTACCCTAACAGAGTTTAAAATTCACATTCACACTTTTTATATAAATAGTAATAAGTTTAATTATGTAACTAAGTATTTTTATAAAGTATGGCATTGTTGAACTGTTTTGCAGAATTGGTTCCAAATAAATTTCACCTTGATTGCATCTGCTTATTTGAGGTGGGGGGGAGAAGGTGGGAGGGGGACAAAAGCAGAGTAGCCTTCACATTGAGGGGAGAAGGACGGGAATAAAACATTCATGACATTCTTTTTTATCCTCTGTAAATTGTACTTCCATGCAGGATTGTGAGCTCATTGTGCATTATTGCTGTTCAAACAGACATTTTCTAGACCAGTTCACAGGTCCTTGGCAGGAATGGGTTAGAACAATTCTGCCTGGGCATAAAACAAGCCCCTCTGGTGGACAGACAGATGGACTTGGGATTCTTGTGAGAGCAAGTCCAACTTAAACTCTCAGCTGGCAGTCACTGTCATGCTGTAAGGCAAGCACATATCCTCCCTCTTGCTTTCTCTGGGATAAACAGCCACTGTTCACTTCTGTCTAATTTTTCAGGGAATTTTATACATTTGTTCTTGTGATAGCCAATGTTTCATCTCAACCTCATTGAATGTTACCTGTCTCAATGACCAGTACGACTCAAAGTGCAGATCCTGGCATGTATATACAGTGCCACTGTAGGTCAAGGAGCTAGGACTGTTTGAGTTTCAATAATAACTAACACAGCACTAAAACCATTCTTCTTACAGAACCTACAAACTGCAAAGTTTACTGTATTTTTAGTATTTCCTGTAATGTAATTAATGTTTTACTATTTTTAATGAGAATAATCATGTAATTTCTGCTAATCTGTACTCCTCCCTGTTGTCCATCCAAACCTTGTGATTCCCGTTCTGCATGCTAGGCCTGCAGACAGTTTCTGTCATGCATTGTTTCAAGCTGTAGTATTTTAAGAATATTTTCATAGTATTTTTGAGTAAACTTCCAAACATAAACATGTGTTTGATCCTACTATTTAGGTAAAGTACATTCCTACTTCAGCATAAAATGTTATGAAAAGAACCTTATGTGTTCTTATCCTTGCAACCACTGAATTGTCATTTCACTAGGCTTGTGAGTAGCCCTTACAACTGAAAAGTAGCCTTGGAAAGGATTGGAGGGGTTTTTGTTGGGTTTGCTGGGTTATTTTGGTTGGTTGGGGATTTTTTTTTTTGTTTAAAGAAAGACTCCTAGAGTTGGCTGATGGGCAGAAACAAGGCAGAATGCTGTCTTACCCACACTCATCTACAATACTAATGTTTATTCTAAACCACATTTTCTGCAGCTGGAGTGAGTATAAATGAGTATAAAGAAGTAAACTTAATGAACCCCCACTTTTGTTATTTATTTTCAACTGTTCAATAAACTTCTCAGTTTTTAAGTTTTCCGTGGAGATGCTGTAGATGTCTGTATTTGTGGCAACATTCCCCCGACACGACTTTGCTTAGAGCTACGCAGTCACTTTGGGTTTAAACCACAGGAGCACTCAACATAAGCTAAGCAGTACATTGCAAGCAGGAGACTCAAATCCTCACACCTGGCTTAAGGAATTTAGGGCTAGATTGGAACAATTGATCTGGGCACCAGAAGCAGATCTGGGTGGATAAGTGCCTCAGTCCGGAACTGTGATTCACCCAATAACTATTGCCTTGTGCAGTAGGTATTTGGGCTCTGTGCAAATGTCTGAAAGTGCAGGTTCCTTCATAGACACACACATTGCTCCCACTTCAGCCTCACTGTAGTACAGGAACAAAACTGCATTTGACCTTCCAGGCACTGCAAGAGTGTGACTGTCAATGTGCGGCCGGGAGCATTCCCCCAAATATACATCTCTGACAGATACCTTTCCAAGATAGGGTGGGAAGAGTCAGGAGACGGAAGTGAGGTGGTTGTTATCTATTTTTGATGTACCAGCCTGGAGCGTAAAACCTGGGTTCTGATCAAGAATCCTGGCTAGCTGGGTGTCAGCTGTGAGAGACTGTTATGAGGGTGTTGAGAATTGGAAGCAGAACCCACTGAAAAACTTCGCCCTCAGCTGCAGACTTTAGCATTTCCTCAAGGACCAGATTATTTTCTCAGCACCTTTTCCTAGTGACACAGAGAGAGTGTTAGCTACAGAAACAGCAACAACTTTCCTGCTTCTTTCCCCCTAAGCATAGGGGAGGGAAAGGGGGGGGAGTGGGATAGAAGGATGAGACAAGCAGCTGAAGTACCACACTTCATCACAGAGGGAAGCAGGCTGAGGGGTGTGGCATGGCAGATGTCATATATTCTTGTCTCTGTCATATTTTGAAAAGGAGGTAGAAATGCAGGGGAACTGGAGAGCATCTGTTCCCTTGGGCACAGTGGAAATGGAGCAAGGCTAATGCCAAGTGCTGCTTCTGTTCTCTCTGGTGGCTCTGGGTAGCTCACCCTGACTGGTTTCTAGGAGATTGGCTTCATATTAGTTGAGGAGTCACAAGCAGTGTTTTGCTCTCAGAAATTTCTAAGAATGAACTTTGATCAGCTCTTAGGAAATCTAAAACACCAAACAACAAAAGCAAGATACTGAGAGTCTGAGGGGAGAGTTACTGGCCCCTGGATCCCAAATAGCATATCAGACTGGGAGATAGCCTAGCATTCCTTTCCTAGTGAATGTATGTGGATGTAGGATTTTCTGTCAGGTTTCCCTCCTCTCCATGTATAGTTATGGTGTGCCTAGGAACTTTACAGAGTTCAGACATTAGCCATGGGACCCATATGTTCTTCTCTGGTCCTACCCTTTGAGCTTATTTTCTTTGTTAGTTCTGCATGCAAATATGCTTTCTGTAGGTAGTACATTGATAATAATTTTTTTAACATTCTCTTTAAAGACAGTTTTTTGTCAAATTTTAACAGCCACTGTTGTTGGGGTATCAAAGTATTTATTTTTTGTGTATTTTTACAGAACACTGTCCATCTTCTCTTGGTATTTAATTTACTGTAGGCAAGGAGAAACGTGTTGGCCATTGTGTTATTTTTGTTTTGTTCTTAAAGACAGGACAGATACCCAGTTAAACTCAGCAGGGTCTAGAAACAGACAGGAAATCTAAAAGGGAAACCTGAATACAAGCAGTCTTGATGAATTAGTCATGTACCAACTGGAAAGCTGACTGCTGTGAAAGCATTCATTTCTTTAATCAAAAAGCCCCTGCCAGTAGGAGCACTTCCTTTGTGCCCTGCTGCTAGGTTATTGAGGCTCTAGCTGAGACTACTGGTAAGTACATACTGGGAAATGGAGAAATTGTGCATTTTACCTTTGCTCCTGAAAATCCATCCCAGGCGTGCTAACGATGCACCTTTTTTCCCTGCACCTCCACAGGTGCCAGCTGCTGTATTCACCATTCATTCAATACCCCCCACACACACACATTTATTCACATTTGGGGCAGTCTTCCAGGGGCTAAATGGCTGTTGATCCTTCTCTTGGCTTCAGTGTTTGGCAGTGACATGAGTGTATTTGTTTGCTGAAGTAAGGAAGGGTAAGGAAGCATTTCTGCTCTTTCAAAAACAAAATATGATAAATCTCAGTCCAGTATGAGAACTGCTATGATAAAAGTACCACATGTAAAGTACCACATCTAATCATTTGACTGCTTCTTCATGAGGACAGTGAGGACTTTTCCCTGCTTCTCCCGCAAGTGTAGAAAACGCCACTCAGGGAGATGCTCGTGATGTGCTGTGGAAAAGGGAATGACCACTCTAAATTGCTAAATTCCCCCTGCTCAGTCCTGCCAAGGAGGCCAAGTCAGTGATTCTGTCCTTCCAGAGAGTTCCCAGGAAAAGGCAAGAGTGTTGGCTCATATTCCTGAGAGTGAAAGCTGGTGACTAGATGACTTGGGTTCCTTACATGCCCCTATCCACCTTCCTCTCCTCTCAGTTCTAGCCAGGGTGTTTACAACCAATCAGCTTTTATTTTTCCCTTGTGGCTGTGCAGTAATAGCGTGGACATCTGAGAATTCACAGGTTGATGTTTTCTCTTTTTTAAGTGGAGGGTGCCTGGCAAATTAAGCAGCTTTATAAGAGCAAGGTTCGATCTGTACCCCTTCACTCGAGTTTTGATTTTGTTCCTTATTCAAAGGACTTAATTTCTGGAACAACTTTGTCTTTCAAAGTGGCTTATGGCTACCACAAATGTATATTATTTCCATTGTGCTAAAAGACTAGAAGAACAATAGAAACAATTTCCATACTTACATTTTAGTCTAGAGTCACTTGTTAAAGTGACTGCATCAAAATCTGTCCATTGAATTTTCTTGACATCTTTATCAAAGAACTGCCATTTGCAAGGAGAGGATTTTATTTTTCCACATGGAAGTGAAGTTCAATCAATTGCCCCAGTGAGTTAAAGGTTATAAATGAGCAGATTACAAGTCGGCTAAATATGAGCTCTGGCGCCACTGTCATTAGAATGGCCCCAGCCTTTTCAGACTGCTACTAAGTGCTCTGAAGAGCAAGTGTGTATGTACTTAGCAATAGATATGCCCCTGATTTCAATTGATCAGTAAAGCTGGAAGGAATGACCCTTTTTGCAACCTGGGGATGACAAAGAGCATTCAGGAGGATAGGGGGATATACATCCACTATGAAAGGTCAGCCTATCTTGTGGAAATGCACTTGATCTATTGACAAAATAGCTTGGGCTTCATTTGCTCTTTGTTCCAAGACAGACATTGTTATGCCAGGCAATAAACAGAAATTTACTGAGGGGCAGCATCTCTCCCAGGGGTTTCCAAGGCATTTATCATCTTGCCCAACAACACTTATTGCCTAATACATAGCATTTCTCACACACTCTCAAACAAATGAGATCAGTGTCATTATCTCTGTCATTATCCTTTATCAAGGGGAAAAGGGGTGTTTTGACTCATCCAGGGTCAAGTTGAAGACCATGATCAAGCAGCAGCCAGAATCTAGCATCCAGTTGATTAAACATTTCCTTTCAGATGAGCAACTTTTAGCATCACTACCAACTTTGAGCCCTGGTCTTGAGCTTGGAGAAGAAAAGCTGCAGTAATTTCCCATTATTGTTCACAATGGACACCTGAGCTACTAAAAAAAAAAAGCCTACGAGAGAGAAAGAAACTTGTATAAAACCTGTGGGCCCAGTGCTGCACAGCAATTTGGCTGCCACAAAGCCAGTGTACCAATTTCATCATGAAGACAGCACGGAGCATGGATCTCTAGCCTGAGGCTTGCCCAGTGGTCCTGGGATGCAGCTAGCCACCTTTCAGACAGCCCACATGTGGGTGAGTGCTGGACCTTGGCTTCTGAGAAAGTCAGTGACTGTCAATGGGATCTGCCTCCCCAGGTCACTGAGCTGCCACATCTCAGACACACGGCCAGGGGGTTTTTGTTAGGCAGTTTGGACAGGACACAGCTTCTGTGACTGATGCACTAGCACTGCCCAGTGAGCACATTCACGAGTTCCCCTACAGTTCTCATTGCTCCCTTCTTGCACATTGGTGTGGCTTCCAGACACCACTGGTTTGCAGCAGTCCCCTTTCAGCCCTAGGCCATAGAATGAGCACTTCCTTCTTTGCCATTCCAGTCTGTTTCACTGACACTTCAAATATGTCAAAACCCTCTAAGCACTCAGCTGAACACCCACAAAACCTCTGCCTTTTCCTCCTTCAATCTACCTTTGTAATTGTTTCTCACAGAAATGTCTTGTTTGGTTTTTTTTGGTTTGTTTTTTTTTAATTCACTTAGGATCTAGCAAGTACGTACTCAGTTATCTTAAGCTTCTTTAGGAAAAAACCATTATCTTTAATCAGTCTAAGACTGAAGCCTGTGTATCACCTGGTTTGTTATGAGATGCTGAAAACCCTCCCCGTCGTCATGGGTGAAAGGTGTGTAGTACAACCTGCCTAGATACAAAAATGACCTCAGGCACTGGAGTACATGATTCATCACATCCAAGAAAAGTGGGATGGGATGTTGTTCCCACAATGCAGGTGGGAACAGCAGAGGAAACGAGATACAGGCAAGGAAAATCTCTTAGCCAGAATCACGCAAAGGAGTTCTCACAAAACTGTTTCAGACATCGGTTACTCGTACCTCAGGCAAATACCATAAGCAGGGGAGAACTCAGAACTGGAATCACTGTCTCTTAACTCTCAACTGTTTGTTCCATGCTGCTGAAGAAAATGATGGCTGGCACAAGGCTTATGTTCTGTTGGTCCTTTTTCTGACACTCTGCAGTTTGCTGAAGAAGACTGGCATGTGGTTTACCCTGGCAAAACCCTTTGCTCAGAATAAATGTTGACTACCATTAAGTGGTGGTATGTGGGACTGGAAAAAACAAATTCTGGTATAGCCCTGAGTCTTGGGGACTTGAAACAGCTGGAGCACAACTTCTAGTGCCATTACCTCACTGCCAGCAACAGAATGCCTTATGAGGAAATGAGAACTCGAATGTGACTGCAAAACAACTCAGGGAGATGCAGCAGTGGCTGCATTATTGGAAGAAAAGCTGTTTTCCTCACAGGATAAGGGATCTGGTGGCCCCTGTCCCCTTAATAGTGTTTTGGACTGCCAGTCCAGGGTGGCTGTTTTCTTCCTCTGTGGAGTGGGAGGTGATACAGAATAACTTTCATCTTGAAAGCCCTTTGTGATTATTATTTTTGTTTTGAGGAAGGGGTAGAAAGTATAAGATGAAACATGGCCACTCAACTAAACTGACAGTGGCCACCCAGGTCTGGGCACAAAATGAATGGTTCCATGCTGGTATTTCAAATTCAGAGACTGTCTGAAAAGGTTAATTCTCAAAGTACCAGCTGAGGAAAGGGCCCACAGTCCTTCTGTTATAGGCATTTGGATGTAATGAGGCAGTAAATTCGGCTATGCTTGGCAGTCATATGTGCTGTCAAGGCTCTCTTTATTCATGTGGTCAATAGAGACACGGGAGAAATTGTCAACAACTTCAAAGGCTTCTCCAGAGAGCTTACCAGCAACAGGCAGCTCTGCTGTAAGACACATTTTAGGGTGCCATTGTGAAAAGGATAGTAACAAACATGTAAGTTGTGAATTTTCACAAAATAGTTCCATTTGCATTCTTAGAAATTGGGAACACGTGGTTCTCAGACAAGCCAGTGTAAAAGTGACCAGTCAGAATTCCAGGGAGGTATTTTATACAAGTTGCACATTTCTGCACCTTCTCTTTTTTTGTAATTTTTAACCAATATGAACTTGGTTTTTTGGGTTTTTTCCCCCCTTGCTGTGTTATCAATAGTGCAGTCTTTTAAACCACAGGGAACAAAATATCATTTAACAGAAGCTGTGAGTATCAAGCTTCACTGTGGATGACACTGAGGGCTCTACATCTTTTTGCTCAGTAGATTGGACCAGAGAAGGGCACTGTCCACTTGGCTATGGCTGCTGTCCTGAAAGCTCTGTGGGCCAAACAAGAGGGAAAGGTGATGCCCATGGGACCTCAGTGTAAGAATGCTCATCAACTCAGAGAAACCCTGGTTGCCTTCATTTGCGTGTGGTCTTGATTTTGAAATAATCTATACATAAAATTGGCTTTAAAATATCAAACAAAATACAGTCATTGCTGAGTTATTGGAGACTCTGTCCATGCTTAATTTTTGCAGGATGGAAAATTGTAGCCACTGCACAGTGCTTAGTGGTGAAATTGGTTGGAACATTAAAGAGTAATTTTGTAGAGCTCTGGCATTTCTGAAAGAAAATATTTTTGCTGAGTTCTGTTTCTTTGTATATCCTTCTCTTGATTTCATCTTTCTTACTCACATATTTTAATCTGAGATTTTCACCTTTTAGCCAGTTCCCTACTGAATATGCTGTTCATCTGGGAGGCAAATTTTGCATACTTAGCATGTTACTATTTATTAAAACCAGCCTTTTTAGGCAGTGATGTGCCATAAAGACAGCCTGGTTAGAAAGGAAAATTAGTGAAAAAAGATATGTCTGCTCAAAAAAAGACTGACATAAAAAGAGCTGCCTGGAATTGTGAGCCTGGGGACCAGTCCTGTGAACTAGTGAAAAACATCCTTGAAAAGGGCTTCTGGCCTCTTTGAAGTGCAGCTGAGGTACCTAGAAACCAGAAACACCCACAGATACCACTGATAAGCACCAAACAAGGAGACTGTAACAACAATCTGTCACGTGAAGGTGGAAAACAGTCTGAAAAAAATAATAGCTCTGAAGGAACAGATAACAGGATCCCCAATTGTCTGTGAAACATAGAAATTAAACAGGATCTATTGGCTGCTCAATGTCCCACTCCCTCTTATGATTATGTGCTATTAAAACACCTTATGTTTATCCAAAAATGAACCTTAGAACTTCTTGGTTGAATCCCACACAACCTCTCTATAAGCATTTGGGCTCTCCCCAGGGACGCCTGGCCAAAAAAAGAGTCTGTGATATGGGTTATTTAGGAAATGGGACTCCACCAGTTCTCTCACTGTCTCCTCCTCTCTTTCAGGAAGGGTTGGTCCCCCAGGCTGTCCCCACCTTTTGAGATGGTTTTGCTGCTTTTGAAATTTGGCTCACTCACTTCATATCAATAGTATAAATATTAATATAAATAATCATAAAAATATCTGCTGTTGTATCATTGATAAATTTGCTTCATTCGTGATAAACAGTAATCTAAAATAATATGTAATTCCTTGGCTGCTGCTGTCATTGGCTGTACCACAGTACTGATTCATGTCATTATTAATTGATACCATGCTCTTGTTTGATAATATATATTATTGATGGCAGATATTAATTTGTAATAACTTGATATCTATTCATTCATATTCATTTTATTAACATAGATATGTTTTCCAGTGGCAATTTTTGTTGTATTTTTGGTAATCTGTAATAAAGGAAAGAAATTTAGTGGGCAAAGCTTTCATGTCCTCATGAATTACAGACTCCCACAAACCCACAGTCTTTATCTCTCCATACCTTTTTTAATAACCACTCTTCCAATACTGCTTCCAAAGTGAAACCAGGTTGAGAAGGATACTCAATCCTTAATTTTCAGGAGAAAGTGTCAAATGTTCTTGCTCAGTATTGAGAACCACTTTGCTTTGGCGTCAGGAATTAACTTTGCATGCCAAATGTAAATGCTACTTGCATTTTGCAACATTTTCATTATGAAGAAAAAAGCATCTGTGTGTTATGGAATCACTATGGCTCCAGTTATTTAATTTGTTTTGTTTTCTAGTTTATGTGAAAGTTAGAGGTCGACATGGTCAGAAAGTCTAAAGGAACGGGGCCCTATTAGAAGAGTACATGTTTTACCTGGCGTCCAAACTAAAATGGTGTTACAGCTCATTTCAGCCAGAAGCTGTGTCACTGGCAGGGAGTGCTGCTTTCTGCACAGAGAAGTCCTTCTCCCCCAACATGCCCTCTTCCAGGGTCTGCTCTGGAGCAGAGATGCAAACTAGCCCCTCTCCTGGGGAGGCTCTACAGCTTTTCTTTGCCCTCCCTCGCGGCACAGCCAGTGGGGACTGATGTCTGCACCTACAGGAAGCTGAGTACTTCAAGAATGTGCTTTAATCTGTAGGTCCTTGTTTAGGGTTTGGACAAGAAGCTGCTTTTCTTTAAGTCTGGATAATCGGGAGTTTGTTTTAGTTTTTTTAATGGCTGGGGGCTTTTTCACAAAAATAACTCCTTGCTGAAAACTACAAACTTGGTAATTTAATTGCCATGGTCTGCTAGTAAACACTTGGCCTTCATGTGTTGATCTGTTTGCTGAAGTGATCAGTCATTCTGGGGGGGAACTCCCTTCAGTATTAGGATCTAAAAGATCCTGTTCCAAAATAAGTAGGTATTTCCTTTTCTGAGAGCAGGAGGTATGAGAATAGGGGTGCTTCACTGTTTTAATTTGACAGCTAAAATAGTGCGACTTGGCTTTCCTGTTTAATCTTTTACTCCTGCTTGGAAAGAGTTTAAAAAGAAGCTGAAAAGGGCTTATTATCAACCACTCACAGCCATGAAATCAAACACACATTTGGCAGTGAAACGCAAGCTGATGAGCGAGGGGGGTGTGAAGGTTTAGAATATCTGCTGTTTCAGCTCCCTGCTTGCTTCAGGAAAAATGGGGAAAAGATTGACAGCCAAACCTCAGCTGACTAGCATTACTTAATCTTTTCTTCATCATACTGCTTTATCATGCTATGGGGGTTTTTTATTTTATATGTCATGCTTAAGGAGGTGGCCAGCATTTGCTATTCTGCATGGAGTACAGATAGATTACTGGTGTGCTACCAGAGGAGGAAGCTTTCCCTCAAAGCTGGAGTTTTGGTACCTTCCATTTTCCCAATCCTGGACTTTTTGATGGGAGTAACTCTGTCAGGAACACACCATCAGCCTGTGAGACTGACTGGCTGGAGGAACAATGATAATGATGAAACCTGGAGTATGAGGAGAATTTGATCCAATGTGTAATTTGATTCAGTGTCATTTGATATTCATTCTTGTTCCCCTACAGAAATACTCCAAAATGGTCTGCTTGGGAAAAAAGAAAGGTGTGATCTTAAATACATCTGTAACTGATGAAAACAGTTTCTTTGCATCTCTCAGAGAGTGGGAAGGGGACTGTGTGAGATGAAGCCTGTTGTTTGCTGGCATCTTCTTGTGTGTCCCAGGAGTGCAATGTCAAACATCAGGTTTGTGCCACAGTGGTGATGCTTTGCCATGTAACTCTTTGCATTGGGTTAGCAAGGAGCTTGTGCTGATCTCAGCTTCTCCCAAGGATTTATCTGCTTTGCAGTTCTTTTGCAATAAAATAGCTAAGGAGAAGAGGGAAGGGCTTATTCAGCCAAATTGATCTATTTGAATAAAATGCCAGGTTTGGGGAAAAAATAAAGAAGTAAAAACATCTCCAATCCTTCAGTTTTCCCAAATAATGTTCTTTGATGCATTATTTAACAAAATAATATGCTGTAATACAAAATAATACAGCCTGACTTGTAATTATTCTACTCTGCTTCAGAACAGAAAATGTTAAAGTATGGATATCTCGCTTATTCAGGATTCTATTCCTGGCTAGAACCAGACCAGCAGTTAAAACAGGCTTGAATGTTCAATTTTACAGCCATAAAATTTTAAATAGTATGTGAAGTGGGAAATGCTAACAGATGACGATCAATTCTCACTTCTTGCTCCTAAACACTTACAAGTTTTGCTGGACTGACTGAAAATCTATCATCATCATTTGGGGAGGTAAAAAAGTGGGCTTAATAAAAAAGTGGGTTTAATAGCATTTCAGTGATTTTTGCAGTTAGGCAGAGTGTTTATGAATGAAGATATATCCATGGAACTAACATAGAAATGGAAATTTCTTTGTTGGTATATTGTGTGTAACATTGAGTTTGCATGGCTACAGCTGTTGTTGGTTTCTGCAAGGGGCTTATGCACATAGGGATTCTCAGGGGAGTGCTACAAATTAACCAAAAGTATGATCATTAGGAGTGTTAATGAAAGTTCATAAAATCTGTGCTTGGATGGATACATTGAGAAGCACAGTACCTTTACCCTGTGGTAACTTCATGGATGAGATATGAGGATATCTTCTTTAAAGTCAACATGAACCTCAAAATTTGATAAATGCTGGTTTAATCTAGAAATTCTGGTTGCCATCACTTTGAGAGATACTCTGGAACTGCCAGCAGCAGAGGGCCCTTGGCTTCCTTCATGAACAGCATCCCCATTGCCAGAGAGAGCTGCATGTGCTTGACTCCCTGTCTCTGGGAGTTCGTTGGTGTCAGATCAAGTTAACATAGCCGGTATTTTTCCTTCCTAAAATATACACCTTGGTATACCTAGAAATACTGTTGCCAAGTTATGGGATGTTCATACCTGGATTAGAAACATGTATTATTTGTTACAGTTAGCTGAGATGAGGAGTTTGGTTCGGATGTATGTTACTGATATATCTGATCTCCTTTTCTGATGGTTTCTTCTAGCTACTTGTGAGGAAGAAATAAAAAGCTTATTCTAATTACATGTAAATTAATATTATTCTAGATGCAGTGTGGTGGAGTTATTTGGAGCTGTATAATTAATTGATCTAACTTTGCTAGCAGTTGCACACACAGGCCTTGAGAGGAGGCTGGATAATGTACAGTAAACACCTGAATTGGGTGTTCTGCTTCTGCGTTTTATGCTTTGAAAGGACACACTGGGCTTAGTCTAACTCTTGCAGGTCTGTGACACGGGCAGTGATGACTTTGCTTCTGTATCTCTCCCAGACACTCCCCCCTTCCACTACTGCATAATGCTGCATTGCAGGAAAACAGGAGTGGTGCTTTTGGGAAAGCTGAGGGCCGATCACCAGCGGAGATTAACGCGCCTCTGCTGCCTTACAAACGCCATCGCCGCTTTGTGCTCAGAGTCGGACGGAGCTTACTCACAAGGGAGGAGAAGTAACCAGGAAGTTCTTTCTGTAAGACACTCATGCTATAACTGTAAAATCTACTTTATGGATTCCAGTTTATGGCCCCATTAGTCATTCAGAAGTGATCTGTTTCATGTTCCAAGTACGTATATATGTTCAAAGTAAAAGTGGGTGATTATTACAGGATGGTATTTACAGACTGAGATCTATACAAATGACTGGCCAGACAAAATAACAGTGAATATCACTTTTTGCTACTATACTATGTTATTTTCTATTTAAAAACTTTAGATTAAATATCTCTTACATGCATTTATTGACAAATATTGGGTTTTTCCTTCTTCAAATCCTGAATAATGATATAAACAAATGTTGATATATTTCAACAAATAGCAGTATTGGATATGACTGAAGTAGATTTATTACTAAGAATTTTAACCTGTATTTCTGTGCCAGAAATTTGAGTCTGCAGGGGAGCCCCACTACCAGGATTGTCTTCTAAAAGATTTAAAGTGGCTTTTATATCCAGAGAGGCTTCCAGAGTAAAGCCTGTTAACAATTTTAAACGGATATTTGGCCAAAAATAAGCTGGAAAAAAGTTATTAAAAATAAAATATTTGAGTGAAAATGAAAAAGTAGATGGAAGTCACTCATTTTTATTTTGAAAGGTTACTTTGCTGACTGCTATTCTTTGCCCCATATGTTCACTGTCAGATTCTTTGCCCCATATGTTCACTGACACAGTCCAGCTGCTGACCTACTCTGGGTGCTGCAGTGCAGCACAAAGCTTTCATGGGATGCCAAAAATCAGGGAATGCTGAACCAGGAACTCTGTCAATATAGAATGGCAAGGACCTGAAGAGCCTGCAGAGGAATTATGATGTAATTTTCAGATGATTCATTTTTATAGAAAAAAAATTTCCCTTGTGTGGGAGAGAAATGCAGCTTCAAAAACTCATCTTATTTAAACTATTGCACTTTTTTTTTTTTTTTTTTTTTGTCAGGAAGCTTTTCTGCTAAAAATTTCAGGCAGCCATATCCATGTTTTAGGGTGCTTTACTTAAATATGTGCTGCCAAAGATATCCTCATTCCCACAGAAGACTGCTCTACTTCCTACAGGTCCTGATCTGCTTAGTTTGAACCTAGTCTGGATACTGACATAGTCATTGAAACACTGCATAAGTATAGCTGAAAGTACCATACAGACAGAAGAGAAATTCCAACTTTTCATTTGCTTTCTATTTCCTGAATTTCTACCACTTCATAAAAATTTTGCAGTTTGTCAGGAAAAATAACTCTCTAGACATCTTCACTGTATTTGGTTCTTATTTTTCTTATCCCAGATGCTGAATGCAAAGCAAAAATGGGAAATAAAGGAAGCAATACAGTGGGTCACTGAACCAGCTGGCTTTAAACCCTCATGTATTAAGGAGCCAACTTTTCCAAAGGAGGATATACATATCCAGATGGCACATGCAACTGTTTCAAAGCTTGGAGGTTTAATATTTTATTTCAATAATACTACAGTGACTCCAGTACTGATGTAATGTTGATACTGTTCCTTCACATATTCAGAGTTCAGTCTGAACTAGTGATTCAGAATACTATTAAATGTGTTTGCTACAGGATCTTAATACATATTCTGCAACCTGTATTCCCTTGAGTTTAAATAACTAGCTCCTTTCTAAAAAAAAATGTAAAAGGACTGCAATGCTTGCATAAGGAAGGCAGCCAACATTTAGTATGAAATGGGAATGGACTTTTTTTTTTTTTAAATGTGTGGTTTCCAGAGAAATTGGAAGTTTGGTTCAGAATTTGTGTTCCCAACATGCTATACTTAGCAGCACTGTTAAAACCCCAGATCTACTGCATGTGTATTTCTTTATTGCTGCACACACCCTGTTATATAATTCTTTACATGGCTTGTGGACAAGAGAAAGCAGAAAAAAAAAATCAATAAAAAGTTTTATAACATGTGTTACATTTTTTATAAAACGCATAGAAAACAGTGTGCTGTTATTCCATCCTTTGTGCTACTGAGTAACTCCATTGGGAATTCAGAAAACCAGAAGCAAGTCTTGAATGTTTATTTCCTTACAGGCCTTAACAGAGGTAGGAATTGGGGCAGAAACCAGAGAACATGTGAGTATATGTGTAAGTGCTTTGGGCTTTTTCCTAATTACTGTTTGCTTAATGAATCTACTGCATAACCATTGGAGCATGTGCCATAACTCCTTTGTGTGAAGTTAAACACTAAACTGAAAATTACTTGGTCTCTATTTCAGCTATTCCCTACCAAGGCTGCCTTCACCTTATCTCCCTGGTTCATTCTTCCTACACACAATTTCTGTGAACAACCTGGAAATATCTGGGGTTTTTTTTCACTATTATTATGAAAGTAATTGCTAAAATATCATATTCCTACATCAATGAGAAACACGAAAGAATGCATCCTGTGATTGTGATTGCCCATATGAAGGGTAGAGAAGCAAGGTACACAGATGAAGTCCATGCTGCTCTGTGGAGCACACTGCAGGTCCATGAGACAGCCTGGATAACCCCTGTGCAGAACAGTGCAGGCTGGACAATGGGGTCTGTAGAGCACTGAAGGGCTGATGAAGCTGATATCCCCTGTAGCCCAAGGATGGTTACCCAGCTCCCACTTTCATTTTGCTCTGTGGCTTTGGTGCTTCAGCCAGTGTTTGGCAGCAGAGCACAGCAGTGCATGTGTAGACATGACCCTGCAGTGGCTATGTATGAAAAAGCGGGGTTTAGAGGGGAGAGGTTCCAGGCTCCTCTCTATTTGTGCTGCCCTAACTCAGCTGTAAATACCAGCATTCCAGGAAATCATGCTGTTAGCAAGCTGCAAGTCATCCTCTCAGCGCTACCAGTGGCACTGCCGGGGTGCAGAAGGGCTGGTGAGCCAGGAGCATGGGAAGCTTGCCAGACAAGGTTATGCAGCCAAGACAGCTCTGAGGGCAAGCCCTGTCCCAGTGACAGGGACCAGGGTCAGACAGAGCCCAGGGACTGCCAGCCTGTCCATGCTGATGAAGTCAGGCCCGGGTCAGTCAGGGCTCAGCCTGTGGTTCAGGGTCCAGACCAGGGAGGTCCCTGGCTGTGCACAGCTGCCATCACAGCTGGGGTAGCACCTGCAGGGACCGGGGCCATGTCCTGAGCTGAGGTGGGTCCCAGGGCAGGGTTGATGGGGGAGGGCTTTTAGTGAGGCTGGGCAGGGCCAGCAGGGCTGCTCCTGCCTGGAGATCTCTCCAAGACAGATGTACCCTCTCACCCAACAGAGAAGTAAGTGGGCTCTGATGGGATTCCTCTGAAAGGGGAATTTAGTTGCTGTGGGGTGTAGGGGGCATTTCAGGGGACACAGAGCCAGGGCAGGGACACGAAAATGGGAAAGGGACAAGGATTGTTGGAGCCAGGTGGAGGGCTCAGGCAGACCTGCATAGCCCCAGAGCCTTGGCAGGCTTATGGGTGGGGGTCAAAGTGGGGGTCGAAGTCCTCCCAGCAAAGCTTGTCCCACCTCCACGGGCAGCAGGGGGTTCTCAGATGGCCTCTGAAGATCATCAAGTCCCCCTTGTGAGGGGGTCAGTCAGACCCAGCATTTGGGCAAAGCCATGCTGTGGGAGGGTGTGCTGGTTTTGGCTGGGCTAGAGTTCATTTTTTCACTCTACCACTGCTGTGGTCAGGGAAGGGATATGTTTTGGATTTGTGCTGAACACTGGGTTGATAATATAGAAATGTTTTTTGTTATTGCTGAGCAGGGTTTGTGCAAAGCCAAGGCCTTTTCTGCTTTTCATACTGCCATGCTGGCAAGGAAGTTGGGCGTGCCTGGGAGTCTGGGAGGAGACACGGCTGGGACAGGTGACCCAAAATGACCAAAGGGATATTCCAGACCATGTGGTGTCATGCCCAGTGTATAAAGGGGGGGAAGAAGGAGGAAGAGGAATATTTGGAGTGGTGATGATTTCTTTCCAAGTAATCCTTATGTGTAATGGGGCCCTACTCTCCTGGAGATGGCTGAGTGAATTCATTCATTCCTTGTTTTGCTTTGTTTGTGTACACAGCTTTTGCTTTCCTCATTAAACTGCCTATATCTCAAACCATGAATTTTCCCGCTTTTTCCCTTCCAATCCCACCCCCGGCCCTGATGGTGAGGAATGACTGATTGGTTTCTTGGGGCTGGGTTGCTGGCTGGGGTTAAACCACAACAGAGGGTCAGAGCCCAGATCAGGCCAGGTTTGTAGGACAAGCTCTTGTGCAGCTGCAGGCCTGGCTCTGCACTGCTGGCCCAGGGCTTGAGGCAGCCTGAGCTGCCTGGCAGGCAGGGTGCCACGGGGGCCAGCTGCTCCCAAGGACCGGGAGCCGTCGGGGAGCCCCATGGGGGCAGCGGGGCAGAGTCCTCCCAGCCAAGCTTGTCCCACCTCCAGGGGCGGCAGGGGACAATGAGGTGGCTGCAGCCTCATCTCCCTGGGGATGGGGATGAGCAGAGGCCAGGAGTGAGGAGAACCATGGTCAGACATGGCCCAGGGTGTGTCCAGCCAGGATGGGGTGTTGTTCCATGGCCAGACACATCCACAGCTGGAGCACAGCTGGGGGCAGGTACATCTGCCATGCAACCCAGGTAGACACTAAGGCCCATGGGCAGAAGGTGTGAGCCCCAGGTGAGACTGGTCACGGTGAGGTCTGTCAGTGCCCTGTCTGGCCTTAAGAGGAATTTGTCTTGTTCATTTCCAGCTATTTTAAAAGGGTGAAACCTGTCCCTTCTCCCAAGGAAACTCATTGCTAACATTAGTAGTAAGTCACTGCCATCAGCTATATTTAAATACTTTTTGCATGAAATATTTTTAATGAGTCCAAAGACCAGAACTTACTCCCAGATATATCATAAATAGCAAAGCGTCAGCAGGCAGGCTGATACCTTTCAGAATATCAGTCTCCAGATTGAAGTAAATTGATTTTCATTGCACCCATCTTTTTGCCAAGTATTGACACCAAATCTACAGAGCCAAACAATGTGAATTAACAAATTCTTGGGTCTCTGCAGCAACTGGAAACAACAGTGATGACATTAGCATAATTTCTCTGCTGCCAGCTTCTCATGCCAAGCCCTGCTATAAAAATATTTAATTTTACTTCTCACTCTCAGCTGTTGTCTACAGTAGACAGGACACTTTATTTGCAGAGGGAGGTGTTTTATAATGAATATCTAGTAGGATGGGTTTGAATTACCCATTAGTATAGCCTTGCTTTACAAATTAAAGGCCAGTCCTGAATTTTGGCTTTACTGGATGTTTTATATAACCTTTCTCTTCTTTTCTCCATAGCATCTGAGAACCACATAAACATTTAATGTATTTATCCACAGAATTCCCATGTGAAATGGGGAAATACAATTATCTGTACTAGAAACACGGGAAATTAATATGAGGTCTGAAATGACAGAACAACTTAGTTCAGCTCCAGACAGGAAATCTGTAGCACATCTAGAAATTGAATCCTGACTCTTATCCAAGTGTATCCCAGCTACAAGGCCATGTCTCATCTGGCTGGACTGGTCTCCAGGAGGAAGAATAATTTCCTACAGAAATCACTGCTATTTTCACTTTAGCTGCCTCAGAGTGGGAAGAGCTGCTCATTCACAGAGGCAAGCACATCCCAAAAATGTGCAGTCCCAGGCACAGAACACTGGGAATCCTGTCCCCAGAGTGTCCCCAGTTCTTGCCTGTGCACACAGTTAGGTGACCAGAGGGCTGTGAGTTGGCTCCCAAAGGAGACTGCATGCTACAAAGATTTTGAGGGAGTGTGTGAAGCAATCATCTGGGAGAGCTGCCCAATCAGTTTGTGTGAGCATTACATAGTATTTGAGACAATGTATTTGTCTCACTACAAGCTCGGTGTGCCTTCCTGCATGTTAAGCCCATGCCCATGGCCTGGAATGGAGCAGCCATTTCCACTTGGCATTTTCACTTCACTTTCACTTACGGGATTCAACACCCAGCTAAGTGGCAGTAATTTCCAAACTCAGTCCAGTACAGCTATGCCCTTTGGCACACACTGATTTTTATTCAGTGTACCTCAGTTCATTGTGTCGAGTGCAGTGTTCTTGACATTACAAGTATAAGCTGATTTTTAATACTGACAACATCCTTGAAGTCCATTCAAATGATCGTGTGATCTCTCATTTAAATTTAAATTATTTGGATTTATAGAGACACACACAGCACAAATGCTTTTGTAGGAGTTGCCAGCAGCTCTTATAATATGTTAATTTGGAAGTCTCCAGGTCTTACCTTTCCATTTCCTCCCTTCCACCGCCACAACAGAGTGATATTTAAACATCTTCTACAAGCCAGGGCCTTGAGTTGTCTCCAAATTGACAGCTGCAGGCTGGGAAGTGTGAATGAAAGCTTGTCTGTGCTGCTGATGGCCAAAAAGTTCCAGAGAACGGCTTTGCAAAATGCAGCAGCAAAGAGAAAATCTTTCTCTCCCCACCCTTCAAAGCAGTCTGATTAGTTTATTCAGCTGTCATGATTGTGATTTCTGAGCATAAACTTGTAATTTTTTTACTGCTGTAATTTTTGTTGTTTCATGTTATGCACCAAGAGGCTTTGCATGTCTCAGTGTGGCAGTCATCTCTAGCTTGGATTTGGGGCCTCTGTCAAATAGCCCAGCACTTGATCACGTTTGATCATATCCAAGTATCTAAAAGGCTTGAAAACAGGTTAGTTATAGAAAAAATTCTGGTAACAACTGACCAACTGACTGTGGTGATAGCTCTTTTTATTTTTTTATTTTTTCCCTTAAAAAGCATGTTGCTACATGGTGGCCACAGCATGTATTGGTGTAGTTACCCCACAAGCTCACCTTCCTGTGGGTTGCAAAGGGAAGTTAGAAAGGTGGGTTAAACTTCTAGCAGGTGGTTGTGAACTGTTTGTGGTTTTAATAAAGGCACTTGAAACCCGGGCTGCATTCCACATTCAGACACTTCACAGGTGCCAGTCACTAGGGTGACAAACTCACCAAGTCAGGCTCATCAGAAGACTTGATTTTGATTGCTGATCAGATGGATGTTTGTCTCAAAAATTCAGCAGTTCTTTCTTTTCTGACTCCTCATCTATCATCAGATAACTAATACTCTTTATGGTACTGCAGTAAGGCAAATTTTGCAACATACCACAACCTGTCAGAAATAGAATGGGTTAGAAAATTCATCCAAGAAGGTGGAATGTAGTAGATAGTTGACCAAAGTGGTAAGAAATTTTATTGCTATCTCTGAGTTGTTGAATGGCCCTTGGAAGTGGAGAAATTATACAAGGATACAGCTCTTGAAAGTATCAAACAATGTCCCATGTTTTGTCTAAAGTACTGCTCTGTATGGCCTGTGGTCATAGTACTCCTCTTTGAAGCATGGGCAGTGTTCATATTCTGCAAATCAAAATTCCTTGAGTACCTACTGTTTAGCTCTATGTATTAAAATTCTTTGAATATTCAGATTTTTTCATGAAACCTCCTCGAATTCACATACCTACATATTTTTAAATGTATTTTTATTTTTATTCACATTAAAGTGTGCTGTTGAAATGCTTTTTTACATCTTTATGGTCTTTTGAGCACCATAAACCTTCTTGGTCTTCAAGGTACAAGCTTCACTCCAACTGCTATTGGTAGTAAAACTGGGCTGATAAAGGGAAACAGTGATGTTGTAATTAATTCCTATACTAAAAACTAGGGGCTCTTCCAGAGCTATAGAAATTTATGTATGCTATGTATGTCCAATACACCTAACTCCTCTGCAATTTATGAAGTAAATGATTCCCATTCTGAATTCTTCTCTTGGCTAGGTATTCCTGTCCTGGATAACCACTGAGACTGCTAATTCCCACTAGTAAAGCCCTGAGGCCAGCTTTATTTCACATCCTCTCTGGCTACACTTCCTAAAATGTCCTGCAGAATCCACCTTATCTGCAGTGTTACATAAAGTGGATTCCAGCAAAAGGAACTTTACTTGCTAAGTGTAGGCAGAACTGCTAAGTGAATGTGCAGCTTAATCTGTTTCCTTTAGAGGGCTGTAGGAACACTCAAGAACCTTTAATTTATAGAAGTATGCACATGGTAAGAAGTGGCTGACAACCTACAGCTGGGACATACCATTAATGAGAAGATAACACCTGGACCAGCTGAAGTAGAATAGACTAGTCTGACTTTGGAATACCAGACTAGTAGAGCTGAGATGAAGTTTATTAGGAGGAGCATGTGGCAAAGCTCTCAGGTGTGGTAACAAGAAGGCTGCTACTACCTGTGAGTTCAGTAATTTGAGAGGAGACCCAAGTGTGTGCTCTACTGCAGGTTGGCTACTGAGCATCCATTTAATGCAGCCTCAGAAAAGGATGAGGTTTGACATTCCAAGTTTCTCACAGGATCTAAGCTGAAGGAGCTCAGTTTGATCATCTCTCTCCACTAATGATGCACTACAGTGTATATGAAGAACCTTTCTAATAAGCAGTGGTCTCTTTACATTTGGTGTGCAGATTTTTTTTTTGTGTGCAATCTTCTTGTGTTGGCCTAAATGTCAGGAAAGGAGAATAACTTTGTGCTACAAAAAATTTAGACTCAGTAGAAGGAAAATGAGCATAATGGCATATGCAAATAATTTTTATACAAAGTATGGTTTTCAAAGTTATGATCAGTTTGGTTTAAGAAAGATTCAATGGTCCTCTAATGCAGGCCCCTTAATGAAAGTGCACAGATTATTATTAAATTCTTAGAATTACCCGAAATTGTACACTTTTCCAATATTTACCAGTTTATTGACTTTAAAATTTAATTCAAAAAATTACTATGCATTTTTCTACATGTTCAAATGTGTATTGCCGATCCTATGAATATTAACCACATATCTACTCACAATTAATTTGCTGAAGAGGAGTTTAATGTGTTACTGCAGAAGGTACAAGAATAAGGAGACTTGAAAGCTGAATTCTGGTATAATTTAATTCATGAACTCCATTCCTAAAAATACCATGATCTCTAGGTTTTACTGCTCCAGGCTGCAAAATTAGTCCATATGTTTGTGGGATCTGGTTTTAAACGATGACAGACAGCTGATTACTAATATTATCTGGTAACCTCTGTTTAACTGCAACTCTCTTTGATTTATATCAAATCAGTAATTTATGTAGGGTTGAGGAATAAAAAAAAATTGCTGCTACAGAGGCATTATGCAGAGATTGCAGTTCCAGCAAGGTTCCATTAAAATCTTTTGCTTTCCTGATAGTTCATCTGTGAAGACTATGGGAAATTTGTTTTTCCTTGCCAGCTGTTACCCTCCAAGACATTTTGCTTTCCAACCCTTTTTTACTACTAACTATAAAAAGTCACACCAGAATTAAATATGCATCATGCCTTCCAGAAGATTTTTTAAAAAAAGCTTTATTAAACATACACTCTTTAGAATATATTTAACAATTTCTCCCACCCTGAAGGAACCCTTTATCACACATATAAGTTCTTATTTTCAGTACCAAATCAAGCATGTAAGCCTGTGCTACTCACACACAGTAACTGAATGGTAACAGAAATGGCCACTGGCACCTGAAGCTACGTGTAGAAAAGCAGCTCTCTCACAACTTAAAACTGGGTTAACATCTGCGTGGCATATCAGGAATAATCACCTGTCCTCTACAACTCCAGGGTAGCAGCACTGAAGGCAAATCTGGTCTGTGACTACTTAACAATAAAGCAAATACCTTTTGACGTATACAAAAGCCCCACCACTTTAGGGAGTCTAGCTTAGGTACATTTCCACGTTAATACTGAATGCTGGTTTATGGCATTAGACAGCCATCTCCATTTTAATAGGTGGATGAGGATTATAATCTTCAATTTGAAAGTCTTCTGCCTTGAAGTCGCTGATGTCTTTAATCTCATGAAGAATTCTGAGTTTGGGGAAAGGTCTTGGCTCCCTCTGAAGCTGAAATAAAAGCAAGCTTACTGTATAAAGCTAATACTTGAAAGCAGAGACTCTGTTCTCAACCTCAAATCAGATTACACTATGTAGGCTTTCCCTTCCCACCAAGAAGACTTACACTAAGAAAAAAAAAATTGAAGAAAATCCCAAGACAGTTAGGTAGAATCTACCTTAGTATTTTCACAGGGAGCAGCAGCATAATTTTCAGGTGAATTCCCTGATCATCCAAATGCACTGCAAGTACTTTCAGATGGCAAATCAGTTCTGGTGGATACAGGTTATATTCCTTCCAGGGGAAATTAAATTGGAAAATCTGACCCAAAGATGCATCAAATATTCTACAGCTTCTCACTTCTCATCATTAGGGTCTGAATCAATTACTACTTCTCTGGATGGTTTTGAACCATACTAATAATGAGGACATTCAGTCCAAGCTTAGTCTAATCAAATCAAACACTGATTTTATCCTACTGCAACAAATTACTTCCTGAAGAAAATGTAGCCTTTCTCAGCCAAATAGTATTACTGATTAACTCTGTGAATTTTAAGTGATCCTTTTCTGATATATTGCATTTTATTTTGTGTTATTGGGACTAGGTGGAATTATTTTCAAAGGTAAAAGTGCAGATTCTGGCTCTCTAACTTGGTTTTAGAGCAGTACACAGATGTACATTTGAATCATGCTTGTATTGTATTTCTGTTCGCAATCTGAATTGAACAGATGTTAAGATATTACAGTTATTAGGATAGAAATGAGGAAAAAAGCCACAAAAATTAATATCTGCAAAAGGATATTTAAAATATCAAGGTAATTTTGCATTGAATAAACACTGTGGAAAAGGACAGAGTACAGAATAAGAACTTACTTGGACTTTTAGAGGTTCCACATGGTTCAGATATATGTGAGCATCTCCTAAGGTGTGTATGAACTCTCCAGGCTGAAAAGAATGAAGAATACATGTGGTTTTCAAACAGCCAGGTTCCAAGAAAGCAAAGCATTACAATGCTTACAGTATGGATTCTCAGCACCTGGCCAGCGTGGAATTGCTGCTTCTATACAGGACTGTGTCCTTGAAAGCTGTGAAGGGCACAAGCTTCTCTGACTAATGCATAATTAATGGAAAATATAATGAAATTTCCACTAGCTTTCCAAAAAATTTATCTTTCAAATCCTGCTATGACAGTAGCTTTGGTAAATGAATGGAGCCATACTGATCTGCTCACTGACACAGAAACAGGTGCAGCAGTGACATCCAGCTTTTCCACTCCACTTCTAGTGAGTACAACTCACCAAAGCTGGCTTCAGAGCAGCTGCTTCAGCCTCTGCTAAGCACCAGTGGAGGTATCAGGCACAGGCAAGCACCCACAGCTTGCAGGTTCTGCGACTCAGCAACCCCTGAGCAATGGAATTCCACATGGGGAAGTTTCATCAGCTCTTTCCCTGGCCTCTGACCAATGCTGATCAGCCCTCAGATGTGTTACACTGAAAACCACCAAAGCCATGAGAGGAAGTGGCTGAGAGGCAACAGCTGGACATAATGTTAAACTTCACTTTTTTTAGTAGCTTGGACTAATTTCTGTGGTTGCTGTGAAGTCTGATTCCTCCTCATTGCCCTGTTTTAATAAGTTCTACTTTATGTTGCTGGTGGCAGGAGGATTAGGCACTGAAGGCCCTTCTAGTATAATTATTTACATGCCCTAAAGAAAAGGGGTTTTTCCTTGTACAAGACTATCGTGCATTTAAGTTTCTCTGCCAAATTACAAAATACAACTCTGAAGTCAGGGCAGGAGCTACTTGAGCACATACTACCACTCTACATAACCATCTACAGTAAGAAATCAAAGCAATGCACAGCTGAAATTATAGCTGGAAGTTAGATGACAGATTATCCAAATTAGAACCTTGATAGCAACTGCTGACTACTGCTCACTTCCAATAAACACATGCTACAGAATCTAATCACTTGTCTATTACTACCCCATGAGGACAAGCACTCAGTTCAGATTTCTAAGACTAGTGAACAGGTCAGTCTTGACAGATTCAAGGCATGAAAGAATCTTCTGCTTAACCTGAATTTTAAAATTCTTACCTTGCTGATTCTAACTGCCCATACAAACCAGAGGCAGTTCACGTCATTTCACAGGGCCCTTCTTTACACACATTTCAGCAAGATTTCAAACAGTATGCTCATTCCAGTTTTTCTTGGACATTACATGATGAGATTATCTTTTAGTCCTTCATTTCTCAGACAAGAATAAATAAAATTATCAATAGCCTACCTTCAGCCCTGTGACATGGGCAATCATGTACGTGAGCAGTGAATAGCTGGCAATATTAAAAGGCACTCCTAGTCCCATGTCTCCAGACCTCTGATAGAGTTGGCAAGACAATTCACCATTTAAGACATAGAACTGGCAAAGGGCATGGCATGGAGGTAAAGCCATCAGGGAAATATCTAGGAATTGAGGTACAGAAGGGTAGGGGGGGGAGAAAACATTAACAGCCTTAGTGTGTTACGAATGTAGAAGATTCAAAACTTAAACAAGCATGTAATGAGATACAGTAGAGAGTCAACTGCACTGTCATTCTCTTCCTTTTTCTCTTGTTTATAAGCAGATGCTGCCCAAACAATTAAGTCCAGGTCATGACAATCTGTCTCCTGGGCTGTATGACCAGAAAGTCATAAACAGATACCCCACAGCACAGACTTATGCCATAATGTTGCACAGCAGTTTATTTCTACTCACCTTGGTGAGCCAGCTGAATTCCCTAAGGGAAGACATTAAGAGTAAAATTAAGCATATATCCTAGAGCAAATTCTAACTGCTTCATCTTACTCTCTTCCCATTGCAATATGCTTGAGATATAAAAGTAATGATCATTAAAAAAAAATCAGAAGATTTTTTTGAGTGTTTTTCTACGCTTATAAATTGCAGAGAGTAAAATCACACCTTGGCAAAGAAAACCTTCACCAGTTTTTTTCTGAGAATGTTTACCCTTGAAAATAACAGCAGTAGCATGTGGCATACCCTTTCAGACAACAGTGGAAAATGCTGTGTGATTTTTTTTGAGCACAAGTCTATCACTGGTGAAAATTAAACATTCTCTTGCAGTAGCTCATGTTTAGAAGTCCCTACAGAGTGAATGGATAGCTATATATAAATAGACCCTATCATTTGTATGATACAGGTTCATCATATGAACCCGCATTCAAGGAGAAGATTACAAAACAAATAATATTTTTGTTCTCTAGTTTTAAGGGTTAAGTTTACATGGCTAAAAGAGTTTACATGGCTAAAAGAGTTTACATGGCTAAAAGCCAGACACATTGCTTTAATATAGTTTTTATGGTTTGGGTTTTCTACCTTTTTAAAATAAGAGTTACTGTCTTGGAATAGACTGTATGTCAAAGACACTGGTGTATCCCTCATTTTAACCTGGAGAGAAAAACTTTGAAGAAATGGTTCATTATTTTTGAGGTCTGAACATGAGGATAAAGTAGAAAGAGAATCAAGATTATAACTCCTGACCATTTTTACTGCACTCCTGGTAGTTTTATAAAGAATGAACAAGGACACCGAACAGAACTGACTGCTGACACAGGAACACAACATAATTTAGCACACAGCAATATAATCTGCAATACCATTCACTTTATGCCAGCTGTTCAATACCTTTGGGATTCCAAGCACACATAATGATTCTTCTGTCATCTGGATTGGTTTTGATCGTTTCAATCACTTTTTGCAACTGATCAACTCCTTGATTGGAGTAATCTGGAGAAATAGAACAAATAAGATCTAAATCAGACAGATTCAAGCCATGGTATTCTTTATCACCCAGCCCATGTCCCACTGAAAAGTGATACCCAAATGACAACTTCTGAAGATTTTATTGCAACTTTGAAACTGATTTATAATTTTGCACCATCCAAACATTGGCTGTCCTTGGTCTTTCTTAAGATGCTCCAGAGCTTGTAAAATTCTTATGATGATATTTCTGTATGTCCCCCCAATTATTTTGTGTCCTTTAAGTACCTTTAGCACCCACTGAAATAGGATCATTCCTATTTATTCCATTTTCAACCACTTGATTTATTTTAAGACCAACTAAAAATTCTGTATAATCACTAAACCCCAAGAAACAGAAGCTGCAATAAAAAAACTAGCAGGACAAATATTTTATCACTCATGATGACTTGTTACCTAAATAGGACAAGAGCTGCACTGGAATGGACAAGATAGTACAACCTAGTTAAGTCACAGTATTTAGACTGATTTGCTTATTGCATTTCTGGATTAAAATGTCTTTATAAACATTCAATTTGCATGCTACAGTGCTCCTTCTTATATAAAAAAAGAAAAATTATGCCCAGACCAGTGTGCCAGCTGCCAGCATTCTTTAGACACTCAAAAGTAGAGAGTTTTTGACAGACAAATAAATGCATCCATCTAGCACTCTCAAGGTCATGTATGAAAACTAAATTTACATAACATTTAGCTCCAGAAAGGAACTTTAATCATGTGTAGCAAAGAATATTACATTTCACCCAATGACACAGGCTGAATTTTAGATTTTAGGCTCAATACCAGTTGTGTAAGACATTTTCTGAAATTACCTGACCATTAGAATGGACTTCAGAATAAAAAAGCCAATAGTTGTTAATCATTGTTCTGACTCATGCCAGTCAATCAGCACGGCTGGTAACTACTTTTTTCTAATAACTCTTTTTGCAGTAATATCCAAATTATGGTTACAGGGAGACTCAAGCTGGCAAACAAGGTAGCAATACACAATTAGCATCTCAGGGAACTCTTCTGCCAGCAGTACCGTGCCAGAAGCCTTGTCAAATGATTACGTTATTTCCTGAAGCTACTTACCTATCTATTGGTAATGCAACTTAAGGAGATCTGTTTGTAAGGAAAACTGTGGGAATTCATCTGGTTCTTTTTTCCATGCTATGTTGTGTCTTAGACTTTTTAAGATGAGAAAATGTAAGTTTTCAGATGCGCCAGTTCACAATTTGCATCATTTGTGTTACCATAAAAATGTATTCTGCTAGTGGTCAACATATCAATACTAAGTCTAATATCAGCAATTCCTTCATGTGAGCTGCAATTTGAGGCTGTACTGAAAACAAAACAAAAACCCAACAAACCTCACCTAGAAAACTAACCATGCTGTTAATCCAAATTAAAAAAAATCACACCAGATAGTGACAATTGGGTTTTTGACACCTTTTTCTTAATGGCAGTCCTCTAAGTATTTTCTATAACCTCTCCTTCAGAGACTTGGAAAAGAGGAATCAATACATTTGAGAGTCAGTTCAATAAACCAGTTCCACTGAAAATACCAACAGGTACTCCATCACATCACAATTTGTCACAGCTGTTCTGTCCACAGCATCATCAGCTGTGGAAACACCCTACTTTGTTCCAGATGCAGAACGGAAAAATCTTTCTCTTCACTGCCTCCAGTGAATGTAGTGTACTGATGCCAGTTGTTTCCAGCACAACAATTTCATGGACCCTGCACTGGTATACAGAGATGGCAGCATGTGTTCTGTTATCAAATGGAGCTAGCTCAGGTTTCTGGACTGCAGCACACACGTCCTTCCAGCTATCCGCAACCACATCTGCTCTAGGTAATAGAGTAACAGTGTGTGCCTTGTGACTCATCTCTTCTACAAATACCTAACTATAGTATACAAAGCTACATCTTTCAGGATAATTAAGATTGAATAAGGGGAAAAAAAAGTTAAATTAACTCTCTCAAACACTCTTTATTCTGGCTATCAGCTTGCTGTGAATGGTTAAGAACATTCCATTCCACACAGGCTTCTGGAAGTGACGTGTCACAGCTGTCTCACTGAGCACTCAAGACTGTATTTGGACGTGATTACCTGTGTGCATATCTTTGTATTCTGCTCCAAAATGCCTCCACTGGAAACCATACACTGGTCCCAAATCACCCTCCTCTCTGGTGCTGAAACCCTGCTTATCCAGGAACTCACGCGACCCATTAGCATCCCAAATCTTCACACCTTTAGCAGAGAGCTCTTTGGCATTTGTAGAACCCTACAAAACACAGTGAGAAGTCTGCATCCTAATTCCAACACAGAGGGCATGATTTAGAACAGTTGTATTAAGTTTGCTAGTCCACAGTATTTCTCCACTCATAAAGGATGAGCAGAACAGTGTAATGAATGTACTGCACGAGGTTCTTGCACATGGACAGAACAAAACCTGTGAGCAACACACTGGGATGGAGTTTGAAGTGCCACGCTGCTTTTGTTTAATTCAGGATTCTCACACTTTGTGAATACACAAACAGCCTCAAGGTCAGCTGTGGAATGTCATTTCATATTTGCAGAGAACAAGATGTTACTTTACAGACTGATGAAAATAGACTAACAAAAAATGTATGGCCTAGGCACAGTCTTTTCCAAGCTACCTATAATATGTTTAAGGTCTTAAAAATCCTTTTGTTAAAATGACAAAAATGAGAAAATAACCCAGAAAAATTTCACTGAATCCTGTAAGATGGGCAAATCAGCACACTCAAAAATCCAACACAGAAATTATGCTGGTTTGGGGAGTGTCTAGTCTTTTACATTATAACAAAAACAAAAACAAAAACCACCCAAAACAAACAAACAAAAACCAAACAAAACCCAAAACGAAAAGCTTTTAAAAAATCAATTTGTATTTGAGTCCTGCTATCTAGCAAATGCTTACGTAGATTGTCCCATACTTGCACAATATCACAACATAGAAAGGAACACTTACATGGCAATGAACCAACTACAGTTGAATTTTATTATACTAGGTACAGCTATTAGTTCTATTAGATCTCATTTTTTTTGCTATTAAAAAGTCTAGCATTTACATCAGTCTTACCTCACCCATGGTTCCACACTGGTCGTTTCTGTTCAAATCAAGCTACCTCAATATTAAAAAGCAGATCATTAAATTGCCTACTATCTGTCTCATATTATCTCTGATTTAAAAACAAAGAAGAGAGACTGCATTAGGCTTTGTAGCTGTGGAGTATATTCAAATTAGTCCAAGCCCTCGCTATTCCAAATTCTCTCCCTTAGAAAGAAATAGAAGAGAAACTGTTCTGATTTCACTGGTAGCAATAGTCTGCACTAAAACGCAGAATGTCTTCAAGATAATGGCCTTTCATGTGTGGTCACAGTATTAGGGGGTTGCATTTCTTCTGTAATAGGAACAGAAGCACCTGCAGTTACCCAAATGCCTGAATCCACAGCTCACCAGTTGGTTCTCTTTATGCCACTCTCGGGCCCACCACCCAGAGAGACACCCAAATACCGAACCTTGATGAACCACAGCAGCTCCTCCAGCACTCCCTTCCAGAACACCCTCTTCGTTGTGAGCAGTGGAAACTGATCTGGAAAAGAGTTCCACAGTGTCAGTGGGAACCAGACATCTGCCAGGGTGAGCAGATTCAGCTTTACCCGACGCAGAGGGCAATGCAACCAGACACTGTGAGCTTGGGATATGATATAAGGAATTAGGAGGGGTAGGTCCCATGGTCAGAGCCCTCGGGTGGGAGGGAGCGGGACAGCACTGGGGCACCACACGCAGCCCAGCTCAGGGCGGGGGCAGGAGCAGAGACTGGGAGCAGGGGCAGCAGCAGGGACTGGGAGCAGGGACTGGGAGCAGGGGCAGGGAGCAGGGGCAGGAGCACGGGGAGGGAGCAAGCTCAGGGGCCGGGGGTCCCGGCGGTGCCCACCTCTGAGGCTGTACCGCGCCTGCATGCCGAACACGGAGATGGTGCCGGTGCCGGTGCGATCCTCCCGCCGGTGGCCGTGCTGCAGGATGTGCCGCACCTGCTGCAGGTACTGCTGCTCGCCGGGCTCCGGGCATGCGGCGGGGCCGCTCAGCAGCTCCCCGTCGGCGGGCATGGCGGGCAAGCGGCTCCTGCGGCCGCGCTGGGCTCCGGCTGCGCGCCTCTCCCGAGCCCGCCAAAGCCCGGCGTTCCCGCCAAAGTCCGACGTTCCCGCCAAAGCCCGGGGTTCCCGCCAAACGGCACCAAGGGGCGGGCGGGGCGGAGCGGCACCACCGCTACCTCCTCCCTTTCCTCTTCCAGTGGCCGGGGGTCCTGGCGGCCGCCGCTTCCGTAGCCGCCCGCTCTGGTCCTGCGCGGAGCGTGTTCCTCCTGAGGGAGGGCTGGCCCGAGCCAGTGCCCCGAACCATACCGGTACCGTTAGGCTGGATATTAGGAAGAGTTTCTTCACAGAAAGGTTGATCACAAATCAGAATGGGCTGCCCCGGGAGGTGGTGGAGCCACCGTCCCTGGAGGTGTTTGAGGAAAGACGAGGTGGCATCTAGTGCCATGTTCTAGCAGACATGGTGGTGTTCCGCCAAAGATTGCACCCAATGAGCTCAGAGGAGCTCAAGTCCTTTCCTACTTGATTGCTTGTGTGATTCTGTGACTTCGTTCTGCCCTAGTGGCACCACAAGCTCTCTCCAGGCTCATTCCGTGCTGGAAAGTGCTGTTGACATTTGTCATCTTTCTCCCTCTGCAGCTTCATGCGCCCCATTTCGGAGCTGAGCAAGACTAAAACCTTCAGCTGGGCCTGGCAGGCTGCACGCATCTGGCACTGGATCCCCCCGGCCGGATATCCCAAACGGCCAAAGCCCCTGTGCCAGCCTCCCTTGTCTCCCCTGCTGTTGGTGGCCCTGCAGTGCCATGCCCCATACACAGCTCACCTTCCACATCCAGCAGTGTCACCCTGACCTGAGCTTCCAAAGCCAGGTTCCTTTCATGCCATGCCATGTCATCAGCTTCCTGCTCCATATTTTATTGGCACACTTGCTGCTCACTGAGGGTAGTCCTCGTCACTTGGGTTTATTGCGTCTCATTGTGTTGATCTCAGCTTCTCCCATGTCCCCTTGTCATTTTGCATCCTGACCCGTGTCTGACTGCAACTGTCCCCAACATGGTGTCCTCTGAACATTTTCTGGGTATCATCTCTGCTAGTCAGAAGAAACTGATTCTTCCCTGAATATTTCTTCATTAATATCTCTTGGAAGTCAAGAATTTTGTGAGAGTCACTTATCTCTGACACAAAGCTCAGCTTTCTGACAAGTGACATGATTATGTTATGACTGATAATCTCTCATGATTAGGAGCCTGAAATACAGGTATATATGATGGAAACTAAGGAGCACAGAGGACTGTGGTTTAGAAAATGCTACCTTTCTTAGCAACAGGCAGAAAATAATATTTTCCACTAATTAAAAATAGAAAAATAGGTTTTTTTCTCATATAAATTTTTATACTAAATGTGTATGTATAGAAGTAAATGAAAACATAAAGTGTAAGTAGGGTGTGGATATTTTTCTCTGCTCATATCTGATATAGATGTTTTTGTACACTTTGAAATTAGCAGACTTCATTTAGCAGAGCTACAGTTGGAAATGGTGCCTATACCTGTGTGCAAAAAGTCCTTAGAAAAGCTTTGCATGGCAAATGATACCAAATTACCTAGAGCTCTGCTTCTAGCTGAGACATACATCAGTTTTTAACCTTTATTAAAATTTACAAATACCATTGAAAGCTAATGGGTATAATTTAGGGAGAAACAAGCTTCTTTACTGATAAAGGCTTTTAATTAATTAAGAAATAAACTGCGGACGCAGACTACTGTTTGTAAGAAATGCCAAAGGCAGAAGACTTACTCATTAGTGCATATTCAGATAAGTCATTTAATGTACACAATAAGCATCAAAAGCAACTGGAAGAAAAATTGAATATTTTCATTGTAAAATAATATGCTACATGCAGATGGAAATCTGGTTGATTCAGACTTAGCTGAATGTGCAACATCTGTAGGAATCAGTCTTGAAAAGGCTTGAGAATGTGCTTGAATGTAAGTATGCAAATAGAAATTACTTTTATGCTTGCAGTTGATTATGTCCTTAAATCTTTGCATAACCAGAGCCATAGCTTGTTATTGAAGATTAACATACTGACAACATAAATAACATTTTATTTAAATAAACTAATATTGAAATGGATTTGGTTTTGGGTTTGAGTTTAAAGATTTCTACAGTCTTTGGTTGATAGCTTATATGTCACAGTATTTACTAAGCAACATTTTATTTATATGCAACTATTTTAACCATAGAAATTTAACAGTTAGCTATGTTGAGCATAGGGGTAGTTCAGCTAAGGAGCCTATACTTTATTTCAGGAAGAAAGAATTCACACTTCTTCTTTCCTAGGAGGAAAGAAAAAAAAAAAAAAAAGAAAGATTATACATTTTGGTTTTGAATGGAGAAAAATATGTTAGAAAAGTAAGTATTTGTGGAATGTACCAGTGTCCTGATATAGAAACATGCATAACATAAAAACCAGACAGAAACTTTTCTTTTTCTCTCCCTTTCTGTTCTCACAGATCTGTCCAGTTTTCTTGTAGAGTTTTAATTCTTTTTTATCCATTACATTTTCCTGTACTCTAAGCCTTGTGCAAACTGAATGGTGGTGTAATTTTGAAATCAACAATGCATACTTTTCCCAGTTATTAAGTGGCTACATAATATATGTCCACAGGAAAATCAGTCTAAGATTCAGGGTAAAATCATCATCAAACTACAGAAATAATTATTGCCATCATTAGACCCTGAAGATTAGTATTCCATAATCTGAAAGAGTATTTATCATTCATATAAATTACAGAGAATTTTGAAGAAAAATTGTGGAGAGAGTGTTGGAGCATTTTATTTCAGATGTTTATAAATATCAACATGTAATTTCTCCAACATTTACCTAAGCAAAGTACGTGGTTTATTCTGTCTAAATCCTGCAGCCCACCTCAGCCTCTCTGGTGGGAGTGGTTTCTTTCATCAGCTCAGAAACTGTGCCTCTAACCTCAAAAGAATAAGCAGATTTAATATAAAATGCTGAAATCTTCTTCATCTACTTTGTTAACGTTGAATGCTCTTTCCCTGCCTCCTGAGACTTCTCTTTGTGTGCAGGTCATGCTTCAATTGCTCAGCTGAGGAAATCAGCTATGACCTAAAGAGAAACTATGTCCAAATCTGGTCCTTCTCAGAAGATTTGGGGACACTGCAGTGATTTGCCTGAAAGTCTCATGTGTCTTGTGGCTCTGTTCCCCTGGAAGAGACAGCTCTGAGAGTCAGAGACCACTGAAGCTGGGCATCCCAGAGTCCCCTTGGAAGGGAAACACAGGGAAGGGTGGTTTTCAAGTTTCACAGTAGTGTGATGCCACCTAAAACCATTCCATCTTTCCTGAAATTTCCTGTGGGATTAGAGAATATGAAGCATTTGCCCTCCCTGCCTCTCTGCCTGGCTCTTCCTTCCTCTTCCTGAAATGTCTTAAACAAGGAGAGAGCCTTCTTATGTGTCCTTTTTACAAAAATGGTTGAAGCCCACAAGCAGGATCTTTCTGTGCATGATCTGGCAAGTTGAACTGCAGCCTCTTTTAATAAACACTGTCTATCTGAGCAGTGTGCTGCTATTGCAGAAATGTTGTGGCAAGACAGCTCTTCCAAGTCCTGGTGGTGATTCCCACTTTGCCCTCCTTTATCATCAAAAATAATATGAGCATGCTCTCAAACACTACTGAAAATTTAAAAAAAAAACCCAAAACCCCAATGAATAGTGGTAATTCCAGTCCATTCATGATGAATGAACACAAAGACATGGTTTTTGATGCCAAGACACTGGTCTGTGGTTGTGAGGCAATTCTTTTGTGAAGAAATATTTATTATCACATTACCTCATCCCAGCTGTTACTTAAAGACTGGGGGTTTCACAGATATATAAGTCAAATCATTTAATACCATCATGTATGTGTTCTGCAGGCTAGAACATAGATTGTTTGTTTGTGTTTTCCATAATGCTTGTGTTTTTCTCAATGGGTCCTTTCTGAGAAGGCAGTCTTGTATACACCATGAAGGAATCTTGTTCCAACTAAAGTTTATTGCAATGTAAACACCTCTTACAAAGAAGTGTGTTGTCTGTGAAAGCTGAAAGAATGAACTTACCACTTAAAAATTCTGCTTATACAATTGGAGTGCTTTCCCAGCTATGTATTCGATGAACTCAGGACTCTTGGGATCTAAGTTGGGAGGAACTTTAATGGTGAAAGTAGGTGAAGTCAGAACGTTCACATCTACCACAGTTTCATCTTTACTGGAGGGATCTCCAGGTACCACCTAGAAGAGATCAGTACTTTAGACACCACAAACTGCTGTGTGCTTTCAGTTTTGTTTATACCTGCTGTGCCCACTCTCTTGAACAGGGGAAAATTAAATAGGGGAATATTTTAGACTTGTCTACTTTCTTTAAATTGCTTTCTTCTGAAAAGACAGTGGGTGTCTGAATTTATGTAGGTGGTGGAAAGAGCTGACATGGCACTGCCAAGACCATATTAAAGAGCTGCATGTTAATATTTATATATGAGCTACATCTATAAAGAGCTTCTGTTCTCCTAATGAAAACTTCTGATCTGTCCCACTAAGTTCAATACAACATTTGTGTGATTGAATTTATTCATTCATTCCTGTGTGTTTTTCTAAATCAGACTTAGTTCTGTAGCTTTATTTTTCTAGAACAGATATCTCAGACTCAGTTGGGAAAATGTGCCTGGCTCCTGTTCCTGTTTTGTGGTTTTTTTTGGTGGATTGTACCATCATTTTGTAAAAAGTTCTGGTAGTAATAGTAGTAACTCTATATGAGTGGATTTCTGAGTAAGAAGAGAGAAAAAGATTTGTCCCTTGCACAGGAAAATGGATTGAATTTACCTTGAATGTATCTTTGTGTGTGTGAGACACAATGAATCATTATGTATTTACTGCAATGTTGGCCAATGTTGTCAAGCATGTGCAGCTTCCACTGCAAAAATCTGTATAACGTTTGCCTTCTTTGCACTTTGGAATATGTAAGTACAGACACAGACAGCTAGACATTCATCGAGCTAATGTGGATGTGTCAGTGACTGGTGCAGTGCAATTTATCTGTGAGGGTAATCTGAGGCCAGCCAAAGCTGCTAGTGTCAATTTACTCTTATCAGACAGTGATTCAGGTTAGCCTGTCAGCCATCCATCAGACTAAAAGGATTTAGAGGAAAATAGTTTCTAATCTCAGGAGTTTCAGCTCATTGAGGGATTACCAAGCACACACAAATTCAAGATGAGTAGGAAAGCCATGTTGTAAAGCCAAACATTAAACATGTATCAACATTCACAGCCCCCAGGAACGTAAACATGAGCAAAATGCAGTTTAAAGGCAGCAATAGCTCCCTTCAGAAGACAACCCTTACCTTAACCACGTTGAAAATGTTTTCTGGTCCAATGGTCATGTTGGATAACTCAGACACCCACCCAAACCTTTCTTTCATTTTGTTCAGCAAGTAGGAAGTGTCCTCCGTGTGATGCCGAACCACCTGGAGAATCTGCTCGTACTGCTCTCCTGAGAGATTAACCAGCTTAAAGGCTTCATCAAACTTTATGTGCAGCTCAGGAACGTTTGGGCAATCTGTTAGGAAAGATGGTGTTATGTCTTGTTCTTTGTCTTTTCTGTCTGAAGAAATGAAAACTGTAAAACAGCCTAGTGGGAGGGCATGGTTTGGATGGGTCTTAAATAATGCTGAAAAAAGGAGAATAATTTTTGCTTACTGATTATGGTAGCTTTAGTCAATGACTCAATGACTAAATGAATGCATTATCCCATTTGTTGTATTAAAGTTATTTAGCAAGTTTATATCATATAATATAAGGTTTATATAATATTTAATGGCAATAGGTTTTTTGTTAATGCTAAATAAAATCTGGTAAATTTTACATATAGCAACTTCTTACTCTTCTTATACGTTATGGGCTCTTTTATTGACTCATATTCCATTATGAATCTATCCCAGGTATATAGACTGCAAGGCAGGGGTTGAGGGAGCAAAGATCCTTCTACCATAAGAGAAGTTTTAAGTCCACATGAGGAACCTGAACAAAGCTAAGTCTGTGGGACCTGATGAGTCCAGAGGGAATTGGCTGATGTAGCCACTCTCCATGATATTTGAAAAGTCATGGAAGAGAGGTGAAGTCTCTGGTGACTAGGAAAATGGAAATATTTCACTGATTTTTTGAAAGAGGGTTGTAAGAAGGACCCTGAGGATTATCACTCCATCAGCCTCATCTCTGTGCCTGGAAAGATCGTGGAACAGATCCTCAAGAAGCTCTGCTTAGGCACATGGAAAATAGGGAGGTGATTTGGGACCGCCAGCAGAGCTTCACCAAGGGCAAGTCCTGCCTGATCAGTCAGTGGCTTCCTATGATGGAGTGATTCCATCCCTGGAGAAGGAAAGGGTTGGAAAAGTCATTTATCCGTACTTCTGTAAGGCCATTGACGCGGTCCCCCACGACATCCTTCTCCCTAAACTGGAGAGATAAGGATTTGATGGGTGGAATGTTTGGTGGATGAGGAATTGTATGGATGGTCATACCCAGAGGGTAGTGGTCAATGGCTTGATGCCCAGATAGGCATCATGGACAAGTGGTGTCCCTTAGGAGCCTGTACTGGAAGCAGTACTTTTAATGTCTTCATCAATGACACGGACAGGAGGATCAAGGGGAAGCCTGCACTCTTGGCAGGTTCACAGATGACACCAAGCTGAGTGGTGTGACTGACACACCCAGGGGATGGGATGCCATGCAGAGGGACCTGGACAAGCTCATGAAGTGGGCCCAGGTGAACCTCATGAGGTTCAGCAAGGCCAAGTGCAAGGTGCTGCACCTGGCTTGTGGCAATGCCTGCTCTCAACACAGGCTGGAAGATGAACAGATTGAGAGCAGCCCTGCCAAGAAGGACTAGTGGGTGCTGGTGGATGAAAAGCTGGACATGAACTGGCCATGTCTGCTCACAGCCCAGAACACCAAACACATCCTGGGCTGCATCAAAAGAATCATGGCCAGCAGGTTGAGGGAGGTGATTTTGCCCTCCTACTCTTCTCTCATAAAACCCCTAAAGTACTTCGTCCGGGTGTGGATTCCTCTATTGGTTTGGCACAGCCTGGTTTTAGGTGGTAGGGGGTCACAAAGATTGCTCCTGTGAGAAGCTGCTGGAAGTTTCCCACCATGTCTGGTAGATCCAAAGCTGATGGCTCTGAAGTTGGCCAAAACCCGGCCAGTGAGAGAGGTTGTTAATGCCTCTGTGATGACATATTTAAGAAGAAAATAAAAACAAAGTCATGGGGTTTTCCTTCTAGTCAGAGAAGGAGGTGAGAACATGTGAGGGAAACAACATGGAGACACCAAGGTCAGTGAAGGAGGAGGGGCAGGAGCTGCTCCAGGCACCAGAGCTGAGATTTCCTCTGCAGACTGTGGTGAGACCGTGGTGAAGCAACTGTGCCCTTGCAGCCATGGGGATCCACAGGGAATGCAGAGATCCACTCACAGCCCTTGGGGGAGATGCCCAGGCCAGAGCAGGTGGATGCCTGGAGGATGCTGTGATCCAGTGGGAGACCTGGTAGAGAGAGAAGGCCCCTGCTTCCAGGCTGAAGCAGCCTGTCCTTGGAGGGCTGCACTCCATGGGAAGAGAGCCGTGTCACAGCAGTTTTGGGAAGACTGTCTGCCCATGGGGGAATTCACATTGCAGCAGGTGCAGTACGGCTGCTGCTCGTGAGAGTGGAACCACGCTGGAGAAGTTCACAGAGAACTGTCTGACGTGGGAGGGACTCAGTGGTGTCACAGGGGAAGGACTCCTCTCCCAGAGCAGAAGGAAAATCTCAGTGATGAACTGACCAAACCCCCATGCCCTGCACTGTTGGTGGGAAGGAGGGAGGGGCTGGGGGGAGAAGGTGTTTTAGGGGCTTATTTTACTTCTCATTACCCTCCTCTGATTCTGTTAGTAATACATTTCACTTTGCAACAATATTTGAGCCTTTTTTGCCCTTTAAGTCTTTTCTCCCAGTCCTTATCTCACTCATGAAGCCTTCAATAATTTTTTCTTTTTCCTCCTTTACCCAGCTGTGGTAGGGGAAGGTGAGCGAGCAACTCTCGTGGATGCCTGGCATTGGACCAGTGTCAAACCACAACATCTCCTCAGCACAGAATGGCATGGACCTGTTGGAGCAAGTCCAGAGGAGAGGCACAAAAAATGTTGGAGGCTGGGAGCACCTCTCCTGTTTATTAGGACAGGCTGAGAGAGTCGGGGTTATTCAGCCTGGAGAAGACTCTGGGGACACTTATTGTGGCCTTTGAATATAATCTGTGACCATCAGCTACTGAAGGGTGCCTGTAAGAAAGATGGGGACAAGAGGTAATGATTTTGAATTGAAAGAGAGTGGGCTTAGATTACCTGTAGGCAAGAAGTTTTTACAATAATGGTGGTGAAACAGTGAAACAAGTCGCCCAGAGAGCAGGTAGATGTCCCATCCCTGGAAACATTCAAGGTCAGGTTGTGTGGGGCTCTGGGCAACATGATCTAAATGAAGATGTCCCTGCTGATTTCTGGGGGGTTGGTCATCCACACCAAGGTCCCTTTAACCACAAATTATTATATGATTCTGTGATAGAGTTTATAACAAGAAAGCCTGTATTCTTGTTGAGTGTTAAGACCTAATATTTATCTTACAATAGCTAGACAGTAGACTAGCACCATCTGCCACAAATTCAGAACTGAAGATTGCTGGTATTTTCTTTACTAAAATATGGATTTAAACAAGAAAAAATTCTATGTAATAATTTCTCTGTAAAAATTCAGTTTCTGTTCTGTCAAATTGGATTATCAAGGGGCACCTTCAAGCTGATGGTACAGTAACAAACTGTTATATTTAATACATGGGTGTAGATAAAAAGATAAGTGGTCAGATATTCTTTTAAAAGTGTTTCATTGTTCATTAATGTTTGCCCCACTGGAGATATTCTGAAGACATTTAGGTTTAAGCATTAGGTTTAGTGCTTAAATGCTCTTAGATTTTAAGATCTAAATAATTCTGGAAAGACAGGTATGTTATGCTGCAGTGGGAGTCCTGGGTGATGGCAGTTCTGGGTGATCAGTCTGAAGGTTTTTCAGGTGCCCATGGACGGTGCTGACGGAGCTCTGCCATCTCCTTGTTTGCTGACATGAAGTCCCCTTTTTGTCCTTCATGTCAGTTCTATCTGCAGACAGGGTTCAACAAAAAGTAATTACAGGCTCTTCAGCACTTGCTTTCATTGCGAGGAGCTGAATGATACCTGAGGTTACACCTGCTTGTCAGCAGCAGAAGCGGCTGTCAGGAGTTTGAGCTTCTCCTCACTTTCTGCTCAGCACTGCTGCACCCAGGCAGGATCGACTGCTGCCTCACATCTTGCTTCTCTGCAGGACTGCAGCTCTAACAAAATACCTAAATATTTTGTTACAGGCTGTGGGACGTCTCTTTGGAGCACCAGCGGTATGTTAAGAACTGAGCTATACTGACACTCTGTGGAGACAGTGGGGAAAACTAATTGAAATCATCTGGAATGAGGAATGGTTACTGTAGCCGTGGTTACAGTAAAAACTCAGTGACTGTCTTAAATGGTAATTCCAGTAGAAAATTAAAAACTCGAAATCTATAAACCAGTAATCAATGCATTACAGAAAGAAAAAGAAAAAAAGGAAAATGGTTATTTACCATGCAAAAGATTGTCTTGACATTTCTGGCACCTCTCATGAAACTGTGGGCATCCAGAGGAGTTCTCCCGGAGCTCCCTGCACTGAAGTCTCTGGCGCCCTGACACAATTTTTGAAAACATGCCACTTCTGTCAGGATCTAGAATGAAGTCATAGTATTTTTAGACTGCTGTTAAACTTAGAGCCTTTATAAGTATGCATTCATTACCGAGCCTGAGTGCTAGAATATAATTTCTTGTCCTTAATCCAAAGTATTTTGCATAAATCCCCTTCCTTACCCATCCACTTCCCCTCCACCCCAAAAAAGTAAAAGGAATAAATTTTTAAAAAGTAGAAGTCAAGAGAAGATTCAAATAATATTTTCTTTCAAGGAATTCGTGCTATAGTATCTTCTTTTATAAAGACTTAGGAGTGTATTCCCCAGACATAATCAAAAAATTACTAATATTATTACACATTGTTTCTACAACATGTGAGTTCTGGTAAGATCTTTTTGACCCTTAGAAGTCGAGATGTTTCATAATCACATACAGTTACATGAGAGCACAGCACCAAGTCTGTTTCTGAGGTAACAGGGCTTATGATATAGAGGAAAAATTTAAAAACACTGTTCAAGAGTCACTCAACTTTGTATTTCCATATGATCACATAATGTTTATGCCACCTGCCACTCAGAGTTATAGCATGTGCTCACTGTGATTTCCCTGTAGACAAGGACCAGCATGTGTTTGTCCTGTTTGCATTAGTCAAAATGAGGCTTATTTGTATTCTAAAAGTCAGCCATAGTCCTTTTCCTTCACTGAGTGTCATCACCAATGGTATGCCCAGAATTTTCTGGTCACTGGAAAACCTGATGACTGGTCTTTGATTAGCTGGTATTTGATTGTCAGATTACATTGCTGCTGTAGCCTGAAACAGGACTTGAAGCTGTCAAGCTGAACTTAGCATCATTTGGCAAGGGCAGGGATATGCCTTGACATCTCACAGAATTACCTTAATTTTTTAGAATTGGTGACCACGTCAATAAAAGATGATACAAATCATATCCTGAGATTAAGTGCTGAGATTAAATCTGTCAGTCAGCCTTATTAAAACCTGCATCCCCCCTGAATTTAAGTGCTCCTGAGAAGCTCCTGCAAATGCTTTGAGAATTAGCATGAAAATCAGGCTGTGTAGGACCCCTAAGTCCCCCTGCAACATTTCTCTGAGATTTCTAGGTGACTTCTGTTTGTTCATTTAACTCATAGCTATCCTTGACCCACAGCCTCCAGAGCTTCCTTACGTATCTCACATTCACATCCTGGAAACTGAGTAATTTGCTGTAGTTTAGCCATCCCAAGGGGGTTGATGTCATTGACAGTGCAGTCAATTTTCATCTTCTAACACTTGCCTTTGGTTTGTTCTGGCACACCTCTTCTGTAATCTCTGTATTCATCAAACACATCAGTGATCACCTCACTGACACCTTCGAACACCATCCTACTGAAATCAAAAACTATCTGTAAGAAGCCGGGCACGCCCCAGCCTCTCTGGGAGCCTTCAGTTCTGGTGGTGACCTCAGGTAAAGCTGGCATGCTGGGGGACTCACTCATCTCCAGGTCAGACATGAAATAAGTCTGAAAAGACTGGTCAAACTCTTTCTGCATGTGCTTGAAAAAAATGAAACTTCTGTCAAATATTGAGCCCACATCCGATAACAGCTGGCTAAATAAATCTTCCATCTTTACTAGCTGGGTATCCTCTTTCTCAGGCTTTTCATTAGACTGGATGTCTCTTCCTTGCTCCTCATGAAAAGTAAATATGAGTGGAGGTATTTTCCTCAAAAAATCTTCAACCTGTGTATAAGAAGGAGACAGATCAGGAGGCAGACAAGTTATCAATTTCTCATCTCTCAGGTAAGTGTGTCTAATTTTTCTCTTTCAAATACTCAAAGAAACAATGCCCTCTTAATAACTGCCAACACAACATATTCTCTGAAATAATTTAAGACACTGGACCCCAAAGAGGAGAAGTGCATTCAGTCTAAATCATTAGCTCCAAATCAGATCTGGAGTAAAAACCCTGCTGGTTGCCCTTTAATCTGTGGGGGCTCAAAGTTATTGTCAGCATTTGAGTTTCTTCCAACAGACAGCTTGGACTTTATGTTGTAAAGATGTGAGAGGCATTTCTGTCTGCTTATGTGCAGTGTAGCGAGCAGAAGGTGATTGTTCTCACCTTGATTTGTAGAAAGCCTGCCCTCTCTCACCCCTGGGCAAATCCTCACGTCCTTGTGTGAATGGAAACCAGCAAAATCAATAAAGCAGTGGCTCTGAGTCCATGGTTTTGTCATGTGAGAGGCCAAATGCCAATTCTGCTATCCCAGAATTCCAGTTCCTGGGTCCTGGCCACTGGTTCCCTGCTCCCCACTCTAAGGCACCACTTTAGCCTGAGCCAATGGAGTGGCTTTTTGAGCCACACTCCCTGGCATTAAAAAATGGGTAAGACTTAAGAAGCACCTTGCTAAAACACACATATATAGATATAGATAGATATCTATAGACAGATATACATAAGATAAAGACAGTTAAATATATTAATTAAAAAAAAAAACAAAAAACAAATCATCAGCTTGATCTGACCACAAGTGCAGCTTAGAGGGTAGGTGAAGTGTGAAACAGCACTGCCGGAGCAGCCTAAGCAAGTATTGCTCCTGCTGTCTGCGTGTCCTCAGCTACAGCTATCATCTTTTCTTTTCTTTCTTTCTTTTTTTTTTTAATAACTTTGGTCTTAACAAAGCTCTTACTTTGAATGCTTCAAGTAAATCAAATAACTGATGGGAGACATTACCAAGAGGGTCAAAGACAGGGGCAATGCAGTGTATAACTTTTACTGCAGTAATTGCAGTATCTACAGACTCTTGAAAATCCAAAACATTTATATGAGCTACCCATGAGTGATACCTAAAAAGCTAAAAGTATCACAAATAGTTTTAGATTTAATATCTCCCACATTTTAACCTGAATTATTTTAAGAATATGCACAATTATTAAACACCTGTGCTCTCAACCCTGCCTGAAATACTCCATTTAATGTTTAAGTAATTGTATTTTTCAGTACATGGGAGGGTTGAAAGCTAGAGAATCTGACTAACATTTTAGTAGCAACAATTACAGTTTTGCTTCAGAAGTTTGTTGCGCCTAAAGTGTGTTCTCAAACAAAAAAATGTGATTACAATAGTTAAATTTTGTAGTAATAATGGGCCAGTCAGGAAACCTTATTTTCTTTCTAGTAGAATTAGGGGAATCTCCTTTGCTGACAGGCTCCATTATTATAAGAGGTTAAGCATTTTAAAGTTTTGTTGTTACTTAAAGAGTTTATTTAAGATATATACAGGAAAGAATGGTGTAATAATTAGGTGATTTTCCCCCCATGTAATTTTGCTAACTACATTTATACTTTTAACTTTGCTGATTTTCAGGCAGACCATAAGGAATCTATGTGATATTTCTGACAAACAGTTATCGAGCATCTTAAAGCAAATCCCACCATGAGAGAAAACATTTTATATCTGGAATGAGTCTGTTGGAGTTAGGGGAGTCATCAGTTTCCATGGAATCTTGCCAGGGTGCAACTGAACTCATTTTGGCTCAGCATTCCATGACCCATAATCACATGTAATCTCTACCATATAACTTCATATTTCCAGGCTCTCCAAATGAAATTAATTTCAGTAAGCTGATATAACTGGCAGACCTAGGTATTGAGAAAATAAGATGTGCTGGCTCTTTGAGTGAACTCCAGAGTATTCTCCAGATTGCAAAGTTTCTTCCTACCTTTCTCTTAAAGGTTGACACACCATGTTTGCAAGTTGTATAATATCTCATGCAGGTACTTTCTAAGCAAGATTCACATTCATCCCATAGATTTTTCAAGGATACTTGACATTGTCTTTCCTCTTCTTCCAGTCTTGCCTTTACTTCATCCATAAGTCGCAAGGCTTGCTAAGTAGGGAAAAAGATTCATTTGAGGGCAATTTTCAGATTTGTATTCCAAGTACTTACCCCAGTGTTCATCACTCATTTTGGCTATTTATGGCTCCTTTTTTTGCTAATCCCTGACCACTAAGCTAGGTTGCCTTCTCAGCTGCAGTCACATTTGTAAGGAACTGAAAATTGAAAAGCTTTTCCTTATCAGATTTTTCTGATGTTGTTCTCTCAGGGGGCACAGCCTACAGAAACAAATGGATCTCTACAGTCTACCAGGATTTTTAATGTTAGGAAAAAAACTCACACATCATTCTGTGTAAGAATTCAGCCTCCCCCATGGTCATGTGTTCAACTTATGTTATTTTTGCTCCATATCATCTGAACAGTATTCATCTGACCCACAAATAGTTCTTTTCTGTTGCCTTTCTCTACCTTTAAGGGACTGATATTTCATGAGGTTAGGTCCTTGCCATAAAGTCTGTCTAATGCAGAAATATATAAAAGTATAGCATCTCTGCTGTTTGTGAGTGTACTAATCAAAAGGCTGCAGTAAGTGGATTTTTTTCCTGCTCTTGTGGAAGTGTGAGGCACTCCTTCCAAACTGAAGGGCAACAAGATGCATTTCACAGTGCTGTTTCTATTTGCTTCATCAGTTAGGGCACAAAGCTTAGCAGATCAGAAGCAGCATTTTTGGAATACACTTGACAATGGAAAGAGAAAATTTCTTCCTATTAAAAATTAATAAAGTGGATTACACATCATTATTTTCTCTCCCCAGCTGCAACATATTTCAAAAATTTTGGTTTCTGAACAATGTTCCAAGTTATCTCTTAAAAGAAACCTTTTAATTGATGGGGCTTATTCCTTTTTGTCAGCATTCCAATAGGGAAGAGAGTCACATAAAATAAAACTTCCGTCAGAATGTGCTTGATGGAGAAAATAACTGCAGTTTTCATAATCTATGTTTAGTTATTTTCTGATCTTTCTAATACATTTATTCAGTGTTTTATGAACTCTCACTGTGGATGTAAGTCTTGTGTAAATTAAATCATCCAGAAAGATCTAACATGAGTGTTGACTGTGGGAGTGCACTGGTGTTCCTTAAGATGTTAGAAAGCCATCAGGTACTTTTTCAGTTTAAACTAACTACCAGATGTTGGGCCAGGAGGGAATTTTCCTTCAACTTTGTTGAAACAAAGTTAGGATATTTGTGTTTTTTTAAAATATATAGTAAACCTCTGTTTCTTCAGATCACCTGAGCACATGGCTATGAGCCTAGGCATTGCACTAAGACATTGGAAATTTCCCTGATTCACTGTACTTTCTTTAGAGCACATTATCATTTGTGGCTTTGGTACTCTCCTGCGGGTCTGAAGTTTGCAAAGTAAGCTGGAAAACATCTTGTGGCCCCAGGAGTATAGAGACATGGAGGGCAGAACTGCTGGACCTTCTGCACAGAACACTGTTCTACAGTGGCCTGCAGTTGCCTTGGTGTGAATTCAGAGAAGCAGGGGTTTTTAGAAACAAGCACTATGTGCAATTTTCCTCTGCTAGTGAAACAAAGGACCAGAAGCAGATTTTTCTCTCAATCCCATGACTTCATGAAAATATGTACGCTGCTTTGGTTTGGTTTACATTCTTCCCAGAATAAACATAAAACCCCCACAGATGCATTTATGTTACCTGTTTTTCTTCACTGCTCTTCTTCAAGGTTTTCATCAGATCTATGTGCTTATCTTCATTTCTTTCCATCATAATTTTCATCTGCTTAATACCAATCAAAGCTTTCTTTACCTCTTCATCTACATACTTCTCTCCAACTTCAGATAATTCTAAAAAAAGCCAAATTATACAGTGACTTAATCAGATTTTAACACTATTGCAAATTGTCATGCACTGATGAGGGAGAATGAGATAGCTCTATGTTTCCCTACAGTGGCAGAGCCAAATCCGAGATAGTGAATGCTGGGTGACGCTAAGCCAAGACAATTTCCACCAGAGAAGAATCTGGTCCAGAGGTTTTGCAAGGATCAGCTGTATGTAACTCAAAAGATATATTCAACTGTCCCACTGCTGAATACTGAATCCCAGAACAATTGAGGCTGGTACCTTTGGAGATCATTGAGTCTGCCCCCCCCCCCCCTTTCAGGTTGCACAGGACATCCTCCTGGGTTTTGAATATCTCCAAGGGTCACTCATCAGTTTTCTGATGACATAACCTTTATATTTATCTTTGATCTTGTAGAAGCCTGTGACAGCTTCCCTCTACATTTTGAAAATTTAGAATACAAATGCCTTCAACCTGTTTTCATAAAAATACAATTTCTAGACTTCCTGTGAAGTAATGAGCATAGAGTTTTGGTGAAAACCTGGGCTGGCCCATGCATTGCACCTTGAAGCTCTGCATGATTGCCTGTCCTTTATCTGCATTTGTTTTCTATGTGGAAATGCCCTGAATATCACTGAAACTATAGAAAACAGTAAAACCATCTCACTTTGAGACTGCCAAAAGCACATCAATCAAGTCTTCCTTTATATCTTTCTTCCTCACCCCTAACTTTTTGTTTGTTTATTACAGAAATCTTGTCAACATAGACTGAAGCACAGGATTGTTTAATGGCTGATCCTCCTTCTCTCCACAAAACAAAGCCATGCTTAGAAGTGTGTGTGTGTGCACAGAATAGTTGCTATTTTCTAAATTAGGTAATTTTTTTTCAGTTGTTTGTAAAAGCCACCTTTTTCAGTGAAGCATAAAAGTGTAGAGGAAATATTTTCAATTATTTGAAAAAAAAAAATAGTTCAAAATCTGTTGAACTGAATTTTGGGTTTGGTTTCTATTCTGATGATCTACAAGGAACCAAACAACCTAGAAAAATCCTGTAAATACATTTTTCTTTTGGCAGGTGATGCTTATCTGTTAATCCCTTTACTTTCTCACCCTGCTTGTTCTTATCTTCCTATTGTGTGTGTGTAGCCATGAAATCAACTTTATTATGGTTTCTAAGCTCCACACATGCAAGTGGAACTTGTTGATGCCAGTGAGTGTGGAAGTCAAGATGCCCTACCCAGGGGGAGACCTGGGGGGCTTCCAGCCCACCCTGGCAGGAAAAGCATACGTACGCTTGAGGTTGTCCTGGAGGTTCATCTCCTCCTGCTTCGTCGGTGCGCACTGGTGGCCGCTCAGACACAGCACATGTATCATAAATATCCAGGAGGACCTCATGTTCTTTCTGTGCAAGGAAAAGTTCGGTGCAGTTACATGTGAACACTGTCAGGAAGCTCAGATGTCTAGGTATAGTAAGTAAATATAAATACTGACTATATTACGAAGTGTCTTAAAGGTCCCGTTAATTTTGTCTCTAACTATGGTTTCTGGTATGCATGGCAGGCACCTAGGTGCTACTCTTGGTGAAAATACATGAGTAAGAAGCTTGACCTCCTTTGTAATTATCTATTTAGATTAATTAGATGAGTTCCACTGAGTTTAATAGAATCAGGACTTGTATATCTAAAAGCAAAAGCTTATGCTGTTCAGTCTGTCCCTTTTCTACTTTGTGAAACACACCAATTACTGATCTCATATCATGTCCTTAGTTGATATTATAAATACATCCATGCTAAACATTATTGCCAGTTTTAAAGAGGGAAGTTTCTGGAATGTTGTTCCCTTTCATGTAAGCATGCGATTTCTCTCAGCGTCCCTCAGAATGAGACTTAATATAAGAGACTCAACAATAGGTGTGCCAAAAAATCAGCAATTAGATCAATTTTGTAAACAAACAGATCAGCAAATGAAAGAAATCCGTACAAAATAAGGGAAAGAAAAGCCATTTTCTTTGTTCCCCTCTTAAGAGCAGAGGCAAAAGGTTTATTTTTCAGAAACCATGCAACTGCACTTCATGGTTCTCATCTGATTAAGTGAACACAGTATTCAAATGCCTTGTAGTTAGCCAGTATAGCCTTTTTGGAGATGCAATTATCAGCCACAAGAGCATATGTAACTTAAAAGCCTGGATTTGTTTATAGCCTGGATTTACTTCTACAGTTACTTGCATATTGTACCTTTATGTTTACAGCAAAAGACCAATTAACTGCAAAGAAACACAAGCACACAACCAAAGAAAAGTAAAAAAAACAAGTATATTTACCATTAATATTTTGCACCTCTTCTGCAAAATTGCTCCCTGCGTCAGGAAGGGGCTGGGCTGTGTTCTGAACTTATTTCTGGGAGTGTCAGGGATTTTGCCATGTTCTACTTATCTGATGAGAAGGTACTTAATCCTATTAATGGGACGTTTAATCACTAGGCTGGAGGATTTTGCATGTGTTCGACTTCATGCTCATCTCTGTGGGCAAAACCACCAGGGGGAGTGTTGGGCAGAATCGCCTGATTTAATGTAATTTGGAACTGCTACTTTTCTGTACTCAGTAGCCTTTTGTCATGTTCAGTCTTCCATTGTCTTACTTCTTACTTTAGGAGACACCTGCAGCTTATGTTATTAGTGAAATTGATACCATTAGTTTGGCTAAAAATAGCTTTCAACATTTAATCTCCTCAGCATGGTTTTAGCTTGCTATAAAAACCACTTCATTATGTAAAGACCTTCTTTGTACATCTTCTGAAGGTATGGGAGTTGAAAAAAATATCAGGAACCCAGATGGAGGCTGGCATATAAGCAGATTCTGGAATGAGATAAGCAATTTTTTGGCATTTTGTACATCATTGTACTTGCCAATGTTTTGGGGGATTGCCCACTTAATGCTATTTCCTTCAGTTTCTCCATGTCTGTGAAATATGTCAGAGATCTGACTTGTACAAAGTTTTGGATACTTTGAAATGAGATATTTAAATACCAACAGGTGCTTAATATAAAATATGGACAGGTACTGTTAGCAAATCATATCCCACCTTGTGATATTCAGCAATATTTCTCCCTTGTAGTCAAAGAGATGGGGAGAGTGGGTGGATTTAGCCCACGGTCTGTAACAGCAACTTTAAGACATTCTGATCTATTCTGTTTACCTAATCATTCATAAAAGCCAGTTGATGATTGATGGCTAAGATCTAGCATGATTAATGCTGCTTTGGCAAGAGATTTCAGGGATTTAGTTTTAAACGCATTATCAGAAAGAGTGGAGAATCTATTGGCTCTAATGGGAACTGCAAGTCCCAGTCTGCATTAAAAATTAGGATAACTCCACTTTTTTTCTGAAATTTATGGATGAAATGTTTATTTTGTTGTAATCTAAATGAATTGCTGTCTCATTGAGTTTCTGCTTACTCCTTGACCAAGACTCATCACTACCCAAAACATTTCAAGTTCTTTTCTGCGGAAAAACCAAGCAGGCACCCTTGCAGAACTAGCAATGCCCTCGTGATTGTTTGTTAAGGATCCCTGGGTCTTGGGCTGAAGCAGAAGGGGCTCTCCTCCTCTCTCTCTCCCCCTCTGAACCTCACACTCAATTCAGGAGAGAGTGAAATTGGAAAATGCATTTACACAAAGGAAGACAATCTATTACAGACACTTGTGAAACGTGTGCTACTAGCCTACACATATAATGAATCCTAACAAAGACTTTAATCTTTCACTGCAAGGCTTTGTCCAGTCATTTTTGATGTTTCTCTTTGCTAATATTCATTTACTAGCAGCATTCATTTTCTGGTCTTTCTGAATCTGACTCTGTATAGAGAAAGCTTCACTCAACCTAGATTTAAAAGGGTGGTTTCAACACATCACTCATAGTTCACAGGAGTTTGTGAGAAAACAGGCAGCCCCAGCCCTGTGGGGAGGGAGAGCTGCACTCCTGCCCCAGGGGAGGAGGCTGGAGAATGCCTCTGGCACAGATCCCACCACTAACTCCCAGAATTGTCTGCTTTCTGAAGGTCTCCTGGGGAGTCTGTGGCCAAGCACACACTTGCACCTTGCAAAGCCAGTCCTTAAGCTGATGCCAAGAGAGAGAGTCCTGGTGTGTGTTGAACTCCTGTTCTCAATTCAGTTGATTTTGAACACTGCAAAGTGTCTTGCATCACCTTAGGTGCTACTCATACTTTATTGTAATCATTATGTAAGCACCTGGAAATAGGCACTACTGTATCTATATATTTCCTTTTACAAAACCACAAAATCCTAGTTCTTTGCTCTCATGTTATTTCATATATATCTAATGGCTGAAAGAGAAGGTGTAAGGAACCCAAGGACAAAACCAATAGAGCTAGTATGTCTGTAAAATTTAATCTTGGGCTTAAACTTTACTTTAGAAGTGCACTTAAGGAACCAACACCCTGTTCCTGAAAGCCTGCTCTTAATCGCGCTTACTTTGAAAAGTTTTTCCTCTCTCATTTCTGTTTTGAATTTAATTAAACAAAAATCTCATCAATAATGCCTTCAGGTTTCATGTGGAATATCCACTCTCTTTTCTTTTAATATTCTGAATCTGATTTGCAGTGACTTATTATTATGGAGATCTCCATTTTTCATCTCAGCTGCCATGTTCAACAGTTTCCTCTTAATATTTTATTTTTCCCTGAATTTGAGTGGTTTGATCAGCCATAGTATAGCATGTCATGTCATGACATTTTCAAGTTTTCCCACTCTCATACAAGCAGATTATTCAATGCTGCTGAAATTAATAAGGTACTCTTCTAATATTGAATCATACCAGAGACAGTCTGAAGAAGCTGTTGGGAGCTAATTGTAGAAACTGTCTTTTTTCCTACCACTGTCATTCCACTGCTACTCTATTTTAATTAAAATAATATTTATCTATTGAAAAAAACATTGGAAAATGGCTCGAAAAGGAGTTTCAGTTAAAATAGATGTTTTTTTGCAAGATACTGATAAATTGAAAAGTAAATAATTGTGACAAGATATATAGACATTGAACTTGAACCAAGCTGAACTTGAGCAATGAGAGTTGTAGCTGCTTTGTGGATTTTTCTTAGGTCCCATTGGATGACCTCCACAAATGTGTAACATTTTTTCACCGTGTACTGTGACTTCTCCCTTTTTGTTGATCCATTCCACCTGGCAGGATTAAGCATCAAGAAATATGTTGAAATGGAATTTCCTGTGCTGTACATCAGCTATAGGATATTGTTCCAGTTAGATATTTACACAATTGTTTTCTGTTTGTCAGAGTTGTTTCCTACCATGCTATACATTTCCTAATAATTTCTTTCTGAGTGAGGCCAGGCATATAATGATCAGGCTGAAAATACCTGTACATATTTAAAGACTCTATGATTCATGGAAAGTGCTACATACTGACATTAAATCACTTGGTACTTGTATGAAATATTCCCTAGTTCTACGAAATCTTAATTAGCTTTATTTGTAAGCACACTATTAGTGTGCTACTGCTTTCAATTGAAATTAAATCCTTGTGGGGGTTTGTGGTGTAATTACATGGCTAATCTAAAGCATGCACAAAGCTTTGCTAAAAGTTGGTATGGGCTTTAAGGGTAGAGAATTGAACTTTTGTGCTGTAAAGGTTTGGTTTGGTTTGGTTTGGTTTGGTTTGGTTTGGTTTGGTTTGGTTTGGTTTGGTTTGGTTTGGTTTGGTTTGGTTTGGTTCTTCCTGGTGCTTCAGGAGCCCCTGAGTGGCTTCTGCTTTCTCCTGTATTTCAAAGGCACTCAAAGGCCTCCTGAAGTTCTGTATTCAGTCTTTGAGCTCTACCTTGTTACCTGAAGTTAGGAACCAAGGCTCTCTCTTTAGCCCAGAGGGAGAAGCATGCTCCTGAGGAGCTCCCAGTCATGCTGGAACGCTCAGCCCGAGGAGCTGAGGCTGCATTAAGCTGAATAGCTACAGTCAGTCTAAGCTACACATCTTGCAAAAATACCAGCTCAGGCCCCCAGAGTAGCACAGCTGTGTTAGCATGACAGGATCCCAAAGTTCACAAGCCCTGAAGCTCCAAGTCAGGCTGACACAATTACCCTGTCTGGAGGAGGGTCAGGCAATGCCAGGTCGGGACGCTGCGCTGTGCTCAGCACAAACATGAAACCAGCCAAAGGCAGAAATCAGCCTGTGAAACTTAGGGCATCACACTGAGAGTTAATGTGGCTTTAGCTGGAATTATTAAGCTACAGCTTTTGGGGTCAGCAAGACCAACTTACCAAGGCTTAGCATGCTTTAAAGTGCATGAGCCTTTTCTGATTTCCTTTTGCTTGTCTATCCCTGGATGATAAGGATGGTAATTCAGTGTGGAAAAAAAAGTCTTCCACTTCACTGCTGAAATTTTTTGTTTTCCAAGCCCTTCAGGGCTTTGACACAAAGTTCTGAATACCAATCCCAGCAGTAACATGACAACTGCTGTTTCACAGGGCCATGCAAAGTTTTTCCCCACCTTATCCAGAGGCATTGCAGAAGGGACTTGTGGTGTTACTGAAGACTACGTGTGGGAAGACAAAACTGTAACAAAAATTTAATTCCCTTTACGAAGCAAAAAGTTAAAACCTTAAGGTTTTATGAAAGACAATGTGAAGCTGAAAGCTAAAAATTTTGCAGTTGTCTTCAGAATCTGTGCTGAGGATATCAGCTATTAAACTTAAGCATTGTTACTGACGTTCTATTATCAGCAGGAGATATCAAAGTCAGTGCAAGGATAACAAAATGGGCTAGAAACAATTTATTAGAAAGCTATGAAGCAAACCTGCACAGCACAGTTACACAAACAGATTTCAGGAAGCATTTAATATTAAAATTCTGAAGTTTTGAACCAGATGTTTTGCAAGGGTTTAGTTTCAAGCTTCCCTAGGAATATTAAAACAAAAACGTTTTATTGCATGCAGACATGTAATATATCGGCTTTCAGCCTGTAACTGAAAGGAACAGGGTTCCTTCTGTGTGTTCATCTGGTTTGTTTAAGCATATTTTTGTCATTCAGCTTGTATCACCTGGTTAAAAGAGTGACTGATTATTGAAAACAACTCCAGAGTTTATTGAAATTGGGAGGACTGAGTTTCCAGTTTGTGAGGTGCAGAACAGCTCCTGAAGATGGTAGCTGCCCTAACCTGCTGGACAGGAATTGAAGGCACTCAGGACAGGGCCTTGGTAATATTCAGTGAAGAAACTGGAAATTGCTTTGTTGGGAAATAACCCTCTGCCAGGTAGCTTGGCCTCTTTTTTCTGCTGCATTTCAAGTGGACCATGCTCCGTGCCTATGGGACAGCAAGCCCAAAGAAGGATGTCTGAATATAAAGCTTCCTCATGTAGTTGATAATCAGACACACACAGTCTCCTTGCTTGCAGTAGCACAGAAGTGGATTCCAGCAAAGCTGGAATGCTGCCTGAAGCTGACATTTTCTCCATTTCAAATATTAAAGACAATTTCTAAGAAGACCCTTATTGCAATTACGATTAATGACCTCATGCTTTTAAGAGTTCTTGCTTAATTGCTGTTGCACATGTTTTTACAGCTGTCCTTTAATATAACTGGTACCCTGTCCTGTGCATCTGCCTCAATGCTCAAAGCTTTTTAAAGAACTGTGAAAAAAACCCCAGTAGTTACAGAGACCTGACAAACAGGAGAGGAATTAAAAAAAAAAAAGAAAAAATGAGTTCAGGGCAAATGAGAATTATGAATGAAGTAAAAAAGCAGAAAGGAAAAGGAAGGTGAAATAGGAAAGACCACAAAGTACAAAATGTCAGGGGAGACACAGACAAGAATAATGTTTCCAATTGGAAGTATGTGAATTCATATCCATGCCCTCTGCCAACAGCCAAATCATTATTGCACGCAAAAATAATGTAGGAATCCCATGAAGGCACACCTGTGGCAGAACAGGATGACTCTTGAGATCTTTTATTGCTCCTCATATTTCCTTTGGCTCTGGTATGAAGCCATTCTGGGAAAGATGGGGGGTCTTGCCCACACTTCAATACATTTTCAGGTATGGTGAAATGCTAAACACCAAGGAAAGAATTGTGGAATTCACCAGGCCAGATTTGTGTGTGCACAGGGAGTGTGTGCACCTCAGCTAGCAGGAAGCAACCTGATCTATAGGAAGATATCCTCTACCTGTGACAAGGAGGTTCAATTAGATGATTTTTAGGGTCCCTTCCAACCCAAACCATTCTGTGAGTCTATGATTCTGTGACATGTATGATACAGGCCAAAATGGGAGACTTGGATATCCTGCTGAATATGGATTTGTGCAACATCTATCATGCATGGAAGCTGGCAGGGTCTGATCATTCATACTTACAGCACAACAGATACAGGAATTATTTCAAGTTGTAAAAAAGCCAGTCTGCAATTTTCTAGCACAGCTTGCAGTCAGCTGAGATGGCAGCTACCACGTTTAAATCATCATCTTTCTGAAAACTTCAATCAAAGTGTTAAACTCATAAAAGATGAAGGCAAACTCCTACAGAGCACAATGATATACTTAGCATTCGGCTCTTAACACTTCAAAGTCATGCTAGATTTTCACTTAGGTTTTGGGTCAGCTACCATTATAGTGTCCAGCACAGTATCACATCCTACTTTGTGGACAGTGGTTTGTAGGGATTCCTAGTTCCTTATTCCTTATGTTTTTATTTTGTTCCTGTTTTAAAAAATCCTAGAAGATAGGCACATTGTGAATATTTAGCACAATGGACATATGTTCTCTCCAAATGAAGAAATCCATGAAATTTCACCTGCTGGAAGGATATTTGGGGTATGCAAATCTGGAGTATTGGGGTGGTACTGTATTTTAAGGAGTAATCTCACTGTGTATTCTCACCACCTTATAGCAGGGGTTAGCAGGGGTTTGGCTCTTATCTTGTCAACAGACCAGACATAGAAATCTTCTGAAAATAATTGAAACCATGAGCTGGGTAATACTCAACTTCCAAGCCTGACTGATCTGAAATGGCTGCTTCACAATGTTTGCAAAAGCAGACAGAACCCCTGGTCACATGTATGTAGGGCACAAGAATGGTCAGTGACTATTACTAAAAGTTCATCAATAATACAGTTGCATTTGAAACACTTTAGGTGCTAGAAACTTTCAAATGTCCATGGTACCGGCATAATTACGTTGCAAATATTATTCAGAAGTATTTTGCTATTGGTACTGGGGGACAATACCACATTATGCATTTCCATACCTGACCTCAGGAGGAAACAAAATTTCATTTCAGCCTTTGCCCTTGTGCCTCCAATATTATATCTCATATTCCAAGAGCAGATGTTTGAAGCCCTGTTCCTCTGCCTGGGCATATTTAACTGCACACACAGACACATTTATACATTTAAAACCATAGAGAACAGGTCAGATAGTTAGCTGATGTAAATAAGCAAAGCTCCCTTGTCTCTACAGACAGCTTGATTCATACCAGCTGAAGAGCAGTACATTTTCACTAGGTCTGGATTCAGTAAACCACACGCACGCCGAGTGCAAAGCAGCCTATTGTTTGAAGGAAACCTTTCTTGTTTAGGGCACTGCTGAACAAATAAACTAGGCAGCAGAGGGAATTAGCTGGAATGAAGAGCATTAGATCCTCAGAGAAAATAACATCAAGAGAAGTCCTTGGTATCCATCAGTCAGAATTCCTTCAGTGCTAGACAAAAGCTGCAATGGAAATTGATGTGTTGTAACCTATACAACACATGTGATCCCATACTGAATAATTTACTGGAAACACTGTGCTTCCAACACTGTGCAGACCAAGTAGTATGAGCAAGGAAAGAAAGTAAAGGAGAGATTAGAGAGAACTTAAATACTATTCAAGCAAAGCACTTAACCATGCATTTAACTTTTAACCTGAGAGCAGTCCCATGGAAGTCAATGGGATTACTTCTGTGCTTAAGTAAATCATGTGATTAAGTGGTCCAGTGAATCGGGATTTTAAAAATCTGCATGGCTGTAACTTAAAAATGGATACAGTACAACAGAGGAAGGAAAGGAGAAAAATCTCTTTTCCATCCTCAGTTTCAAGTGATAAGATCTAGCACTGAGAAGTTAGAGTTGGAAAAATCCAGCCTACATTTCCTCGTAGCTGTGAGGAAATTATTGAGATAGCTTATGAAAAGGGAGTGGATTTACCCTCACTCAGAGTTTTTATGATGGGGTTAAACATATTAGAAGAAAAAGAGGATTAATCCAGATTCTGAGAGTAAACTCAAGGAGTTAAAAAAAAAAACTTAAATTGCGCAGTTCCTGGAGAAGAGACACCTCCACCAGTCTATTGCAGCATACTGGTCCACATCCAACCTCCAGCCCAAAAGATTCCTAAACCACTGATTATGAGGCAGATGATTTTATATTGCTCTGCTTTTTGTATCTCTTGTAAGCATCTGCTGCTTTTGGAAGTACTACTTGGCTGGACATATTTCTGATTTAACCTAGTACAACCATATTTCTTTTCAATACTGTACTATACATACACACACATCATGAGAGGATTAAGCTGGCTGGTATTTGCAGTCTTTTCTGGCCCTATAGTATGTCAGCCTGATTTGTGCTTACCCTCTTTGTTCAGGAGTTTGATAGGAAATAGCATTGATTAAATTTCCTGGCGCCATTTGACAATCCTGAGCTTCCTTCAGGATTTGGGAAGGAAATGAGTACTGTGCTGCACAGTCATCTGTGGCTCAGTGGCTGTCAATGGAGATGGAGTCATCTGGGAGCTTCTCTCCTGAGCAAGTCCCAGCAGCCAGGGTACCACACTGTGACACCGGCACCTCCATTTCTCCTCTCCATGGCACACACTTTCTAATCTCCTAAGGCAAAAAAAAATGTTATTTCAATACTGTCATATCTGGATTAAACTTGCATATCCTGTGGTTAGCTAGAGACCAGACCAGATGACCTCACTCAGTTTTTTCTGGCTCCAAACGCTGTAAACTCTTGTCCTGGGTGAGGGCCCATCAAAGCCCATCTGAGCCCCTGGAAATACTTGTATTGACTTCACTCTGCGTGAACAAGACTTCAACTCAATGTACAGACTATGCCCGAGTCAACAGGGGTCCAAAAAGAATGTGGCTCAGCTTGCAGTAAATACATACACCTAAATGACCACAAGCAGAGCTATTCAGAAAGGACTAGTAACAGCATCCTCACAGAAATTTAATGTGTGAAAGCTCAATTAGCTATAGATATCAGCAGGAGATAGTCTTCTCAGCTTTCTGTATTAAAGGCCTGCTGAAGTTAAAAATATTTATAGGTACTTATGGGGCAAAAATTTAGGATGGACTATAGGACCCTACAGGATTCAGGCACTGGAGAAAAGCTGTTTCACCACTGATTGTCCATTTCCCAAAGTGAAACCAACATCAGCCCACATAATTTAAGGGGTTCTAAATGAGAAAAGACTCATGCTTTAGGCCAGAAGCACATCTGGTATAGCCCCAAGGATCTAGTTCATAGCAGTAATATTTTTCTGCAGTTATAAGCCAGAGCTTCTGCAGGTTTCACTATGAAAGCTCTTAGCTCTAGACCTAAGACATGGCAGAGTGCTGGGAGCAATTAACTGTGCACTTTTACCCTAAATACCAAAGTTAAATATGCCTACGTATCTCATGGCAGAGAGGTCATCCCAGTTTAAATGTTGGGCTTTTTGTTAAATACTGAGCTGTGATTTTCCTCTTCTTCTTTATGCAGTGACATAGAACCATTGAGAGATAGATGCATCTTTGCAGATAAGTGGAAGTCATCATTGTCTTAAGAGAGGTGTTTATAATGCAGTTATCTGTGTGCCATTAAAATAACCTCACTTATATAATAAGATATTTAGGAATGTTAGTTGGGTAATAAGGAATATTTCACTTTGTACAGGTTGCAATAACACACCTTTTCAGCTTGCCATTATTATTAGCTTTATTTATAGTCACAGTAAGGGAGACTTGCATATGGTGAGTTTGTGTCTTTGTGGGTAGATTTGCCTTCTACACCTTCCATCTGTGGAATATAAAAGCTCAGGACTTTATGAGGCAAAGGTAATTTGAGACATAACCCTGTTCTACTTGGCAATTCAAAATTCCCACATGAGACCAAAAAATTTTTAAAGAGTATAAAGATTAGGATGTGTTTTCTCAACGAGGGTATATTAAATTAGGGAGGTAGATGGTTAGCCAGGCCTGATAACAAAGACCCCTTGCAGAGCACAAGCGAGAGCCCAAGATCTGGCTCAGCCTCCAGCACTGTCAAGCAGAGGAGACTACATTCCTGGACATGGGGTGTGATAGAGAAGCATTAGAAAACATGAAGCACTAATTATGTACATATGAGAAAAAAATGTGGTAGCAGGTCAGGACTGTGTGTGTTTGAGAGAGATGACTAACCTGGAAAATTTACTTGTGGCTGATAAAACAACCTGTTTTCATAAGACAGGGATTTTTTTCCTCTGCTTGTTTGTGAGTTATGCTTTATTTGCATTTGCTTTCAATTCTATTATTTGTAATTGTTGCGTTTTCCTGAAAAGTTATAACTTTGGCACATACAGATGAAAATTATCTTGGCAACAAAAAAACCAAAAATCCAGTAAAGGCTGCCTTTGTTATATGGTGTATTTTAGAAATGTCTTAGAATTCTCTAAACTACAAAAATGTTGCCTGTCATTTCACAACACTCTGGGGAAAGACAGCTGAATCTCACTTTTAATTGTGAAATGATAGGCACAGTTTCATGTATTTGGAGGAATGTAAAATATTTCCATTATCATTTCTTGTTTTTCTGCTTATCCCTGCCTCCTCTGTCTCTCCTTTCCCCCTCACCACTCAAAGTAATAACATTTGGGAGGGGAGAGACATTTATCAGGAATTCACAAGCATTCCCATGGAGTTTCACAGAAAATAGATATTGATTAGAGGAAGGGGGAACAGGCTTTTTCAAGAACAGGCTTAGCAGGGGATATTGAGCATTTGATACAGGAGTGTGGAGAGAAATTCCGGACCATCGCCATAGGGGCTGGCAGCCAAGGAGTGAACAGAACAGTGTGGGGTACCAAAAAGAGGTCAAAATAACAAAAAATTCGCCTAAATATAATATCCTCACACTGTTGGACTGGAATAGAGTCCAAAGGGCAAGTATGGTGTTTGAAGACAGAGATTGGACACAGAATCTGAAATGCTCCCTGGGCAAGAACACTGCAGTGACAGAGAAATGGATGCATGTCCGTCTGCTCAAATACCACAACCAGAGACACAGGACTGGTCATGAGCTACTAGCTTCCACGTGGTGATACCACGAGGCTGCAGCACTCACACTGCCTGTATAAATCCCCTGTGAAGAAGCAGGGTACCCAAGAAAAACGAGAAAGATGTTTAGCACATGGACAGAGAGATGGGAGACCTGACTTCCATACATCTCAATACCACATCCTTCCTGGTTGTCTTATTGCTTAGATGCTGAGTTTCCTCTGGAGACAGTTAGTTCTAGGGAGGCATCTCAATTATGTAGATCAGCAAATCACAGCTGTTTCTCGATCCAGATGTTAGAAACTGCCTCCAGCAACCTTCTCCCAGGAGCTGAGCTGCCTGTGGGTGATTGCACAGACATCTCCTCTGCTCTCCTCCCCGTGCCACCAGACCTGAAAGTTGGTCGGTGCCACCCCCTGCTCCTCTGTGCCACCTCACAGGGCTGGTGGTTTTTACAAGCCAGGACAGGTAAGATTCAGTCTGACAGTTCAGAGCTGTGGCTGAAAGAGAACTGGATCATTAAGGAGCTGTGTGCCTTTCAGACTCATAGCTAATGATTTCTTTGCAGATGAGGATGCTTAGGCAATGTGTGAGTTATCAGAGCTGTCTTCACTTCCAGTTTCTGTGTCCAGGCTGTGCTCTCTTTCCAGATTGATGTCAGGCACTGATGTGCACCAGCCAGCCATCTCCCCTGTCCACCCAACCCTGATGTGCCTGCACAACCTACCCAGCCTACACAGCCAAGGTCCTGGCTCTGAGGATCCAGGCATAGGTGCAACCTCAAACACACATGGGGAAGCATGACTTGATGTATCTTTCACTAACTGGGTGATGAGACCAAGAGAGATGAGGAACAGCTGTAGGAGCTGTACAGGAACTCATCTGCAGCTTTTTAAGAGCCATAGCTCCAGGGGAACTTGTTCTGCCAGCCACTGTTCTGCATTACCAAATAAAAGGGCTCCTGAACTCTCCTGCCCCAGTGACATTCCTCCATTAAGGGCTTAATTGTCTCCTTGGCTGTCACTGTCCAAGGGAGGGGGATATAGCAGAGAAACAGTCCTAGGAAAACTGGTGGAATACAGAGTATCTAGCCAGCACATTTAATTCAGTAGGTAAATTCAGTAGTGTTGGATTTCTCAAATGTCTTCTGTGCATCTGACCTGGGCTAACATTTGGACTTTCGGTTTCTTCAAGATCAATTTAATTGAATTTACTATCTAGAATTTAATGAATTTTACTATATAGAGTTGCAACTCATTGTTTCCTAGTAGTAATGCAGCTCCTTCCAATAATTTGCATTTGTAAGATTAAATAACCCCCATCCTTTTACCTATAAATATATAAAATAGTATTTCTTGCTCACTTGCAACAAAGGAATTTGATGCTGGATTGTCTCCTGTTATTAAATGGGTTGAATATTTTCACAGCATCTGAGGAAACAAACCAAAAAGGGGTCTCCTGCTTTGCACAGTATACTTTTAAAATGTTTATTTTGCTCCTTTGAACTATTTCTTTTCACTGCTATTACAGAAAAAAAATATGGGTTTATACTTAATTAACATCAGTTAGAAGCTTTCTATGTTTGTTCAAACAGAAGTAAACTCAAAGACCTTGTCAAAATAAGTAGGTTAAGCTTGACTAATCAGCTGAACTCATTCCATTAATAGCCAAGGTGGCATCATCATTCCATTAAATTTTGTCTGGAATATTGGGAGCAGGTACATATATCCATTCAGAAGACATTAAATCAAAATAATTTTTCCATAATGAAAATACAGAAATGGTAATTTACTCTCTATTTCTTTAGTCTGGGAAGGAGTGTTGTGCCTGGTTTAAAAAAGTAAGGATCAACGAAATTGAGACTTTTTCAGAAAACTTCATTATGGATTTATTAGATGGAATATGGCCATTCTTGTGGAATATGGCCATTCTTGTGGAATATGGCCACAACTGTACTTAAACTATCTGCCAGAGGAGATATTAAATGCAATCTGATGTAGTTAAGATTATTGGGAAACACAGGTGCACTTTTGATTTCCATCAGTCCTGTGGTAGGATATAAAATTGCAAAAGAGGTAGAATCAGGTGTTACATTAACATAGGCTAGCTAAATGCAAATGTATCAGCCTCATCCAAACCATGATTGATGGGAACTCACACTTAGCCATTATTCACCATTTCCTACAGCCATACCATGAGTCTCAATCTTACAGCGCCTTGTGTAAAGAAGCTAAGTCCACTTAAGGCATCCACTGACAGCATTTGCGTATAATTTTCTTTTTTTGTGATGGATTCCTCTCCAGCTCTAATGGATGTTTGTCTGTGGTGATGCTTTAAGTTTTAGCTTTTATATTTTTCAAATTCTATACTGCTTTAGTGTGTAGTTCTGAGCTTCATCTTAGGGGATAGTGAGCTCTCTTCACAGAGTGGTAGACAAAACAATTACTTTTCTAGCTGGGGACCAAGGACAGCTGACCCAAATTTCAGCCCCTAGAGCATAAACAATGTGGACTGAAGACTGAAAAACAAGAAGGATGGAACTTTATAACCTACAGCTATAACTGAACAATTAACTCCCATATGCAAATGGAGCAGAACTTATAAAACTGATGGACCCTGTGGCTGGTTGTCCATTTTGTGACCATTTTGGGTTCATCTTGGGTATAGCCCTGGCTGGGCTCTCGTGCTGCCCAAGGTGTATCCTTTGAGGCCTTTTAATGAATACCTACTTTATTCGTTATTTCTGTCTAGCCTCTGTACCAGGTCAGCCTTGACAAGGCATCAGTGGCTCCAAGAGGGAGTTGGTTTAATATTTCTGCATAGTCAGCAGTACTGAGAAATCCAGGCACTTATTGATGAAAACTTCCCTAACAGAAGTTTCTGTCTCTGAGCTCTCCTAAGAAACTGTTTCCATCTCTGAATCTTTAGCCCAACAAACAAATATGCAACACAATCTTTACCTAAGAGAAAAGGCCTAACAATAATTTCAGACATTGCTTTTAGCCATCAGCCAAAGCAACAAACTGCAGCTGAAAGCTGCTATCTGTATCCTGCTGGAACCATACAGATAAGCAACTAAGAGAAGCATTCCCAAGGTTCCAAGTATCTGGATTTTAGATAAGAGCTATGTGAGCCACCCAGAGTACAAGGGTCTAAGAGAAAAGCTCGTGGTTTAGCTTGCATACCTCTGAAATATTAACAATATCACTGAAAAATTTTTCTTATGTTAGGAATGTGGAAGCAGCAAATGGACAAATGATCCCTATTTCCTCCACAATTGTCAGAATACTGTAGAGCTATAGGGCACTCAGATCTCACTGTTTCAATAAAATAATTCAATAGGGTTGCCACAGTCCTTTGTTGCCATCTCATGGCATCTATACTTTCTCATTAGAAGTATAATCTTCTGCTGCAATGGTTTCTTACAGGTGTAAATAGCCATGACTTGAGACCTGGAGAAAAGCAAATCTGTCCCATAATTCACGGGGGCATTAGTGAGAAAAAAAAAAATACACTGCAATTCCCCATCTGCCTGAAATGTGTGTATTAAAAGAGCTGCATGTAAAAGGGCACAGCAGATTAATAAGATGCTCTCCTGTATGTAATTAACAGGGGCTCCCTACTTTTCTTACAGGTCAGTGTTAACAAAGGGCTTACACTGCTGCAATCACAGCTTATCTCTGTTCTTGCTACACATGACAAGGATTGTGATGTCTAAGTCAGGCTTCAGTTCTCACATATGCAAACAGATTTAGGACTCTTGGCACTTGGGAAGTGCACACACTCCCATGTAATTCAGAATAGAGCAACTTCCAAAGAAATGATGATAAAAAGTCCTATTCTGTGACACAGCAGCATTAGAAAATAGTGGTTGTTTTAATTGTCAGATTGTGTCCAAAACCCACTTCCAGTTTTCTTGAAGAACGGAAGTGGGATTGCAAATGAACGATATGTGCTTAATTTTGCTGATAGGTACTGTCTTTTTTCCCTCCTTGTAATTTCACATGGGGAAGTACTCTTTCCATTCCTTTCAGCTCAAGGAAGTGCTTCCTTCCTGTTCTAGCTTCAGAGCTAATACATGATAATCCTTTTTTTGTTCAGAGACATGAGTCTAAATACAATTCAGCTGAAACTTCTTCAATGGAATGCTTTCACTTCTGCTGTGAGGAACCAATATGAGTGGGTGCCAGAAATATCTTCACATGTGTAACCTCATCAGAAGCATCCTCTTCTGGCAGTCCAGCAAACATTACCAAGGACTGAAATAGCCATGGAAAGCGCTCTCTTTTCCCTCATACATCTTGACTTACACCTGTTGTCAGAGCAGGAAGCAGTTTAGAGAATAAACCCTTAGGATCTACTTATTTCAACACTAGTCAATATTAAAGAGAAACAAATAGCCACAGCCTTCCAAGTGGAAGCAACCAAGGAGTTGTATTCACTCTGTTATGTGCACTTAAGGTAGTTGCTCTTTGCACAAAGAAACCCCAAACAAACAAAGCAGTATACTTTACTCAATGTTTGTATTGTTTGCTTGTGGTTAAAGACCATCTGCTATCCTTGGTGTTTGGACTTACTGCAGAAATAGAAAAGGGATTTTTCATATCATGGATAAAACAGAAAAAATTACTTTTGTCAACAACTCACAACATTAATTCGTATCATGTGAAAAGTCCACTTAAATGAGGACATTTGTCAGAAATACCAAGTCTATATCCTTAGCACATAATTTTTTTATTTCTTACTTTGTAACTGGATCCTCCAAGGTATTGCTATTTCATTTCTTATTCATTGTGTTCCAAGTAGCCAAGAAACTGACAGTAAAATGAAAGGGAATTATTGCCAGACAGCTCCCATTTTGTGATTATATGAAAACCCTATTTGCGCATGCAGCCGAGGGCATTTACGTTGGGAACCCAGTTGTGTGTCTGCTTTTTTCCCTCCAAGTTTTCCAAGATATCCCCAGAGCCTCTCCAATCAAAAGCTTTTTGCAAATATTTTCTATAAACCATCTTGCAGTTTCACTGGCAGGATTATTCACCCCAAGACCTGCAGCTGACCCCTCCATGCCAAAGGAAGCTGTGTTGGCCCTGCTGTATGGCAAAGATGGAACTGCCCAGGGAGGAAGACTTCCCTGGGGAAATCCTAGGGCTGGGAGAAATGTCCATGGGATTTTCTACCTTTGCTATCTCTTTTAGAATGCTTTGGGTCAAGGTGGCAGCGTGGTGTTGAATGGCATTGGGCTGCAACAGTGACATTGCCCACTGCTGAGAAACTGCCATGCCCCCAGCCCTGAAGGAGCACTCTGTCTTCACACAGGGTAAAGAGTTTTGACCACATGCCATTATAGAGGTAAATCTATCCCTCTTGCCTAGCTCTTTGGGTTTCTTTCAGAAAACTGTGTTTTGTTCACCATCCTGTCTCTAAATCCTTTTGTGTCGATAATAGCAAACTGCAGTCAATGTCTGCATATTGCCAATGTGATCACAATAAGGTAAGTGCTTTTTATTCCTTGAGAGCACTTGGTATATGGTACATTATCTTGCATTTTAATTTTATTTAACCCTACACCATCAAAACACCAAGCACAACAAATCTGAGAAAGGACTAGAGGAATTTACCCGACCAGCAAGTGCCTATTCTAAGTAAATGCCTCCTCCTATCTGATGATGTACCAAGCCTGAACTGGAGAAGAACAGAGACATTCACTGTATTCTCCAGTTTCTTCTTCAAGTAACCCAGAATATTTGCAGAGATGAGGCCTGCTCTGCTTTCCTTGGAGTATTGGCTCTAATACAGCAACAACTGCTTGGTTCACCCAGCTCACACTTAATTTTAGCTTCTTCCCAGTTAGTCAGGACAGGAAAATTTACATTGTCTAACACGCCAGAAATAAAGGTATTTCTGCTCATTGTTACGTTTTCCATAACTCCAAGTCTAAGGCCACCTGCTTCACTGCTTTCCTCATCATGTTTTCTGAATGTGCTTTCTTGCCATCTATTTAGATCATGTTTAATATATGTTTAATATATGTTTTCTGAAAGCTTTTGGGCTGCTTTTCCAAAACCTAGGATCTGCTTTTCCATTTTTTCAGCGTATATCTCATTAACTAGAGCAACCTCTTAGGGAAGTCTCAGGGACTTAAATCCTAGTGCTTTGTAACCAGTTGCACAAAAGGGAGTATTTAGAGATGGAAAGTACCCATCCTCCAGGCTCAGGCTTGGATTTCAATATATTGAGCAATGAACGTTATAAGTTCAGTGTCTGGGGAATCTCCTGATGGAGACTTCTATGGGATTTGTCTGAAACCATAGAGTTGCACAAAAGTAGCCCTGCTGTAAAAGGGCAGGTGTTTGCAGAGTGATGGCTCACCTGCTGACAGATAACCTGCTTTGCTAGGGGAGATAGTACTTCTGCCCACTAAGGGATCCTAGGATAAATCAGATGTGGTAAGTTCAGTCTGGTTTTGGATTATTTGGGTGGTATTTCCACTGAGAAAAGCAAACAGTCCCGCTGACAAGCCTTGGGTAGAAAACTTGGCTTGCAGAGTACATCCTGTAGGAGTACCTGATCCCAGGCAGTGGCCTCCCAAAGAAACCTGAGATGCTGCTGTTAGGTTTGGTCACAAACTAAGTGGTGTTTTTCCTGGATAACTTTGCTCCTTTTTTTTTTTTTTTTTTTTGATACCTTTGTATGATTTTGCTAATTCCTTGTTATTCACCAAACAATCGTGAAAACTACTTGGTGTCTCTCAGCTTTTTGTTCCGTACATGGGGATGGAAGTGAGAAGGATTGCTTTGCTGCTGTCCCGAGCAGTCTTTGCAAAAACAGCCACTGTGATGTCAAAAGAAACAGTAAATCTCTGGCATAACAAAAGAGAATCAAAGTGACTTACAAAGAAATGTAAAAGCAGCATTTTTTCCCTACACACACACATGCACCCCACAGTATTGTAGAAAATTCCTTAAGCAACAGAAGTGGAAAGAGAAACAAAGTTTAACATTTCAGTGTCTTACTCAGCAAAGTTTTCTGAGGAAAACAGATCAGTTGAAATTGTAACCTTTGTTAGTTTTTCCATATACTTTATTCAAATAAAGATATGTGAGCTACATGTGTTCCTGTTTAATCCAAAGACTTTATTCTAAATGCCTTGGATTGTACATTAACTTGGTATTTTTATTTATTAGTTATTGAAAAGAGTAGTGCACAGGGATAATGTTGAATGTGCTGTAAATCAGTGTAGCATTTAGCTTGTAGAGATTTAATCAGAAAAGTTAGATTTGTAGAGAGAGGAAGTATCTTTTATTAGCCTAGCTGCCAGAGTGGGGAATAAAAGGAGAGAAATCTAAAAGCTCATTTTTCCAATTAGGTCCTTCAGTCTAATAAAATAAAACAGTACCCTTAAACCACAAAAGTTACAGCAACACCAGTGTGATAATACAAAAGATGAATCATTTGTGCAGACATGGCCACAAACCTCTGTAACCTCATTGTCCACATCCTCCCTTCTGCCCAAATATAAAATATGGTTATCACACTCCAAGCTAATGATTTTGTTAGAAAAGGGGAGGCTGTATTTGATGCATTTCATGAGGGAAATGAGTTTAAGCAGATAAGAGTAGCCTGTCTCAGCCCACGGAGCAGGCAGGAGGATGGTGTGTGCAGGACAGCTGCAGAGTAACACAGACTTACGACCAGGAGCAAACTCTCCATTTCAAACCCTGAGCACTTGCAACAAAACAAAAATAAAGCCCAGCTCTGTGATCCTTATTTGAGTATTGCTCAGGCTCATCAAAAGACGCAGGATTGAGTTTGAGTGACAAGTTTAGCCTCCTCTTAGGGCAAAGGTTTGAAATTCCTTTACTTAATGAGTAATTGTATCATACAGCGCCTGCTGAGCTGCTAATGGCAATTGAGAGACATTTTGGGACAGAAGGAAGCTAGGAGTCCTTTCTAATTAAGTGTGCTCCTTTCTGAGTCCGTAGATAAATTCCACAGCCGTTTTCAGTCCATGCTTGCATACTACACCTTTTTCTTCTTTCCCTGTTTTTCCTGCATGCTCTGTCCACTGCTCTGCAGGCAGAAAATTCCTCTTGAATTCCTTTTGTGTCTGGTCATTCCATAGATTAAATCAAGCCCCTTGGTTTATTATAAGAATGCAGCCCTTACTGCTATCAACATGTCTCTGGACCCTTCCTATTACTATTTCCAATCTGAAGGTTCCTTTGGGTCCTTGTTTTATCAAAAGTCCTGTTTCTAAATCTTCTTGAACTTTGATCTATGCATTTATGCATCATCTGGTTTATCTCCAGTGCGCTGTCCAGGCCATTTTGACACAAAATAGCAAAAAATGTGCTCAGTTCTGCTCTGGAGGTATCACCACTTGTCTCACACTTGAGCTGGATGTGTGCCAGGTCGTGCTGAGCCCAGGAGCCATGGAATGACTGAGGTGCTCTTTAGGGAGCCTCACCTCAGATCTGCACACTCTGGAAGTGCCTCATCTCAGATTTGCACCCCATAGCCTCCGTGAGGTGGCTATGGGGTGACCCCATAGCCTCCGTGACTCTTGGTGAGTCACCCCAATTTGTGTCTGCATGAACAGAATGCATGAAGGATGCTTCCATTCCCCTCACATCCCACATACTACCACCACTGCAATATGGATACCCCCTCCAGCACGTTTCAGTGTCCCTAAATCTTCTGGGCAGCAGAAGTTGTGGCTGTCTGGGACGTGCCTGCATGCCAGCTGGCCAGCCTAATGTGCACATGGGCATGGGTTGGATGGCCACTTCCAGACTGAACAAAGGCTGAGCTCTGTCTGCATTCCCATCAGGAACAGATGCTCCTCTGGCTCTTGTTTTCCTTTGTGGACAAATGGTTCAATCAAATGTTTGGGAGCCAAGCGACTTTGAGCCTGTGTCTTTCAGCTAAATCTGATTGAAATGGGTGAATTGCAGGGCAAAGTTCTAAGAAAAGATGACACACTGGTCTTGAGAGTTGACACACAGATTCTTGTACAAACAGGCTGCAAAAGTCACGTAGGAATCGTTTTCTTAAGAAATAAGGCTAACAATGTAATAGCCTGGGTGGAGAATGATATCAGGGAAGCTGGATTTGGCTTCCTGATTCTGAGACTCAGCCTGTGCAGTCCCATAAATAATGTTGCTGACAGGCAGTTTTAAGTTGCACAACAAATGGACCAGGGCAGGGCTACATGATGGAGCAGAGCAAAACACATCCCCTGTACTTTCCTGCTTTTCAGCTCCTTGCTGCCTGCTGCCTCCTTCTCCCCCTTCCCTTACACACCCAAGTGTAAAGAAGAGAGCTGCACTAACAGGCTTCTCCTTTCCTGAAGGGAAAATAACTCCTGATGGTTATTGTACCCCCAGATCTCCTTATGTGAAATAGAGCTGGCTCGTGTGAGTGGATCTCAGGCAGCAGTGTGGAACCCCTCTCATCTGCAGCCAGCTCTGGTGCTGGTCTGGGTCTGGTTCTTGTGTGTGGTTTGGTTGTGGTTCATGCTCAAGGTGGTAGACAATGTGTACTTGCAAATTCTGAAGAATAGGTAATAAAGTAGTGGAGGCACAAACCACGCAAATGGGGAAGACAAGAAAGAGAGGGAGTATGCTGGTGAAGCAAAGCTCATAGCACATGGGCTCTTTGCAAAAAGCCAGAAACTAGGAGAAATTGGGCCTTTGTTATATTCCATCTTCCTGAAGCCTCCTCTGTGATGTGAAATGAAGCTGTTTTGGCACTGGAATCTTGTCACTCTTCAGATATTCTAATTATCTGCCCTAACAGGAGCCTGGTTTCCTAGTTCACTGTTTCTTTTTCCTCCCTTGAGACTATTTCTGGCATGCATTTTTACATCATTATGCAAACACAGAGTGCAAAAAATGTCTTTAATGTTTCAGCAAGACTGTACCTAGCTTATCAAGTGAATACAAATGTGTAAATGGGTAAGAAAATCTGCTGTCTTTTTCACCCACCCTTTTACCCTTTAGGATCAACTTGAAAAGAGCTTTGTAACATACATGAAAAAATTCTGATTTCCTCTCCCTTTTGTACTTCCTTACCTGACACACCTGATGTGAATCATTGCTGTCTGATGTATTTATCTGTTCTCCTCCATTTGGAGCCAAGTCCTCAGTGATTGTGATGGATATAGGAAGGGAGGGAATGAGGTTACTCACAGAATTAATCTCTAAGAGGTAAATGAGAAGTATTGAAGCTATCTTGAAGTTAGATTTCAAATGTCAGGCAAATTTTGAAAAGACCAAGTAAAACTTACTGGGATATTGTAATCATACTTAGGGGATTTCAAGGAGTATTTTTAATGAAGCTGAAAAACAGTGCCAATGCCCAGAACATTGCTTTATATATGGAGCCTCTCATACAACAAATACAGCCTCCTGACTCTGCAGAGCAAATCAAAGAATGGTGGTATGGGTAGATAAGCAGAGACCCTGAGGGATTTGCAAGATGCCCACAAAAAAAAAAAAAAAAGAGGCCAGGGATGGTCTCAAAGAGAAGGCAGGAGAAGCAGGGCTGCTATGGGGAGCAAGGGGACAGCAGAGGAGGGTGGACACAAAGGTCTCACCAGGTATCCCTGGGAGGGCTGGCCCTGCCAAGCTGCTGCTCTGACAGCTGTAGCAGAAGCAGCAGCGAGTCTGTGTGTCCTGAGCAGTGACCCAGGCAAGGGAGGCACCCAGGTCACTGCCGTTTTCCCATCCAGATGCTCTGCCCCAGTAGATCTCCATTTGCTGTCTGCTGCTCTCCTTGGCAATGTAAAAGAGTTCTCCACGTCTGCTGTGCCTCTGCTCTGTTGGGTTGTGCTAAATCAAAAGCCAGCCCCTCAACGTGTATGTAAAAGATGCCCAAACACCCATTTTTTAACTCCCAAGTGGGCTTTGCAGCTTCTCTGCTGTCCCTGCCCTTCTTTACAAGTATGTGCTGAACTACACTGTGTCCACAAAGACAAACATGCCAGTTTAGCAAAGAAGATAATTAAAATTTTATTGAAAACATACACCAGGAAGAATGCCTGCTTAAAAGCTGCCTCCCTGCATGTAACTATAGGCTCTACCTTTTTGTTTCCAGCTCAGGAATGAGCAAACCACACAGCTAGGATTTACAAGGAATACTTATTAAGAAAAAGCAGTTTCAAAGAAGAGTCTGAACTGAGAGATGCAAAATTACTGGTGGTGATCTGAAGCAGGTTGGAGCTGCAAACAGACTGTGCCTTCGTGTTCAGTAATTTCCCTCCTGGCAGCTGCTACAGCTACAGCTGATTCCCTGTTCTGCCTGCCCAGCCCTGCCCAAGAGCTGTGTAGGTGTATGCATACACTTATGTCGAAGGAAAAAAAAAAAAGAAGGATGAAAAATACTTTGTTCTTAATGGGAAAATATCCATCTCACAAGGTTTAAAATGGAAAGCTTTTTTGCTCACAAAATGGAAACCCTTTAAAATGTAGATATGTGTAAAATAGCCTCCCCAAAAAACTTTGAAGAACAAATTAGCTGGTTCTGTGGCATCTCACCAGGCTGTGGAATTTATGAAAACCACATTCCTTGGATTCTAAAACACTGGCCATCCCGCTGCTCTTTCAAATAATGTTGATTATGCTGACTAGTCTCTCTGAGAGCCAGCACAGTTGTCTAATTGTAAGTAAATAATCTCGGAACAAATCCGTGTTTGACATACTGTCATACTAGCATTTACTGTTTTGCAAAAGGGATTTACTTCAAGGATATTGAAAAATTCCATTGGTGTTTAAGGGGAGTAGCAACTGTGACCCTCTATAAATTAAAATGCTTGACCCTGCTATATGATATAGAAGATCCAAAGTATTTCACAGGATCAGGTCAGTGGAGGCAGAAAACAAGCCCTGCTCCTGAAGGTGCGGTGTTGTGTTCACACAAACCTCCGCCAGCACCGTGAAGGTTTGCACGGGTGAGATATTTCAAGCTCAGGCTCCTAGGCTCATGTGCAGCCCCCCATACCTTCTTTGGGAATGTCTAAGGTTGATTATAAAGGTCTAGCCTTACAGATCATGTTGCTAGGAAAGGACATGCTGGCCACGCTCAGAGCTGCTGTGAAGTGCTAAAGCGGGACACTGGTGCCACTGTGATGTCAAAGTTCAAGAGCCTCACAAGTCCTGTGGACCACCTACAACCTGAGCCTGCCAAATCCTGGCATCCTCTGTATTCAAGGGAAGATGAAGCCATGAAATCTAGTCTAAAAGCCTGGAATGGTCAGCTTGATCCTGGCCCACCACTGCTCCTCTGAGACCCTTTCAGGACAGGCTGGGATAACACAGGGACTCGAGCACCAACGCCCCTCTGCTCTTGAATGCAATGCCATAGTGGTAGCTGTAGTGGTGGCACTAACTCAAGTGCCTGTAGAGAAGGGTTTTCTTGGCTGAGATGTCACAACTCTCTTTCTCTGGCCATACAAGCCAGGACCTGGCAGCTTGGCATATGAGCAAGCTCTGAAGAGCTCGTCATGATCTCAGATGATGACACCACAGCTGCAACATGGGCACAGCAGACTGCATGGCCTGTGATGCCTGGGAGCCCCAGCCCTGCCAGCCTCGAAGCCTTGCCCAGGAGCTACAAATGTCCAGCACAAGGCAGATGATGAGGAGAATCTGAAGTGCAGGATCACCCCCAGGAATTACATACCCACACACCAATAATGAATATTGTGGCCAGAAATGGGAAGGATGCTGGACTGAATTTCCATCTTTCATTCTTTGATTGAACATAAAAAGCTACATGGTGTGTTGGGGGTTTTTCCATCACCAGCATGAAGATATAGATCTATACCTCCCTTTGTGGAATTCTTTAAGAGCTGATATTTATGATGTCATCATTGTAGTTGCTGTTTTCATTTGCATCAGCATGCTTACTATAGCCCTTGTTTAATATAGCTATGGAAAAAATGCACCTTTTGTAGCACAGCCACTGAAATATCACAGTCACTGTACAACCTGCTTGAAAAGGGGTGCAGAGCTCCTTACAAGTTCCAGTGATTCCAGAGTTACCCCAGCACAATACCCCATTAAACCCATGAGCCTTATTGAGGCCCAAACCAAATTCGGAGCATGATGCAGAATTCCCAAAGATGTGTGCTTTGGCTTGTTAGGTGTAGGCTGATGTTCGAGGCTTTTTTAAGAAGAATACTTTCCAGGTTCTCCCAGTCTGTCACTGTGTTGAATTCAATGTGCCTTGTACCATGAAGTGTTACAAGACAAAAAGGTGACAGATCAAGAACAATCAGGTTTTCGTATCATATCTTTTACATGGCTGAATACTTTTTACTGTGCATTTGGTGTACATGAAGTGAAGAGTTTCAGCCTGTGACATATTTTAGTTATAACCCCTTTAATATTCCCATTATAATGAAGAGACAAAACTGGTTCATTGTGAACTAATTTAATAGAAATATTCATAAGAAACAACAAAAATGTTCTGTGACTAATGAAAGCATTCCAATTAACTATCCAGTTGTGTAAAAGGTCCTGCTAATAACAAGTTTGTATTTGTCTGAAAAGTTAAACTGCTGAAGTACAGTCAGTGTGATGGAAGTGCACAAAATTTTGTTTAAATTTTTGGCTCCTACAGGGAAAACTGTCTCTTTGGATTTGTGTGCATCTGTTTCTGTCTGAAACTAAAATCCAAAGAATCGGGAGCTGGAACAGTTTTTGGTGTTGATTCAAGTGGTGCATGAGAATTCAGGTCGGTTTTCTTACTGGATCCGTACCAATTTCACTATTTCCAGTCAAAGAAGTTATGATACTTGTTCTTAAAATGTTCTTGAAGGGGACTGCATAAAAAACTCCAGCATGTCAAGCCAGTTCTTCTGGACTTGTGTGCTGCTCATGGACAGATCACTTATAAATGCTGCTAACAAATTTGCCCTTTGTGACCTCATGCTGTGAAGTTACCTCAATAATTAAAAGAGTTCCTATATCAAATAACAAAGCCCCTTTTTTGACCGTGGAATGTGTAATGTTTGTAGATTTTCCTCTCCAGTAAGCTGTCAACATTTTCAAAGGAAAACAGGAAGATGTCTAGCAGGGAGATCACAAGGTAGGGAGCCAGGAGGTCTAGGTTTATTCTTGGCCCTGCCGCCATCACATTACATGATGCACAGCTCCTCTCTGCTCCATTTTCATTATTTCCCACACAACAGTGCTGTTCCTGAAGGACTCTGGGCTGTGCTCTTGGTCCTGGGGACCTTTGGGAAAGCACTGGTAGCAGAAGATGTTCACAGAACTCTTCGGCACATACCGCAGTGTGAATTTTCAGAAAACATTGACTGCCTCTGAAAAAAAAACTGTACATTTTTTTTTGTCTCTCTGAAAAGTTCAGCTGCTTTGTAGGGAATACTAACCACTTCCCCATGAATACATGTACTGGCCACGAAGGTGCCATTATAATAGTTGTCATTTAATCCAGTGTTTGTCTTAAGCAATAAATTTTCAGCAACAATCCAATAATATTTCCCTGTGATCCCAAATGGCTTCTTTTATTTTTTCTTTTCTTCTTTTTGAGGCTGAATTAACAGTTACGTAATATAAGGAGGTTTTTGGGGTTTTTTTTTTGCTTCATAAATGATTTTTTGTTAGGCACAGTGGAAAAAGAACAGCATATAACAATTCAAAATGAAGCCATCTGGCTTTGTGTCCATCTAACAAAGTTAACAAATATCCCACATCTAAAGGAAACATGAGCACTATTTCTGTGCCGTGTTCATTTACTGCGCTTTGAAGGAGCACAACACAAAGATGCGTTTATTAAACCAAGCATACATCTTCCTTTTTTTTTCCCGTGGCATCTCATTACTTCTTTGCCTGTGTTTCAGTGATCTTGCCTCCACTGTGGTGCACCTTAAAAAATCAGAAAAAAAATTCTCAAAGCTATGATCTTGCTGTTCCACTCGGTGTGGGCTCTTGCCTTGCAGTCCAGCAGAAGGCAGGTTGTCCAGCTGGGACTGCAGATAAACTACTCCCCACAAAGGCAAAATAGAAGGTAACTGCAGTTATCACCAGGACGCAGCCCTTAAGTCTCCAGAGTAACTCATTGGCTTGTCCCATACCCTAATGGGTTTTTGCTCCCAGCATGAGAGTGTATTGGATGATGCAAGATAAATATGAAAAATTAAAATATTAGAAATGTCTCCCTGCCTGTTGGCATTTTGATATTGTTTGTGGGAAGAAAAAGAAAAGAGCAGAAGGGATTTCAAGCTTAGATTCATGCTACTAGGAAAGTCTTACAATTAGTCTACACCCAATCTTCCTTAATGTGTGGTCTCCAAGACATCAGAAGGGAGACTGTGAAATGATTGTGAAAAAAATTTTAAAAACCACACACGCACACATTCTCACAGACTCAAACAAGCAAGCAGGAAAAGTAGGAGAAAATAAAACTAAAAATATGAAACTAAATAAAAATCCTGTATGGATTCTAGCCTTAGTACTTGACCATAATGAAAACTACCTTGGCAAGGTGATCCTTGGGGTTTTTTTTTTCCTTCCCCAACCTGTTAGGTGGTACTTCAGTAAGGAGGAGCAATAACACTGGCAAACACCTTTAGTGAAGGCACAAATTTCACCAATGAAAGGAGTTTGTGCTCACACAGTGAAAGGACTTCACAGAAAAAAACCTCGCAAATAGACACAGAGTTTGTATGGACAAGCCTGTCAGTTTGGGAGTGTTTATTTTCATGCTCCTTTCTGTAAAGCCATAGGCCAGCACAATGGCTCTGGCCCTTCCACCACAAGGAGGTAGGACAGATTTGATGCGATAGCTCTGCTTGGAAGTGAAGATGGACGTCTCTGTAGCTGCAATTTATTTATGTTGGGAGGGAATTGCATCTCTCTTGGATTCTCCTCCAGAAGCTGGTACCTTCCTGGTATATTATACAAGGAGCTCTCCCTCTTGGGGACACAGAAGAGATGGGCAATGGCCAAGGACTTGTGCTGCTGCAGATCCCTTTGTCCCTCCTCTCCCACCACTTACAGAAACTGCAGGTGCCAGATACAAGAAAACTCAAAAGAGCTCCTGCAGGGCAGCTGTCTTGGTCTCTGCACCTCTTGAGGCCCAGGACAAGCGCAGCTGAGTAAGCAAATCCATAGGATGGCCGAGGTAAATTAATAAATTAGTTAATTAAATGTTGATATAATTAACTGCTAATTTTATATAGCACCAAAAAATTATCATTTGAGCCTCCCAAAAGATGACAACAGTTTGGCATGTTCATTAGAAATTGCATTATGTTTTTCTGTTTCTAAAAAATTAGAAGTCCAAGGAGCCTCTTGCCTTCCAAGAGAGCAGCTGGGGCAGGCATCAACAGTGGTGGGACTCCAGCAGATGTGAATGGGCTCTGTAGCAGGGCATGGGCTCCTTTCCTGGGAGCCCTGATGTTTGCATGCACACACACACACACGCTCAGCTAATGCAACTCTGCTGATACTATCAACAGCTTTTCTTCTTCTTTTTCATGACCATCTGTGGTTTTGACTCATTTATTCCAAAACTGTGCAGCTAAGTCTGCCCAGCTATCTAAAATTAAAGATCTTAGCTCGCTTTTCCTTTTTTTTTTTTCCCTTTCTTCTTTTAATGTGGTTTCATTACAATCTGTCCTCCTTTCTGCTGTTATGACTGAAAGGAGCTCATTTAGGTCTCCTAAGACAGGGGAGAAGAGTTCAGAAATCCTGTGTGGTGTCATGTTCATGTAGGGGAATGTGTCTGAGAGAGTGTTTAAATCTTCTGCATCCATGCTGAAGACTTTCTCTTTTTCCTGGTGACACAAGTGTTTTCTTTGCCATTAGCTCACCATGTGGGAATCAGTGTTTTAGCATGCATAACAGCACAGCAAAAGTTAAGAATACACTACAAAGCTTAATGACAAAAATATGTGTAGAATCAAATAAATCAAAATCTTACTTTTGGACTGGGTTCTGTGGGTGGAAGGTTGTTCTTATATTTCATTTTAAAGCCTTCATTCATTCCTGCAATAGAATGCTATCTGTTTTGTTTTTAATTTGGTCAACTTCACACAGTTTTTCACATGCAACAGATATAAGATACCTCTTTACTGTCTTGTTTCTTTATCCAATATATTTTTTAATAGTATGTGATGTTTACAGTTTTACAAAAAGTAATGCTTTTTACTCATCTTGGAGGGCTTAGCACCAGGGGCCTCATCAAATGAGTGTCTCTTAATCACAAAGCCAAGTATTTAGGCTCAAAGAGATGATTCTTTCTAGCATAAACTCACAAAAATATGTCTCATTGAGACTTCTCAATATGATGTAATATAAAAAACATATATAAACACAGGAATTATTCAGAGAGGTTTTGCAATCTTGACAAACGACCCATTAAAAGATGGATCTTTTCCCTGAAAGGGAAAGTTAGTCTTAGCATCAGAACAGAGCCACTTTAAGTAAAGTAAGTGAAAGGAGGTTTTATCTGTTCACAGGTAGTTCAATTTTGTATAGACCTTGAAAAAATTGCAAACAAAAAAAAAAGTCTGTTGAATTTTGCATCAACATGTAGAGAACCGCAGTAAAATCCTTAGGAGTGTTATGAGTGGAGCAGGAGTGGAAAAGTCATGGTGGGCAACCACCCAAAGAAGCAGCAGGGGAAGGTTTATGAGTCCAATATCTGCTGACAATACCTGGATTGGTGGCACATGAAGAACCCATGGACTGTGTGCAGCTTCCCAGGACACCCAGGGAGACACAGAGGTGCCCAGGCCGAATAACTGATGACCTGATTTCTAGATGGCATGAAAGAGGCACATACAAACCCACATCACTGCCACCAATCCAAGGAGAAGCCAGGACATGCGGGGAGGACTTCATAGGTGGCATCCCTTGTCATATCTGCCAAGGAGTCCCAGGCAGACTGGCTGGGTACTCATATCTGGATGCCTGAATGCATTTACTTGGGTATATACCCCTCCTGGTGCCTGTCAGCATCAGCATATGGGCACAAGAGTGTGAATGAAATTTACTCCATTTTACCAGTAAAATCACCTTCCCCTCTCTAAAGTGATCTTTGAAAGATCAAAGGTAGTGTTGCAACATTATTTCTTAAGATGTATGGATATTCTGACTTTCAAAGAACTTTGTGTGTTGTTATGATCAGTGATTGCTCCTCTGCCTGCTTTGCAGCAAGAGTACGGGCAGGTTCCAGCACAATTTGCCTCTAATAGCATAAAACAGGAGTTACACATCCAAACCCATCAGATATTTGTTTAACTGGATTGGATTTGCACAGCTTTCCTTTCTGCCAATAAAATAAATAAATAAAGGTAATCTTCTCAACATGCAGTGAAATCCTGACTCCGCTGAAGCCAGTGGCACATGATTTCAGGAAGGCCAAGTTTTCAGTGATGGCTTCTGATCTTCCAAGCTGTTGAACCTGAAAGCTGAAGGGAAAGGACATCTGTAAAAGTTGCTCTTTACCAGGCTCTCTAGAGCTAGCACCATCAGAAAGAGTAAAAGCAGTAGGACTACTCTAAAATGAGCATATCCAATGATCATTTGAAGTTCAAGCAGATATTTAATAGCTTTTAAAGAACTAAACAATACCCACTCCTGTACGAGATGAAAAGTAAATAGCATCTTTCCCATTAAGGTTAATGGCTGCTTGGTCCATCCCTCTGGAAACAAGCAGCAATATTTACATCCATGTCCTCACATGTCCTTGAAATTTGTTCATTTTCTTCCTATGCAGGTTTTAATAAACTACCATCCTGTCTTAGAACAGTACCTAAAACACAGGCTGACTTTTTCATCAAAATATTTGCCAATGCAGCAGTGCTCTTTTCACCAAAATTTGAAACATTTTATAATATGTTGATACAAATCAACTCCACTCCCAAAGTCTTTCGGTGCAAATGTTTCAAGAAAAGCACTATTTCAGGAAAATAGATTTCAGCATACATTATGAAACTTCATTTCAGCATTCTGAAATTCTGTTTCTATTTGTCTTGTGTTAATTTTAAAATAAATTTTATAACTTATGGCAATTTATACAATACTGCAGCTAGCAGATGACAACATAGCACAATTCAATAAAAACTATCATCACAGCTGAAATATTTTATTCCCTTCCTGGGTTTTACTATCTTTTAAAATCATTACTGTGTGCTGCTTTCTATCACTGAATGAAACCTCTTTCCCTGATCCCAGTGTCTCCAGTTTTTTTGCGAAGATCTGGTATGTCACTCCTATCCAAGTATTTCCTGTTTGTTTTGGAACTAAAGAGTCTGATAAATTCTTTCAACACAACAGAAATTGGAGACAGCAACATCGAGAAGATAAAATGCTTTAATGTGCAATAAACAGAAGCCAGACTTAACAATTATTTAAAGTAATATAATGAAATATAGCTGCTCTGAAGTCATAAACTGATTTCAAAGCAATGAAAGTGGCATAAAGTAATATCAAATGTAAAAATGTAAAATAATAAATAACAAACATTTAAAAATTTTTAACCCAGAATTTCAAACTCCAACCCAAAATTTACAGTCTTCCAAGTAGATAGCATTTAATTTTTTTTTTTTTTTTTGCACTGTGGAGTGTAGGAAAAATAGGTTCAAATGTCATTTCTCCTTTAATTCAGAATAAAAACAAATTTTCAACAGCAAAATTTCCTGAACACATACATCCGATGTTTTGATCAGGACTGATATTTAGACAAACAAGTTAAAAGAAAATTCCTCTTTCCAAAAAGTGCCACATATTATAGAACAGCATGAGCCCGAGCAAGCATTTAATCAAAACTGTTTAAATTTGCAGTGGTATTCATAAACCATGAAGGAATCCAGTCATTGTTCCAATATCAATCCATACATCATCACCATGTACAGTGTAAGATTATATACAGATTTCTTATTAGCCAAAAATGCTGCCCATCAGCATAACCAGGAAGCACAAGTCCAAGTAAAGCTGTGCAAGTATATACAAACCATTTCAGCTCACCCTTGCCAAGAAAAAGCATCAACAGAAGTGTTGTCTGCATTACCAATTAATTCCTGCAGAAAGCTGAGAGCCTTGGGCCGTGCACGAGGTTCTGTGATATTCAGTAATACAGGGGTCTACAACTGAGTGAACAGACCTGAATGTATCACTTGTAACAGAGTTTTGCCTGACCAGAATGAACTTGCCCTAAAACAAGCAACAGAGACTTTAATCTATAATTTAGAATTTACTTTTATAAAGAATCATTTAGGTTGGAAAAGACTTCCAAGATCATCGAGTCCAGCCGATAACCGAGCACTGCCAAGTCCACCACTAACCCATGTCCCCAAGTGCCACATCTACACAACTTTTAAACACCTCCAGGCATGGAGATTCCACCAATTCCCTGGGTTGAAAATGTCACAAAACAATCCACTCGATAGGGCTCACCTGGACACATACAGGTTGTGCACTTTCAGCTTTCTCGTTCATTCTTTGCAATTATTAGGTGCAGTCCTATTTCACAAGACTCTTAAAATTCAAAGTTTTGGTAAGAGCAATCCATTACAAGAACTGCCATCACCCTGAAAAAAGTTCTTTGAAAGCCACTCAGTGGTATAAAATGCTGCTGCCTACTTAGCAGAGCAGATCATGTCCCAAGGTTTCATTCTTCACATTTCAACCCCACCATAGAAGAAATCCATTTCAAGATTTCTTGTTTGGCTATTCATCCACATAGCTCTGCCAGTGGATGAATTAATCTCCTGCATTATCACCTTCTACAGCAATTGTTTTCTGGGGCAACTACCAAAGTCAGAAAAGAAGCTCCAAAGTGCAGCAAACGAAGTGCTTGCAGGAGCACTCTGCTTCCAACTGGATGAAAGAAGCTTGATCATGGCCATGCCATTTAACACAGGACCAGGTATTGCACCTCCTATCAGTGTGGAGGATTTTCCTATTTCATGGATTCAAAGTTGAATTGGGCCTGGAGTACATTTTGAGAAGACATAATGAGGGTTACCGACTCCATAGTTTCCCAAATAACTTATGTAAAATTCATGTTTATGCTTTAGCTTAGCCCCAGTAATTCACCACAGGCACAAGATGAGGAAGGAAGGAGGAAGACCACAGAACTGAAGCACTTCTGCTGTGAAGACAGGCTGAGCTGGGGTTGTTCAGCCTGGAGAAGAGAAGGCTCTGGGAAGACCTTATAGCAGCCTTCCAGTGCCTGAAGGGGGCTACAGGAGAGATGGAGAGGGACTTTTTACATGCACATGTAGTGATAGGACAAAGGGAATGGTTTTAAACTGACAGAGGGTAAGTTTATATATTAGATATTAGGAATAAATTCTTTACTGTGAGGGTGGTGAGGCGCTGGAACAGCTTGCCAGAGAAGCTGTGCATGTCCTATGGCTGGAAGTGTTCAAAGCCAGGTTGGAAGGGGCTTTGGGCAGCGTGGTCCAGTGGAAGCTGTCCCTGCCCATGGCTGGGGGGTTGGAACAGGATGATCTTTGATGTCCCCTCCAACCCAGACCATTCTGTGATTCTATGACTCTATGTTGAATACTTTTTCTTAAATTGGAGGCTGCACTTTCACGTCCCTCTTCTTCTCCCAAGGCTGCAAAGAGGTTATGAAGAGTTACCAGAAAACACTCTTAGCCACGAGGAGCTCATTCCCTGTAGGAGGGGGAAGTGAGAGGTGGCCACAGTCACGGCCAAGGCTCTGCTAGCCAAGTCTGTTTTCTGGCAGCAGCTCAGCCAGTCTCTCTCAGGCAAGGTAATGCTTGTTCTTGTAGCCAGCAAATGCAGCCAGTTCTCACCCTCATCCCGAGGCACCGAGCTGCTGCTGAATCAGGGCTACACAAAGACGAACGAGCCCAACGGGAAAGGGCAGGGAAACGGAGACAGCTCACACTCATAAAATGAGAAACACAGAGTTAGAAGAATTACAGAAACTATAAAAATCCTCTGCACTTTGGAACGTCCTTCTACCAGCAAATCCTGAGAAGTCCTTTCCCCACAGTAATTCCTCTTCTGTGTCATCCAAACCTCAAATTCCTCTCTGGAAATGTATGTGGATGGGACTATACTTCCCTGTGGTTGTTGCTGAATGACTCAAAACTTTTCCCTCCCTTTTCCTGTGAGACCAAGGGGCCACATCAACCACCAGCAAAATTTTGCACTCTGCATTTTAACTCTGTGAAAAAAGTAGTATCTGGGCCAAAAGAACAGGAAAATTGGTTACAAGATCAGGTTTCTTTAATTGCAAACACAAATATTATCAATATGTAAAATAAAAGATAATAACATAAAGTTAGGCTGCTTGGTTGGGTCGATGGAGGCTTGCAGGGGTGGACAGAAAGTGGCTCCAGATGTCCTGCCTTTAGGACAATATACACTACTGCTCCTACGAGCTGGGCCAAGGCAGACTGCCTCAAAGCATCCTTGCTTGCCACAAACACCCCACTCCAGGCCATATCTCCAGCAGGTTCTTCTTGGAAAGGTCAAGGCAGAGAAGACCACTGCCAGGAGCAGCTTGTACTCTCCAAGCTGGACCCACTGCTGAAGGCAGCAGTGCCAGCAGCTGCAAGGCTGAGCAACGAGCAATGGCTTCTTTGCCTTGGTCTTCAACAACAAGGTCTCAGACCTTTATGCCTAGAAGTGATGGTCAGGGAGAGAGAAACCAAAAAAAAAAAAAAAAGGAAAAAGAACTGAATCAGAGGTTCCTTGGGAAACTTTGATCTATGTCGATGGAACTAGATAGGGTTTGTGCAAGGGCTCCAAAAGGTTCAAAGGATAGTGGTTAATGATTCCTGCCACCTTGTCTGGTGACTAGTTACAAGCAAGATCTGTCCTGTCTTATACCTATATTCCTGATCTGAAGGAGGGGATGGGGTGCACTTTAATTAAGTCTGCAGATGAAGGAAAACTGGGGAGTACATTCACTGGGCTAGGAAGCAGTCCTGGATCTAGGCAGGCTGGAGGACTGGGCCAACAGAAATGTTTTGAAATTGAAGAGCAAGTGCAATTTTCTGCTCCTGTGATGGACCAACTTACTCGAATGGGACAGGCTGGGGACTGCGAGCATGGGGAGCAGCTCCACAGGAAGGGCTGTGGGGAATAGCAAGCTGAGCATGAACCAGAGGTGCACCCCAGCAGGTGACAGCAGCTTCCTGCTGGGAGGCTGGGGAGGAGATGGAGCAGGGCTCTACACAGTGCTCCATGTTGGGAGGATGAGAGAGACAAGCATGCATTGAAACAAGGGAGGTTCAGACAAGATACAAGAAGAAACTTGTTCAGCCTGAGTGATCGGTCACACCCAGGCAGGGGTGCAGGTTGCCCAGAGAGGCTGTGCAGTCTCTGCCTTTGGAGCTTTCAAGATCCAAATGGAAAAAGCACTGACCAAGCTGGTCTGGTCTCACAGCTGACCCTACTTGGAAGAGGAGGCTGGACCAGAGACCTCCTCATGGTTCCCTCCAGCATAAATGACTCTGTGTTGCAATTTTGCTATTCTAGTGGATTTCGTTCTCTGATACTTGTGCATATATTTGGATATTAATTTCTTTGCAAGTACCTTGACTATGTTCATTTAATAAATAAAAAAAAATGGAATTTATTACACAGGCAAATATCTCAAGGGGGAAAAAAAGGAACATTATGAGCAGACTAGCTGCCTGTTACCAATTTTGTAGTCTCTTTTCTGAAATCTAATACAAAGCAAAGCCAGTGACACTCCAAAACTCAGAAAAATACATGGTAACAGAAGAAGCAAACTCTTCCATACTTAAACTTCTGAACATCCCCCAGGAACACTGGTCAGGTGGTGCCTCGGGTGCCTTGCTTCATTTTCATTCCCCATGAAAATGTTTTTTGCATGTATTGCATGTGGCACATGGACTGAGCACAGTGCTGCTCCATGCTTCACAGTTCTCCCTGCCCTTGCAGTTATCCATTGCCCAAGAAACCCCAGAGATCTCCAGGTCCTAAGGGAACAGTTTGAACAAACAGGTGTATGTATATACTTGTTCTGCAGTTCATGCTGATTTTGACAGATTTTGACTGTCAACAGGCATGCCTGGTCTCTTTCCATGAAGAAAACAGCATGACAAATGACAGCATGAAAGTCTGCACTTGAAAGCATTATTTTATAAATGTGTGACTGAACTCTTTCCTCTCCATCCCAAGTGCCCCTGCAGGAACAACAAAGCTGGTGAATAATTTGGAGCTTTCCTCCTGATCTGGGTGCTGCTCCCTTTCTGGGAGGCAGAGCTGGACACCTCACTGAGCTCTGTCAGCCACAGCAGATCTGCTTCTGCTAGAGCAGGAGGGAGCTTTTTCCCATCTCAATACTCTGCTCTAGCACCTGCACTGAAATGGGCTAATAACAGTACTTATTTGCTGATCTTCAACCTGAAATGTTTGCAATACCCTTTGCACAAGACTCTGGAAGCCAGCTGCATTCTGAGCAGTCATCTTTAAAGTAGAGAAAAGTGGTCTATACTCTGCCTGAGGGTGTATGAGTGGCTGATGCTGAGTCTGGAAGCTGAAGGCTACAACTCATTGCTCAGCTGGGCTTGTAGGTAGTTTTAGGTGGATCTGAGAGAGGCATGGATGCTTCTCTCAGGCAAAGTGTTTCATTCCTCACAAATATCTCAAGTAGAGAAATTGACTTTTCTATTGTGGGAGAAAGCTTTGTAGAGCTTTCAAAAGACCTGACAGCCTGGACTGACAGAAGAAAGATCAAAATCAGCTTGTTCCCTTGTGTCCTCTCCACAGATATCTCCAAACACATTTTGGGTTATGCCTTCCCTTTATAGGGTTGCATGGTAGATGAAAGATTAAAATCACTGGCCACCATGGTCATTCTTTCTTCATTCCTGAACTGGCTTTGGCCTTTCCTAAAGTTACCCAATACTTTCCATTATAAGGACCTTTTAGCCTTGCCAAAATTCAGTCATCCTAGCTGTAATTTCTCCTGCTGGCTGGATGCCTCTGGCTGATTTTGTTTGGACTTCTTTTGATAATTATTTTTGGAAAATTTTCAGTCATTTCCAAGAAAGAACCTAAGGGAAAATGTATATATTGTTGTCTATGTCAAAAGCCTGTAGATGTTTTCCTTTAAAAACTCTCATTTCCCAGGCTTTGCATCAAAATCCCAAAATCTGGTGGGTAGGTGATCTTTGTGCCTGAAATAACATTTTCTCTTTCCCAGTGGGAGTCTGCACAGCATGGAAGCAAGATGTCAACCCCAGGTTTGTACAGTGAAGAAAACTTTAAGTCTTTTAAGAGTTCTACCTCACTTATTGTAAAGGTCAGAGAAGAGGCAGGGAAGAAGAAATTTCTGATTTTCAACGCTGAAACTAGAGAACAAGACTATGACTCTGCCAGGCAGTGCCCATGTGATGGGAACAGCTACACTGGGTCTGGGTGGGGTGGAGGTGACTTTCTTCAAGTGGCCTGCACAGTGCTGTGGTTTAGATTTGTGACCCAAAGAGTGCAGGTAACACATCCATGTTTTTGCTGCTGCTGAGCAGTGCTTTTACAGCACCAAGGCCTTCTCTGTTTCTAGCCCTGCTGCCCCATGAGTAGGCTGGGAGTAGGCAAGAGGCTGGGAGGGGGCAGCTGACCCAAACTGCCCAGGGATGTGTGACACCACATACAGCATACTCATCAATAAAACAGGGACTTTCTGTGCTTAGCTGCTGCTTGAAGACTGTCAGGGCATAGGACTGCTGGTGGGAGGTGATGAGTGATTGCCTTTGCATCAGTTGGGATCTTTTTTTCCCCATTCACTTATTAAACAGCCTTCATCTTGACCCATGAGTTTGTCTCACTTTTGGCTTTCCAACTCTCTCCCCCATCTCTCTGGGGAAACGTGAGTGAGAAATTGCGTGGGGGCTGAGCTGCCACCAGCTGGCCTCGACCCATCCCAGCAACAAAACCAACATCCAGCTCATCCTGTCGGTCATTACCCATGTTTTTCTCAACAATCCTGACAGAAGTCCTACGGCTTCATTTGCAGAAGGGCTGAGCACTGCCCCCTGACATGGAACTCCATGGGATGTAGCCTTCAAGCTTGGAAACACTGTGCATGACTGCAGCTGGATTGCTGGTCTTCTGCAATCAGCAGCACCCCTCATGTCCTCATGTCCCAGTCATCCACTCGTGGGGTTTCACTCAGAGCCTGTCAGGGCTGCTCTTTGCAGGTTTCACATGCATGGAAAGATGGGAGAAAAAGGTCAGAGGCAGCACTGTGTGTAGCTGAGCCTTGAGGAGCTGTCACTAGAACTTGCAGCCAGGCTTGGAAAGTGGAAGGTGCCCTCAGGTGTACAGTGTAAACATCAACAACAGCACTGGGTACCTCAAGAAATCATTGCACTTCAAGGGATTCACTTTTTAGGAGAGAATAGCTTTACTCTTACTGTGTCTCAGTCCTTTAAAACAGAGGTATTAATACTCCTTATTACTTGCAAAGTTTAATTAAGATTTGTGAAATGCTACCCTGATGACAGACATAGAGGAAATCAGTAATTTTTTTCTTCAGAGAAGAGCATGAACATTGCAGTGAATGGCACCTATAAGAACAAAGAAGAAAAGACAAAATGTTGAATTGGTGGTCCTTAAATGAGTTCAGTCCCTCCTCTGTACCAAATAAATGGAATTACTGGAGAAAAAAAATTAATACACCATTATATACTAGAATCCATATTGATACCTTTTGTCAGTAGGAATATATGTCTTGTCAATAATTCCAAACATAGGCAGGTAAGCTGAAGTCCCATGGGAAATCTTTCTTCTGGCATTTCCTATTGTGAGTGCTCGATTTCACCACCTCAATAATGTTTTTTGACCACAACTATTTGTGCATGCCTTACAAAATGAAAAAGCCACAGTATTTCTTCATAGCCTTCATGAATATTTCTAGTGAATATCTCATGCTCTGTAATCTACCTGAAAGAAGACAGAAGCAGAACATCAGTTGCACCAGAAGCAACTGTTGATAATATGGTCTCAGAAGCAATCACTTCCTATCTTTTAGTACATTTGTTCCTTTAGAAGTCCATTTCCTGTCAAAAAAAGATCTATGTAAACCTGGTAAATTCTACTAAAAATACTAATCAGAGTGGCCATCTTTTATTTTCAGTATGTTCCAAAAAAGCAAAACTTCAAAGGTTCAATGTTCTCCATAAATATTAATTTACATAATTTACAGATGTGTTCTACATAGTGAGCAAAATACTTTACAATTGCAGTCATGATGTTCCCTGATTTTCAAAGGGTTTTTTCTGTTCTTTTTGGGCCAAAGTCAGAGCTGAAGAGTTGTAATTTAATATTCCCCTGGACCTACTTACACCCACTTGTTGAAGCGTCAGGGAGTCCTTATGGGTGGAACTCATGGGCTGAGGAGCCAAAATACATTGCAATAATGTTAACTTAATATAGGGAGGATTCACTGCATTTTTATTTGCTTTTCTTGCTAGGATCCTCTCCTGTGACCAAGCAATATACAAGCCACACTCAGTCCCTCTTTGACGCTGTGGTCTGCACTGCCAGGCAAGGGGTCAGGAAGACCACATATGGTATTCCAGTACCTGAAGAGATCCTAGGAGAAAGATGGAGAGGGACTTTTCACAGGACCACACAGTGACAGGACAAGGAGGAATGGCTCCAAACTGAAAGACAATAGATTTAGATTAGATACTAGGAAATAATTCCTTACTGTGAGAGTGGTGAGGCACTGCAACAGATTTCCAAAGAGAAATGATGGATGTCCTGTCCCTGGAAGTGTTTAAAGCCATGTAGGATAGAGCTCTGAGCAACCTGGTCCAGTGGAAGATGTCCTTGTCCACAGCAGGGGGAAAGAACTAGATGATCTTGGAAGTTACTTCCAACCCAGGCCATTCAATGATTGTATGACTGTATCATGAATTTGGACTTACCACGTGAGTCTCTATTGACATAACCAGCAAATTTGGGGAGTGGACACAGCTGAACCATTCTGTGTTGGTGTCTGTAAGTTGTCTACAGGGGCTTCCACTCCTTCTAGTGCCAGGTGCCCTTACAGAGACAGCTCTGTGCAGCACTTTGCCTCCGGGAGAAGTTGCACAGCCAGACTGGAGCATGCAGAACACGCTCAGCTGAAGCCCAGATGTGTGGCATGTAATGACAGCAGACTGATGCTTCTCTGGGCTGACACAGCCCAATTCTGGGTTCTTGCTGACTTGCTCCCACTAAAGATAGCCATAAACTGAATGTCATTGGCATTTGGACAGTCCCAAAACATGGAGAGACCTTTGCTGCTTTCTATCAACATAAATCAAACTCTGGCCAGTATCATTTTTATATAGTCCAGCTGAAGAGAGAGCTGACCTGATTAACCTCAGGCAATAAGAATCTATTCCTGAGGCAATCAGAATTATTTTTCTGTGTGTTGAAAGAAACACATACTATGAGCAAACAAAATATCATAAGTAATGTATAAAAATCTGCTTCTGCAAGGATTCTAATAAAATTGGCACAAATTATTTAGTCTTGGTTTTAGTGTCTTCAACATTTTAGCACTCTAGCAGTAATGGAATTACTTTTCATTATGGAAATTCTGGAGTGCAAATGTCAAATATTTCATTGGTTTGGATATTCAGCAGATACAACGGCTACAATTGTTTTAGACAATTTTGACAAAAAACTGTGCAAGGAAATTGGTCTGCAAATTGCCAGAATAAAATTTCACAAACTTTCTGAACTGTAAACAATCTCTCTTCATTCAAAATATAAAAAAAACACCACAATGATGTGTTTTACCAAATATCAAAAATATGAAACAGTGGTCCCTCAGTCTCACTGACAGATGATCATAAATAGCTGTACTTTTACTTGCATTCCAGCATTTTGCTTTTATTTTAATTTAGTGCAATGTGACTGTACAGCCTTTTTTAGAGCTATCTTCCTTTTTTCCTTCCAAGATAAAAAGTTCACAGCAATTGAAAGACAGGAGAACTGGCACATGAGCCTTTGCATGATCAACATCCAAACCATGGCTAGAACAAGTCTGTATCTCTGAGTAATTCTGGCATGCCAGAAAGAAAACCAGGTGTTTTGCTGCTTTCAGAATCCCCCTCAGTCTCACAGTTAATCAAAAAATAGGAAAGGAAAAACAAAAACCAACCTCACTTGCCAGGGACAAGTCTAGATAACTAAATACTTTCAAATTATGATGCTAATTACCCAGATTAAGAAAAGGCTCATCTGTAGATTTAACAAAAATTTTAGCAAATAGCTTCACCATTTGTTCAGGATCATTTACAAACTCATTACCCAGATCCAAGGATAATGTCTTCACTCTGGGCACAGCTCCAAAATGGTCATTAACAACAATATGAAATTGTTGTGCAGAAAAAGATTTATCATTAAAATATGTTATAATACTCAACTCTTACTTTTCAAATGCACATTTTGTATGAAACCCAAATGGTACTTACTTCAGACAAATGATCTTCCACATATGGTTTCTGTGTCACATGCAGTTCTCCTCAATGATGCATGCAATTAATTTTTTGAGACATTTTAAAATTCAATTGCTGCCCTTTGTATTGTATGTGAGTTCAGGCTATGAGAAAGCTGCCAGTCAAAAGAGAATGCCACACATGCCTCCACACATGCAAGGACCAAGGCTTCCAGGATCTCCAAGATTTGCCAAAGAGCACAAGTTTTGTATGTTAGGCTCTGGGAATGAGCCAGGTGAGGGTAATGGTCTGTTATGAAGTGGAATCAAAGTGAACAAGAACTGAGCCCATTACCTTGGGTTTAAATCACTTCAGCACAGCCTGCACAATTTATTCTAAAGTGCACATGGAGAGATTAAACACTGACATCTTTCTCTTTTGGAATACTGCTGAATTTCAACACATTTTGCAGAGTAAAAGTGAGTGACACCCATTATAAACAAACTTCCTTTATATTCAAGAGAGACTGTAACAAGAAAAGAAATAAACAATGCACATGTGGTTGGTAAGTGCTTAAAGTCACACCGTGCCACAGTAACTGCAAAGCACTCACTTGGGCACCTTATTTCAGCATTTGATGAATAAATTGTAATAGTTCCATAGGCAATATGTAAACATTTCTGAAGAAGGATGATTTGTTTAGATCCTTTAGTCCTTCTCTGAGTCTGAATCTGGCTGCAACATGGGATTGCTTTGTGACAAGCAGCCTGTTGTGGTAGTAAGCTGCCGTTATATTGTTATTGTTGGATGAAAAAACAGGCCTCATAATTTATGTCCTGAACAAGGGTAACAAAGAAGCCCCTAAAATAAAGCATTTCTGTGAAATTAGTCTCCCTAGAATGTGGCCTAAAGCTTCATAAAAATAAAAGAATATGAAAATATTCTTGAAACTTTTTCTGAGAAGATCAGTGGTTTTCTGCGGAAAGGCAATGTAACAGTGTTTGGCAAATTTCACTATAGATTTAAATGAAACTTGAAAAATATGAGAGTGTATAAAAAGCTGCAACTGGGCAACACAGTATTATGTTTCCTAGCATAAAACAAACCTGTATTATGTAGTGCACTGCACCCTAAATATGTATGTATTCAGCTGAACATATACAATAATGTATATGCTCCATAATATCAATTGTCCACTGATGTTCGTTAAGTGTGCTTGATCAATTACCCCATCTCCATGATCCCTCAACAATCTGTCTTCCCCTTTGTTAATCCCAGGATTGCTAAGGGTGGTCATGGTGTCTAACACCTACATCCTCCTCTGGTCGATAGACATGGATTGGTGGGAAGGAAAGAACAATGCTCACTTTAGAAACTAAAACATAAAATACTTGGGTTTAAAGGAAAGATTTGACATATGAAACAGTTCATGAGTTTCCTGCATTTCTTTACTAGCACTAGGTTTTTGCTAGTGTTTGCAGAAGCTCATCAGCCATTTAATTAATGTAGTTTTACCTATACTTTCTCACACATTCCTAACATATGTGTAAGAAATCCAGTGTGGAATACAACTTACATGATTAAAAGCCCATATGGAAGCTTGCTCCAGAAATATGAAGTGTCCCACTGTGTTCACAAATTAATAAATATTTTCAAGTCCCAAGAATGAAGGTAGACCCCAGGCCTACTGAATCAATCATAAACTCTATATGAATTCAAAATGCTAATAAATTTTCTTTAAATTAATCCGGAACATATTTTCCTCAGATGCAGAAATTAACTCATCAAGCTCTGCAACTTTGGTTGCTACCCATCAGTTCATTAAGGTTACTATATAAATATTAGAAAAGTGTTATATTTTACTGCTTTTGAGGAATTTTTTTAAATTCCTGCACAGTCCTGCTCCTTGCACATCACCTGATGACACAGGTTTAAGGTGATGTTCTTCTTTCCCCATCTTTTTTAAAACACTCCTTCTGCATTGTGTTTTCAGAGGTACCCTCCTATGGAGAAATGGGGCTTCATTTACTGCTTTCATCCAGTCAAGGAAAAGTGATGGAAAGGTTTCTTTTTGGAAAAAATACTCATGGCCTTTGGATCAGAGTTTCGATGGCTTTCGGTTTTGAAAACAGAATTTCATTGATTCTATAAAATAAAAATTGTAAATTAACTTAGGAGCCTCACACCACCAAGTAAGCATGAGTGTGTCTCATAAACACGGCAGTCCTAATCCAACACAGCACTACAGGGACCCCGTAATTACCTGATGACTGTATTCAGGTGTAAGTGTTCTACTCATGATATTCCAGTCAACTGCTAGAGTGTAAACTAAAAGCTGAGTCAAGTCTCTTTGATATCTGAGCCCTGCTTTAAAGCAGCAAATGGCTACTGCAGCTGGCATTCCCATATTTTCATCAGTTCCAAACTAAAGGTACTGCCTCCAAGTCAGTGAAACATGCTCAAGCTGATGTCAACTCAAGTAATCAGACCAACTGAAGGAATTCAGATTTCTGAATCTGTTCTTTCATTTGTGCTCTAGAATGACTACTTTTGGTGGATTTAATCCTCCATTCCTTGCTGATATGAGATCCTACTTGATAGGTTTCCAATGCTTTTTGACCTAGTGTTAAATTAATGCTGTGACCCTGAGCCATGACCTTTCTGTTGTCCTTAATGGAGGTATAGACCCTCTGGAAAGACCATGTAGTATAATCATTTCTTTGGGCATCCCTACATCCAACAGGCTGTGGTACTGCTAATTGCAAAGGCAAAACCATGTGCATCTTCTCACTGCATCAGCAGGGATTCTGGTGCCTCCACTACTTTGTTATCCCCAGAACGAACTGGGGCACATTGCACCTGCCCTGCCTCATCAGCACTGATGTTAACACCCAAAGCTGGATCATAAACATTTATCACCATATTCAATTGCCTAAAAACTGGTAGCTTTGCAGAAAAACAAAACATGCCTTTCATGAAAACAGGAGCCTGGAAATGATCCCTTATTCCTGGCAACATCCAGAACTAGAAAAATAAAAGATGACTGGCCTGTATATCCCTAATCCCACAAATATTTACACACACTCTCCAGTGCCTGTAGTGCACGTAGTCCCATTGAACCCAAGAGGACTACTCGTGGCCCTTCGTTCAGCACCAGGGTGAATTTCGCACATCCTGCAGCCTCTTCCCAGCAGTCAGCTATGCACCCCCGCTCCAGGATCCCTCCATCGGCGTGCCGCGCGTGAGGCACGCTGCTGCGGGGAGCCTGGAGACATCACACCCGCGAGGAATCCCCCGGGTGCCTGCACGGCCGTGGGGAGTGCAGAGCCAGGACCGTTCTCCTGCCGGGAGCATCACATCCCGCTTGAGATGCCCCGGTCCCTGACGGGTGCCCTGTAACTCCCGTCCCGGACTGCTCCCCAAGGGCATCCCGGGCTGCCCACGGCCCCGCAGCCCGGGAACCCCGCGGCCCCGCGGGACGCGGCGGACGGGGTGTGACACCCCCGGGGCGCGACACCCCCAGCCCCATCCTCCGGCGGGACCCCGAGCCCGCCCCCGCCGCCCGGCCCCGGCCGCGGCCCCTTCCCCGGGGCGGAGGGAGGGAGGCGGGGCCGGGCCCGGCTCCGCGGGGCCGGGCCGGGCTCCGCGGGGCTGGCGGCGAGAGCTGGGTGCCGGCGGCGTCCGAGCAGCGAGGCGAGCGGCAGCGGCCGGGGCTGCGCAGCAGGGCCCGCGGCGGGTCATGGCCCGGCAGTAGGCAGGGAGCGCTCCGCCGCCCGCCGCTCCCGGCGGCAGCCCCGCCGCGCCCCGACCGTCCTATGTGACCCGCCCCGGCGCCAAGATGAAAGGTAGGGACGGGAGCGGGGAGCGCTCCGCAGCCCGCACACGTGCACCGGGCACCGCGGGCAGCGCGGACCGGCGGCGGGCGGGAGCGCCGTGCGGGCACGGCCCCGGAGCGCGGACAGTCTCAGCAAGGGGACATTGCGGGCAGGGCGGTCTTGGGGACCGTGCCAGCGGGATGAGCCGAAGCCAGCAGCGTGCAGGCGGGACACTGTGCGGGCAGGTGGCGGGCAGGGCACGGGCGGCCGGTGCCGGGAGAGGCAGAGCGGGGGTCTGACCGCGAGCCCGGGATGCGGGTCTGCGCCGCCGCCGCGGCTCGGCGTGTGTCGGTCAGTCCCGGTCCGGGAGCGGGCTGTCCCTGCGTGAGTGTGTGAATGTGTGTGTCGCGGCATGTGTGCTCTCCTCCCGGCACGGTTTCTCTCGGCACCCAACTTTTATCTTCCCCCTCGCCCGTGCCCCGAGAAGAGGAGTTGTGCTTCTCCCTGGTTGATTTGTTTATTTTTTGCCAGCGTTTTGCGATGTTCTTGGTGCTGCTTCTAAACATCTGGCAGTGATTAGGTGCCAGTAGAAGCTTAACTGGCTTGTGAAATGTATTTGGCGTATTTCTCCTCTGCATCCACCGACTGGAAAATTTTTGGTCTTTACTTTGCATCTGTTCAAACTGAAACTTTGTTTCTTTTCCATTTTCTCTCTCTTCCTCCCTTCCTCCTCTTTTTGTTTTAAATGGGTGGAACATTTGACCCTGTCCTATATAGCTGTGACTGAGAGGTATCACATACTTTAAAATGAAATAAAGAAGCAGATTACCAAACTGCTACTCGGTAACCTAGTAAAGTTGTATCAGGGGTGCAAGAAAACCTTCTGTTTATGAAAATTGATAGCCTTACAGCAAAAGGGAGAGGCTTTACACACTGGGGAATACTTACAATGAAAACATCAAAGGACATCATGGAAAGTTTAGAAGTTAGTTGGGACGTTGTGAGCGTTGAATTCAGTTTTTCTTCAGAGGCAAAAATAAGCTTAAGGAAAAGACATACATATTAGAAAATTGCTTTTGGGCACCACTGTGCCTGTTCTTGGATTGCAGAGTTTTATTCCAGATGCCAGGAGGCCAGTAAACATCATGACAGTTACCCTGAGTTTCCAGAGTCTAGGACACCAAATGATGTGATTATTTATTCACTTGCCAGAGTAGCTGCCTGGAGGAAAAACTTTTGGGGGGCATTTATTTTGCAAGCCCACACACACACTATTTAAGTTACTTCTGACATTGTGGCGTGATGCCTCTCCAGGGCCATGCAACATATGACAAATAATGTATTTACAATGTTCTTTATTTGTAAGCTGCTCATGCCAAAAATTTTGTCATCAGCTTGTCATTATCAGCCTAAGTGTAAGGGCAGGAACAAACCAAAACAATGGGGATCTGATTGTAGATAGAACAAACCTGTTACCACTGAAAGCCTTCCATTCCGTTCTTTGGGGTTTTGGGGAGAGGTGGGATGCAAAGGACCAAGGATGGGAATGCGACTTGTGTCTGTCTCCTTCCATTCTGTTTCCACTGCTCTTTGGAAAGCAGAGCAGTGGTGTTCAAAGGGAGGATGTAATTCCTGCTCCTGGGAGCACTCGCTTGTGCCCCACACTCCATCAAGAGGGAGTGCTAGTCCTTACCATTTGGCTTCCCTAAGAGTGATCACAGCCATCTTGTTTCTTTCCCCCAGAGAGTTCCAGAAATCAGTAATAAAACATGCAAAGAAGAGCACTTGAATGACTGCGCTAATAGCAAAACAAAAGCATCAAACAAATCATCACATCAAGTGCTTTGCCAGTGTTAGAGCAGTCAGAGAGTCAAACCAAATTTTGACTCGGTGGTTTCCTTTTCTGGGTATGGACTTGGATTTTCATGTTTTCTCTTTAAACTTGATGGTAGTGATAATTGTAGGACTGTAGAACTTTGTATAGTTACACATTTTTCTCAATAAAAACAAAAAGATCTGTTGATTGCAGCTGTCTCTGTATCTACCCTCTCTAGAGAATGGAGGAATATCTAAATAATTACATCACTAAATATCTGTAAGGAATAAATTATATTTTCCATTGCTGGTATTTGTAATGTGTTATGTTTTAAATCAGTAAAACAAATTGAAGTTTATGTTCTATATGCTGGCAGTTTTATTTCCAGCAAACAACACTGAGCTCACAAACTTTGTCATATTTTTTAGCAATAATTCATGTGATTTATATAGGGATTTGTCTGCTTTAGGGTCAGATATATCTTTATCAAATGATACTTCTAAGTTATAGTTATTTATTGGGGTATGAAGGAGCACTCGTTGCCTGGGAAACAAGTGAAAACAGCTTCCTCATAGTCAAACACCACCACATGTTCAAAACCATTGGCCCTAATTTAAGACAGGGACAAGCATTGTTAAAACTGAGAGTTTCTTCCCATATAGCTGCTATGCATTTTGTAATTGCTACTTTAAACTCTACCTGTAATCACTACTGTCATGGCAGTGCTGGTGATAAGTATTTTCCTCTGAAATGTGGATACTGTTTGGATAACCACTTAATACTAATGCCCAAAATCAGGCAATGGCAAAGTCAAAGTGGTCATTTTGGGACTGTTGCTCCCAGGATGACAGAGAAGCTCTTAATTAGAGATGCTTAAAGTAGCTTAGCTGCTTCTTTTCATTCTTCTTCTTCCTCCTCCTCCCTCTCTGCCATCACAAGCACCTTGCTATGTACCACATGTATAGCGATGGTGCTGGAGGACAGATCATCTGGGATCCTGTGCTTGAGAGCTGGAATGCGACCAAATATTCTGTCTCGTGCTGTTCCTCTCATTCAACACAAGAGGATGCACGGGGCGGGGCGGGAGGGGGGAAACAGGTGTGGTCTTGGTCATGTTGCACTGGAGCAGTGAAGCCCTCGGTGCCTCGGGACCAGCCTGGCCTGAACCCCTGCCCTGCTCAGCCTCGACCCTTCGCCTCAGAGGCGCTCAGTGCACCGTGTGCAGGAGGGGACAGCACACCCAGCTCTCTTGGGACGTGCCAGTTAGCTGACCCCGAGTTTGCCTTACACAGTGAACACTTTAGCAGACAATTAATTAACATATCTGCCTCTATTGCTAAAATTGTCCCCTCTGTGGGACTTAGAGCATGGATGTAATTTGAAAATAATGCCTACAGTAGCAAAAGCTGACTGTTTATGCAAGTTCGCTTTTTTCTTGACTACCTTGAAACATTTTAAATAATCTATTTATATGGTTTCCTTCTTGACAGATTTTGTCTTTCTCTCAGTTTTGATGCCGCTGCTAATTTTAAAGAATAAAGGAATAAAAGTTATAATTTTGTAACACTGCAGAAAATACTCTCTCTCTCTCTCTCTTCTTTGTGTATACAAAATCAAATGAACAGTCATCTGCAAATAGGTCTTTCATGGATAGAAACTTCAAACCAAGAATTTTTTTAAAAATCCAGTCCGAGCATTTTGCAGAAGCCAGAAAGCATCTGAAAACCAAGGATTAGAAGTGGAGTGATCCAGTAACCTTTCCTTAGTCCACTTATAACAGAGCTTATATGAATATAGTGACATAAACATGAAACATATGCAGGAGGTCTGAGTGGTGTGTGTTGGACATGTCACAGGACCCTACAGCAGAAGTTCAAAGGCATGAGCAGTTATAATAAATGTGTGATAAAACACAGAACAAATCCTGAGCAACACTACTATACAGTCAGTGTGTGTCCTGAGTTGATTGGTAGCACAGAGGATTTTAAACATATGGATGAGAAAGATGCAAGTGTATGTCAAAGCATGTTCTTACTAATACAAAGGAAAACAGAGCTATGGAATTACAAGAGAAATCTGTTCTTGCACAGATAGAAATATTACTGTACAACTGCAAAGGATATTGAGCAGAATTAGCATATAAGCAATTTATGACAGGAACATTTTCAGTAAGAACTTGTAATTGTTTGTTATTGCTTCAATTCTACTTTTCCCAGTCACACAGGACTAAGAATAGCAACTGAGAATAGCACAGACAAACCTCCCTATGAAGAAGGGAGTTGTTTAAAATGTCCTTTTTCCTCCTACTTTGGATAATGTAGATTCATTTTAGACTGATTTTGCTACAGCTGAGGGCTGAACAGAGCCCTTTTTTTGTCACAACCACTAAACAGTTTACTTAGATCCACACTGAAAGACTGTTGTGCCCAGAGGTTCAGACACTTCTGCCTGCTAGGATAAGGAGGGAAAGGTAATCTTGCAGAGAGATAGAGCTGATCAGGCCTTGCAGAGATAAAACAGAGTAAAATAAAGAGAGCTGGGACAAATGTCAAGGATGAAAGCAGCTCAGTACTGCAAAGGATGCATACCCAGTTATCTTCAGCTTCACAAAACCTTCCTTATCCTGAGGTTCTCTATGTCAGAACAGAAAATCTCTCCTTCCAGCCCTCCCCCTTGGAAAGCAAAATAAAGACACTTTTTACAAGGCATGGAAAGTGAACCTGATCCTCCTCATAATGTGAGTGTGGTCTGTGTGAGTGAGGGAGCAACCTAAGATGAATTGTCTTTGGAGTTTGACCGCTTCCACCTAAAATTGCAATCCCCTCTGGTGCATAAATTTGAGGTGCAGACTGGGACATCACTGGGGAACAAAGTGAAAGAGTTATGGGAGGTAATGGAGACATGTGTTGTTAGGAATGTGTATGCCATTTTAATGCCTCTGTTAATTGCCTCCTCTGACATACAGACAGGGAGGCACGATTTTTCAGTGCACTAATGAGAACATATCTGTTTGCTCTTAAATCATTATTCTGAAATACGATATGATTTAAACTTTTAACTTCTAAGGTGGATCCTCCACACCACGCAGCTGCTCCTGACCCCAGTATGGTAATGTGGCACTTATGGACTAACAAGTTTTGTTCAAAACTCCCTATTTACTGTCTTCATCTTGTGCCTAAAAAGCAAAACTAGAGTGATTATTGTTATACCTCTAAATTTCACAATCTTCTGTCTTTTTGTGTGTGTTCCTAAAGTAAGTGCTCACATTTTTTGGGCACAGCAGTAGGGGAATAGATGAAGACCAGGACATTAAAGTGCACCCATTTGTCACGATTATTGGTTTTGTTTGTTTTATGCATGTGTTAAGTGATGGGAGACACTATCCAAGTAATAGGATAGTACCAAGGGAGGATCTCTGATCTAGGACATTGCCTCTTTCAGTCACTAAGATAAGCAGAAAAATTCCCAAATCAGCAGTCTCTGTTGGACAGAGCTGAGGAAAAGCCTCAGTTTTCTGCCAGAATCCAAGCTCAAACAACATTCCAAAGGATGCTTTGGGATGCAGGGAGGTGGTCTCTCTTCCAGGACTGCCTCAGCAGGACCTCCTCCATGGCTACCCTAAAGACCAGGTACTCTGCAAGTGCAGAATCCGTGTAATCCCTGTCCAAAGGAGTTTGCTGCGTGACAAGCCAGACAAAGGAAGGGTTGGCTAATATGGGCACCACACACTTGGCCAACAACAGTGACTGTTAGTGTGACATGTCAGCTTGGGATTCTCTCAATCAGGACGTGCTTTAAGTGGGGGGTAGGATTTTGTGAGGGAGGGCTTATCAAAATAGAGGCAGAGAGAGACTTGACTATGAAAAAGGCCCATAAGGAAAAAGTAGTGGAGAAAGGCAGAACAAGAGGACAAGTGAAATAAAGCATCTGTGAAGAGAGCTAGGAATGAGCAGCCCATTAGCACAAGCAGGAGACTGTCCAAAATAAAAGCTACAAAAACCAGTGGAAACCAATTAGACTGATGAAGTCATCAACATCTGAAGGCCACAGCTGCTTGCTGTGCTTCTGCTGGCTCCATTTCACCTCTAGGTCAGCAGTTTGAACGTAGACCCAGTTAATAGTGAGCAGAAATGCATATAAATCTGGTGGCAGCTCAAAAAGCTTTTGAAATGTGATATGAGAAAGATATTGGTGTCGCTGTTCTTGTCTGCTTGAACAGTTGTTAATATTACAGAAACCTCACAAGTGGACGAGTTTTGCCTTTCAGTGAAAGTGCTGAGAAGGAGAGAGCAGGCAGAAGCAGCTTTTTGACACTGCAAGCAGTCTCTCATGAGGGAGAGGCACTTGTTACACAGTTCTGAGTAGAGTTCTTCATCCATGCTGATGGGTTAAAGAGAGGAATACTGTGATTTTCAACTAATGGGCACAGCTTCTTTCCAAAAGGTACAAGTAAAAATCTCTCCTTGATAATATTAGAATAAGCTTTACAGAGTTTCACTGAGATATAGCTCTATTGTTCCCATTAGGAACTACAGGAAAGGCAGGAACTTAGGAAAGGCAGGGTTCTAACCATTAAAGCCCTTTGAAAGAGAGATTTATTTCAGAGGAAACCCTTACACTGGCTGTCATTTTTACTACAAATTAATCTTACAGTCTGAGTTCCTCGCCTGGTACTTAGGGGTAAGTTCTAGTGTACTGTAGTTTGAGTTTTCAGGGGGTTATAAAGGAACTTCTAAAATCTGAGGTGAAACTTGGCATGACAATTTTCAGCCCAGATGCCTCATTCTCTCCTGGAATAGATTTTCCCAGATTTTGAAATGCAATGTAGAATACTGGGTTTTTTTCTTTATTTAAGTCTTCAGACGAGGTCTTTAAACAAGGACTCTGTATCCATGTTTGCAGCCACCATATGACCCAGCATCTCTAATGGTTCTGAGGTCTTGTTTGCCTCTTTAGTTAATTAGGTTTAAATGGCTGAGCAAGGTGTACTGTTAAAAGGAGACAGCTGGACACGTACATTAGCAGCTTTCTTTAACACCTTCCATATGCCAACAATGACACCCATGAAAGGAAGGGGCTAAAATGGAAACAACTTCCCTAAAATCACCTTGCACCAAAGGCTCCTCTGATCTGGTGCTGTGGTTTTATGCCCTGTATTGTCTCAGGGGCAGATTTAGCATCCATTTTGGCTCCAGGCCAGCTCTTTCTTACTTGACCTCACAGTGACTCATAAGTGATCCATGATAAATTTATTTAAGGTTTAAGAACAAGAAATTAAACCGTTCTACTCCACAGATTTGCTTTGCCACTAGCAAATTAATCAAATGAGAGTCTAATTTGTTTTAGATTAAATGAATTCCCTCTGTTCGCTGTGCTAATCCCCAGCTGAACTGCCTTTTCATAATTCCCACTCCCTGGAAGCATTGTACTGTAACTTATTTAACTCTACAACTGTACTTACTAGAGGTGTTGCAGTAATAGCTTATAACTGGAGGGAAAGTGGAATTTGGCATTGGTACTCAATTGGGCATGGATATTGCCAAAAAATCTCAAAGGGGTTTCTTTTACTTTTTTGGACCAGAACTTTTACTTTGCACCAACTCCATAAAATATTTGATGTATTGCTGTTCAGCCTCAGTGAGACAGTGACTTGTAGCAGTTTGCTGTAAGCTCCCCATGACAATCTGTTCTAGCATCCAAGGAGGCTCTTGTAAACCAAATAAAACAGGAGATCTCCAGTGGCCCTTCCCCTATATGGTCAAATACAATTGGTTGCTCACATATGTTTCTGTTCTGCCCAAAGTTCACCTTTTTTATGGACCTTACTTCTGCCAGAGTTCTGTAAAAGTCAGTGGAATAAGAGACCAGCTTTTCATGTTTTTTCATCTTTCTTGTTCTGGATTTTGATTCACAGTTGAGTATCCTATAACTGAGTTAGGGCTGGTCTTCCCCCTTCTAAAGAGTTAATTCTTGTGACCTGGACATAACAAAAAATTCTACTTCATTGTCTGCTTCAAGGAGGAGTCTGCCCTTCATATATTTCACTTATGAAAATAAGCCTTGCCTGCATATTCATGCATGTGTATGTAACAGAAATACTGTGTTCATTTGTAACTGAGGACTGGATTTAAACTACAGAAACATATTTCTAACTTAAAGCTTTCACAATGTCCCACAAAACCCCCCTACACCAGTTACAGCCTCACTCAAGTGTGGGCACCGCTGATGTGAAAATGCAGAATTTCCATTTCTAAGATCAGTCACTGGTGCTCAAAGCTCATGAATTTCTGCCACAACAATTTCTGATATTGCCTTTAAAACCCTAAGTCATTAAAACATACTGGAGTTGTTCATAGTATTTGACTTCTTACTTGGTGTATATTTTCTTTACCTCTGTAATTCATAACAGATCACATTTTCATAGTTTTCACTGGAAAAGCTGTTACCTTTTAAATGAAAACTTAGGTTCTCCTGTATTTTGCTGATTTGAAGATATCAGGAAGCTTTGAGATTTTTGTAGAACTTGGGACAAAATTTTAACATTTCCAGCACTGAAACAGGGAGCTGAGGGTCAAGTTTCAGCTGCCTCCGGTGAGGACAATACTGCCCAACAAACATGGGAGGAGCAGGCTGGGTGCAAGGCTTTGCCTTGGGACTTAAATTTATAGTCTTGTTTGTCAACTTAATTTTTAATATTTCAAACATAGACTTCTTCTGAGGTAGGACTTTCAGCCCATCTTAGTCTCTTTTTCCAAAGTGCTGTAATTTCTGAATGTTTAGTCTAAACTTGCTTTATTAATTTCCTCCATCTTTTTTTTCTTAAACTTGTTACATTACAGTTAGTATTTTAAAGTACTATATTTGCACATGATTTCAGCAAAGTTGCAGTTGTGACTGAAAGAACATTGAGCTTTGTCTGTTAAATAATTTTTATAGACCTCCCCTAAAATTACATTGACTGCCCCTTGCAAGATAACTCACAGAGATGATGTTTGAGATTTTACTGATCAGGGAGACGAGTCACCACTTGACATAACTGTCCTTGCCCATCTCCACTTTGTTTCAAATATCACAAGTGCTCTTCAAAATTAGGAGGTGAATGAATAATTATAATGTATCCAAAGCTTAAGGAAAAAGCCGATCCGTAAAAAGAATAACATGCAGCACTGCAAATACTGAAAAGCATATATATATAAATTTGAAAGTATATGTGTGTATAGAAATGTATCATATGGACAAATATAAACATGTTACATATACCAAAATAGCCAAAGAAACAAAAATGTGATTAAAGCTGTAAAAGCCAATGCTGTTGGTCTAAGCATGAAAAACAAGAAAATTAGGGAAGGGGCTGTCAGCCTAGGAGGAAGGACTTGGAGATGAGGTGTGGGAAGAAGCTGCAGGATTTAAAGGTGGCCTGGCTGTATACATCAGATATGGACTGGATAAGCCAGGTTACACTCCTGAGAAACAAAGGAGGCAATTGTGTTGCAGCCTGATAGCAGGAGAGGGCAGGAAGCTAAGGTCTCTGGAGCTGTTATCTTATTTTGTGCAGCATTTTATCTTTCGTGCAAGAGGGGAAGATCTTTCCTGAGTAGCTCACTGCTGGGATGAGAAGCTGGTTGCTGACTGTTTATGGTTTATTAGTATTTGTCATGTTTAGCTGGGGGGCCTTGTCTTCAGATAACATTTGGGACAATTGTGAGGGTTTGTTTGGCTTGGTTTTTTTAAAGGTTTCTTTCTCTCTTCAAAACCAGGATGTGTTTGTTTTGCCTAAGGAGCACCCACTGGCTCTTCCACTTCTTAAATGCACATCTGAATTGGGGGTCTAGTTAAACATATGGACAGGAGCACTGCTGGCAGCAAACAAAATGTCTTACCTGGTGAAGAATATGATTTAGCTGTTTAATCAATCGTGCTGTCTGAGTAAAGGGTGATGTGCTGCAAAATGATGCATCTCATGGACTCTGCTGCTGCTTCAGGCAAAGTCTCTTCAGAGACTTCTGTCTGTGGCACCTCACAGGTCAGAAGGAAGAACAAGTCAGATTTCCTGCTGCAGACATGCACACAAATCGTTTGGGCTTTGTTCAGCCTGGATGCAGACTGTATCTTTGCCTTTGAATTCATCCCCCCAAAGCTCTGTGCTGTCCCAAGTTAGCTGTGGCACCAGTTAGCCCAATTTCGTTACGCAGAGCAGCCCAATCACGTGCAGTAAGTCTGTGGGCAAAAAAAAATCTAACTAAACACAGACTTCTCACTCCCTCACACGTGTTTATCTGCTTTGAGCTCACTTTTCCTCCATCAGTCATTAAATGTTCCCTCTGGGAAATACAGAGGCGGGAGAAGAACAGCCTGGGCTGTGCTGCCCTCCCAGCTGTTGATGCAGAGGCTGGTGCTGGTGACGAGGCAGAGCTTTGCCTTTCCTGGCTCAGCAGAACAAGGGATTGTCTGGGTGGAAGGAGGCTGAACACATGAACACAAACATATTCTTTTTTTTAAAAAGTCATGGGTGTATTTTTTTTTTGCTGATGCCAGCCTTTTCCTTTGCTGACGGAAGGAAATGGAGAGAAATTCAGCTTCTGACAAAATAACCTTGTGATTATTAGCATATTACTGCTTGCTTGCTGTAAAGATGAGAACAAAAGGCATGAAATCAAATGATAGAATATCCTGAGTTGGAAGGGACCCTCAAGGATCATCAAATCCAACTCCTGTCCCTGTGATGCACAGGCCAGCCCCAAGAATCACATCATGTATGTGAACACATTGTCCTACCACCTCTTGAACTCAGTGACCCCTTCCCTGGGGAGCCTGATAGTCTCCTAACAGCCAACCTAAACCTCCCCACAACTTCCCTTCTCTCGGTTCCTATCATCAGTGTTTGCCCCTCCACTTCCCCTCACGAGGAAGTTGTAGACTGTTGTGAGGTGTCCCCATTGTCTCCTCTTCTCCACGCTGAACAAACCAAGTGACTTCAGCCATTTCCCTCTAGACCTTCCACAATCTTCACCATCTCAGCTTTTATTTTTCTCATCCGAGTTTCTCAGTTCTGTTTCCCATGTTTTAGTGGATCTGACATTTTCAGGCCAAGCTGGTGTGCATGGGAAGTGGTGGATGGATGGACAACCATCCCCTCTGACTCCTGTGGCCCAGGCAAGCTTGATCAGGTGGCACGCTGGTGACAATTGTGGCTGTCATTGTGATGAGGGACATACCTGCTCTGATCTGCACTTAGCTGGCCAAGCAGGCCTCAGGATGGCTGCCAGGTGATAAATCTGCAGTTTGTGATCCAGAGGGATTCTCACTGGGGGAAAGGCTCGGAACTGCCTTCTGCACATGGAGACAGAGGTGGGATAGGAGCAGCAGAGGGGAAGAGCAGTAGCATGCCTAACAAACCAAGTAAACTTACATTGTTTGAACATGCACCTGTAAAAACTTCTCATCTTTTTCCAGTGGTAGTAGTGATAATCTGCTGCTGTGTCTTTCTTTCTCCAGACGACTTTGCGGAGGAGGAGGAGGTGCAGTCCTTCGGCTACAAGAGGTTTGGTAAGTGACCTTACCAAAAGCAGTCTTTCAGCTTGCTTTTGCATAGTGCTTAGGGTAAATCAAACACTTGCTATGAAAAACTTTCTCGCTGGCAGCATCAAACATACAGGTACAGTCCCATCCTCCACATCCAATGTCCTCCCAGAAGAAGGTGTGATGTTTAGGCGTGGTTTATTTTCTTGGCAAACATAAGGTTTCCGGAATAGTTCTTTCATTAGGAAATTGAAGCCCACACCTGAAGAGAAATGAATGTGCTGGCTGTGAAAAGGGGCTATGCCTCTTACATGTCCTCTGCCCAACTGGGCATTGCTTCAGCCTCCAGACTGATGTGCAGCAGGGTTTGTAGGTTTTCCCCAGAAACTTGCCTACTTTCATGGCATCTCCTGTAGGCATGGCTCAGTTGTACCAGCAGCTGAGCCATGACACAGGCTGTGCACTCCCCTCAAAGGAAAAGTATATGCTATGAATGCATTCTGATATCAAAAATTATTAAAATGAGGTTGCTCACTTTCTTTCTTCTTTCCTCTTTTTTTTTTTTTTTTTTTTTGTCTGTTCACCTAAAATGGCTTTTTCATGTGAGGGTAGTACCATGAATCTGTGCACAGGGGTTAGCAGCCTTCAAGGCCCCTGTTTTCAAGGCTCTTGTAATCTCTTTCTGTTGTGAAACAGCCTCTGCAGTCAACAGTTTCACCCAGGACAGGAGAATGCTTGTCCCTGTGGCAAGGGGAGGGTTACATGGCGGCCTCTGAGCTCCCACAGTGCCAGCTCTGTCTTGGCACAGCCAAAGGGGCTCATCACCAAAGCTGCTGGTGCCTTTTCACCTATAAGCCATCAGAATAGTTCACCTCAATTTTTCTGTCCTGGGAAAGTAGCTGCAGCAAGAGTCACTTTCAATGACCCCAGTTGGCAAGTGGATAGAAAAGGCAGACTGAAAATAAAAATGAAAAGTAAGTCAAAAATTCCTTCCATCCCAAAAGGAGCAGGGGGAGGCAGCATAAGGAGATGTGGAGTTTGGGAGGTGGGGATCACATTCGCATGACCTTTTCTACCCCCTGAACTACTCCACTGCTCCCTGCTGTTGAGCTTTATTTTGGATAGATCAGCCAACCACAGAGCCAGCATCTGTGGCTTGGAAAGTCCTCCATAAGGCTGCACACAGGGTTTTTTCCTTTTTTGTTTATTGTTTTCCTTTTGTTTGTTTCCTTTTTTTGTTGTTGTTATTGGTGTTGTTCTGCATTAAGCCCTGGAATAACAAAAAAGCACAAAAACTCTTGAGAAATAGGAAGAAATGCTAACTGTTCGCTTCTGTCACCCTCCAAATAAGTAAAAAATATTGCTATTCATTAGCAGCTATAAAAATAGGTTCCTTTGTTGTTTTCCTCTACCTGGCTATCCCTGGCCAGCACTCTTGCAGTGAACAAGATTTTAGGGAAGAGCAGGCACTCCATTATCCTTACTGTCCCAATAGTAAGTGCGCTGTTGTGACAGGATGGGATTTTTGCCTACTAGCTTGCTGACATTTCTTTCTTTCTTTCTTTCTTTCTTTTTCTTTCTTTCTTTCTTTCTTTCTTTCTTTCTTTCTTTCTTTCTTTCTTTCTTTCTTTCTTTCTCTCTCTTTCTTTCTCTCTCTTTCTCTCTTTCTTTCTCTCTTTCTCTCTTTCTTTCTCTCTTCCTTTCTCTCGTTCTTTCTCCTGAGTATTGTAATGATACCAAGGTGAGTTATTTCTCCCCTTAGAAATACAGAACATTTCCAGAAATGCTTGTGCTGTTGCACTCGGTGGGGCAGCATGGAGGGAGGAGAGGACTTACATCCTGGAAGTGGTAGGAGGAGATTTCACCGCAAGAGGAGGAGCCAGGGTAGTGCCACCCTTAGGAACCACCGACCCTAAATGCCTTATGCATCCGGAAAACAACATTGCTGTGGTCCAGAAGGTATCCCAAATATCTGCAGTACAGAAGAGCCTTGACTAAAGGGGGAATGGGATCATGAAGCCATAGCATTGACACTGGTGAGAGCTGTGTAATTCAGTAGGGTCCCAATCCAAGGAGCTACCTTTGTCCATACTATTTTGGAGCCCAAACTTCCTCCCATACCCTTCTCATCTTTCCCAGCATCATGGGGCAGCTCAGGGAGGAGCTAGGCTGGCCTGGTTTCTACACACCCCTGCACCAGCATACATGCTGTTTGATTGTAGGTGCTCATGCTTTTGTGTCCCTTAAAGGGTTTATTTCCCCTTCTTCAGAAAACCCGACTCAGTGAGTTCCCACCACTACAGTCTCTGCTGCATTTCCAGGCAGCCTCTGAGCAGCCTCTGGAGAGAGCAGGAGCCTCATACCTTCAGCAGTGCTGGCTGCTTCCTCATCTGGCACTGAGCTCCTCCAGACAGAAAGGTGACCTGCATGACTTTTAAAGACTCCAAACTCAGTGGACAGCTGGGTCAGCATTTCAAGTGAAGCACCAGAGGTTGCTCTTGGGGCCAAAATGCAGCTGAGCTCTTGCCTGACCAGTAGGAAATGTTATTCCTGCTGTCTTGGTGTTCCCTCTTGGCCCTGTGTCCTTCCTGGTAAAAGAAGACAATAAGGGGAAATCCCAAGGCAAGAACCAAGTTTTATTACACAAACCTTGATAAAGGGTAATTTTGAAAGGAGTGCTGTCTGTCTGCTGGCTGGCACTGTAGAAATGCCAGCACTGTTCCTGTTGGTGTGGGCAGGGATAAAAACCAGCAGTGGGGTTTTTGTTTCAGGAGTCATAGCACAAGAGCAGTTGTGTTAATGTATTGTGGTTGGAGAAGTCCCTGTATGCTCCATGGACATGAGACATGGTAGGTGGACCATGAGTCAAGTACCTTTGACTCCATCCTTTGGAATTGGGAGGTCTTGTTTGGGGCAAAACATGCTCTGAGGGGCAGGAGGCTAAAGTATAACTGGTTTAAAAAAACATGTCTAGCAGTCAGTCAGTCAGTCAGTCAGTCAGTCACTGCTGGCAGCTGGGAACATGTGTTGGTCAGCATTTGGCAGGCAAAGCCTTGACCAAGCTGCTTTCCTAGAGTTCAGCTGAGGAGTTTATTATTAGCTGCCTTGTTCCCAGAGCCTGTAGTTTGGTTCAAGGAAGGAAGAGAGCAGCAGAAGGAGGGAAGGAGGGAGACATTCTCCAGCAATTCTCATTTGGGGAAGAAGTTTTTGAAAAGAGGACTGAATACACACTGTCTTGTACCACTTCCCCTTTTTCTGAATCATTCTGTCCTTCCTTCTCAGATAAGTTAATTTCTGAGAATTTGTCAAGCTACTGTATTTTTTAGTCAATAGAACATTAACTGGTCACAGTGAGCCAAACATACTAAGCATAACACACTAACATATTAAAGAATAATGAATACAGATGCAGACAACTCCTAGGAAAATACACATCAGATTTTTTCTCCTTTGAGCTTGGGACAGATTTGCTGCAGGGGGTCAGTAAGGAAAACAGTCTTTCCAGCTCACTGATGCTGTTTACTTCTTTTCAATGAATGCTACAGATGTGCAGGGATGCTGCCAGAAGTTGCTCAGCTGCAATGCCTCCAGATTGCTGCACTGAAAAAGGGAGGAAGTGTGTTTCTTATTCCAGTTATTCATCTTCAATTCCATTTCTCAGGCTGTTTTAAAGTTATCTGCTCCAGATGGCAAGCTAAGCCTCTCCACTGGTTTTCCTCTACCAGATTGCCACCAGTATTAACTCTTTCATCAATCAGTGTCACTGGTTTGTACCACCTCATGCACAACTTACTTTGGAAAACAAAGGGCAGAACTTCCTTTCCAATATGAGACACTTTGGGGATGCTAAATCTCAAGCATTAGAACTAAGACTAGTTTCTAAATGGTAGACAGAAGGATGAGATCTCTTTCTGGCGGGGTTTGACTCTTTCCTCTGAGATTTGGGCTCTAGGCATCTCCACAGGCAAGGGAATTGAAGGGATCCAATGGACTCCAAGGTAGAAGATCTGATCTTCCTAACTCATGGCATTCTGAGGTAATAGATGTAGAATTCATTGTGCATTTTTTTTCTTTATGATAATGTTTAATATCTTCACTTTAATAAATAGAGTCTTTTAAGTAGAAATTTCCTGTTAAATTACTGATTGCATAATATGAAGCTACAGTACAATATGGAATTGCTGAAAGCAGAGAAGATGATCTTTGACCTGTTACAAAGCACACTTGTAGTGTTTTAGAAAACAGACTTCAAAAAAATGAGCTGAAAGCCCTGCTGATGAAGAGGAGCTTCCCATGAAATCAGAAGATAGGACCAGTACACTATAGATAAGTGGAAGACTAAACAGCTTGTGCAAGATAGTTACCCTTTGCCCCTGACAAGCACAGCCAGAATTACAGACTGTGAGCCTGCTCTCCACAGAAACACCCATCTTGGCCACCTCCATGCTCTAGATGGTGAGTCAGGATGCTCCTCACCGTCACCTCCCCTCCTTCCTGCTGAGCTGTCAGTAGGGGACAGTCTCTCATGTCCCCAGGGAGGTCCAGTGCACACCAAGCCACTGATCCTCCAACTTTCCCCGCACCCCATGGGTCAAGAGCTGCCAGGGAAGGGGAGAGAAAAATTACCAGGGGGCCCCCTCAAGGAAGGCAGGCACTTCTTTAGGTATCTTTTGTAGGGTATATAAGATATGACTGGGTTAGGATACCTCTTCCATGCAGTTACAACAGTCTAGCTCCTAAGCATGATTCCAGGTGTAAGAATAAAGTCTAAGAATTTGTGGACCAGGAATGGATGAATCATCCTGCCATGCAGTAATGAAAAAAAGCTGAAGGGGGAAAATCTGTTTAAAAACATATTTGTAAAATAGGTTGGTTTTTTTTTTTCCCTTGATGAGTGGCCTGGGAACAGCTGAACAAGATCCATTTACCTGTTTTCTTGCTGTGCACTTTTTATAGTATTTTGTACGGTAAAAAGTTATATATTCTTTCTTCACCTTTGATAACATATAACTAGGGAGTTTTAGGAGTGTACAACTGATAAAAGCGTTGCAAATGGGGTGCAGCAAAAATGAAAACTTTTAGATACAAAGCTTTTTCTGAGAAGGATTTTAAAAAATACAGGGGAGTTTGTGCCTATGAATAACTGTTCAAACATGATCAAAATTCATGGCTCAGAATTTTGTGATAGTTCAGGAACAGCATTTATTCATTAACAGTGCACAGATGGAATAATTTTAGTCCTTGTCTCCGAATAAATCCAGGCCATTGTTCATATCTCTAATAACAAGCACCAAAACAATGTCTGGCATCAGCCTGGTGGTTTGCTATATCCACACAATCCTTAAGCCCCTATGAAAAAAAGAAATTCTGAGCTTTAGGAATTTGTCGATTTTTCTTTATGGTTTGCAAACGACCAGTGAGGGATTTCAGGTGCCGCAACCACATACCTCCCTGGGCATTCTTTCACTTGTGTGCCTGCAGTGTGTAATCATATGGCTTAATAAAAAGTCACAGGGTCACTCACACTCACAAAGCCAGAGGAAAGTCAGGCACTGTTGCTTCCAGTTCACTGCTCTGGCCATATCTGACAGATGAGGATTTTGCCTGCGTGTGTCCTGGGGTATGAAATCCCCACTGAATGGCAGTGCCCGTGTGGCTGTTCATTTTAGGCCAAGAAATTTCATTTGAAATGACCCTTTTAATTGCCATGGCCAGTAAGGTGGAAGGGAGTCGAGCCTGCCCTCTCCTATGGTGAGCCCTGAGCAGCTGAGAGAATCCAGCACCCTCAGGGGTCCTGGGTTTGTGCTGGGGCTTCAATCCCAGCATCGGGGGCTGCATGGGGAGGGACCGCCTATGTACAATTTCTTTCTTTTCTTTTCCAGCAGATGCTCCCAATACTGGAGCAGTTGACAGGGAATTGAAGTCTCAATAAATAAATAAAGAATGCTGACATGTATTGCCACTGCAGAGGAATGTGCTCAGGAGCTGTCAAGGTGCCCCTGTGCCACCAGTGTGTGTCCCTCCTCTGTCAGTACCTTCTGCCTTTTGCAGTGTAATGGCACATGTGATAGATGGGATATCCAAACAACAAACTTGAAACCACCTGTCTTCATAAAGATAGAGAATAGTTGGTGGACACTGAGAAATCCATCAGTGTCAGGCAGTAATAGCAAGATCCAAAAAGTTATCAGGTCTATGTGCTCTGTGCTAACTAAGTCAGGAGCTGAAAAAGCCGAGACCTTCGGGTCTGTGGGTTTGAGGCTGCCCCATCCAACCTGTCCTGCTGTGCCTGGCTAAAGGCACTTCTAATCCAAGCCCATAAAGAGGCCTCTTAGCAGTGCCGTGGGGACTAAAGTCATTCCAGCTGTGTGTTGTTATGTAGGCAATCTATTTTCTCTTAGTTACGGGTTTTTCCTATTTAGTACAATTAAAATTCTTGACATGCTTCTTCATATATTGCATTCGCATGCTTGGAGCAATACCTGTTTGGTCAATCTCTGTCTTTTACAGGGGTGAATTGAAAGGCAGTGTGGTCACCATGATGTGTGAATTTTGCTCTGTCTTTTTCATTAGAGCTATAAAATAGGTGTGTGGGCTGAACAGCACGTTGTATTTACGAGAAGAATGAAAAACATTGGCTGCACTGTAAGCGACACCTGGGGATTTTGTTTTTATTTCCCTGTAAACTAGCTGGACAAGTAATGATGTTTGGTAACATCAGCTTGCTGCCAGAACACCTAGGCTGCATTTTGGGGTGTTCAGCTTTGTAGCAAAATTACCTGTGAAATTACTGTCTTGGAAAGAAACTGTGCACTATGTTTTCAGTGCTTGGTACCATTATGTTTCCATGCAAAGGAGTAAGTAACACAGGAAAACTGTGGCAGAAATTAAAACTTCAGATATGAAGCCATCACCAGATGGAAGGAAAAAATAATGGAAAATACACATTAGTGGATTCTCCCAGCATGGCCGTGGGATTGTAGAATGCACCAGCATTTCTCTTGAGCTCCTCTTAAGCTTTATTCCAAATACAAATCTGCATTTGTAGTCAGCTGCTACTACAGCCAGCTGAACTTTGCGCTTTCAAGTGCTCAAATGTCTGCAGTACCTTCTTCATAATGATTTTATCTGAAAGCGGCACAGGGACACTGGTCTTTCCATGAGAAAAGGGGTGCTGTATTCCCTTGAGGCTATTTTTTTGGATGAACCTAACAACACACACAAATTAAACACATTCCTGTCATGTGCTGCTTACTTTGATATCCTGGATTCTTTTTATTTCTTAGGAATTTCTTCAACCTGTACTGTAGCTCTGTGCATGGTTGGTGCCTGGTTTTCCATGCTCCTGTGGGAGCCACTGCTGGGAAGGTGTGAAACATAACCAGCTTCACCCAGACCTGATTGTGGGACCTGGACCTAGACCCAGACCTAAATATCTCTGCTGTCCTCTACCATCACACTCAGCAGCCCTGAGCCTGGCCAGTAACACTCTGGCAAGGTAACACTCTGAATGCAGCTACATCACATTGTTGTACTTGGCAAATTTCTTGATAATTTTCAGAGAGAAGATTTTCTGTCTGAAGATTGACTTCCATATGAAATCTGAATATAGGACTTAGGATAGGAGTCATATCATCTACTTTTAGGGATCTGTGGCAACTACCTCTTTGAAGACACCTGTCCTTAAAATAGCAATAGCAAGGAGAGGCCAGTGCTGCTGGAAAGGATTTCCGTGATGAACAAGAGGATCACCACACTTATCATTTTGAGTTACTACATAGATAATATTGTCAACTCCAGATCTCTGTAACATGTCTTATATAAAAGCTGGGGAAAGCCTAAAGGAGCCTGTGAGAGAGAGAGCAGTATAAGGGATAGCACAAATGAAGAACAGGGTGAGTATTTTAGGATGATTTGTCCTGTTGCAAACGCTAACAAGGAAACAGTATGCTGCTTTGCTAAGGCAAAACCAATCCAAATTCCACTGTTCTGCACTACAGAATATTAGCCAAAATAAAGCTTGGATTTAAATTTTACCCAGTCTCAATTAGCCTTCTGTATATGGTAAACCTTAGGTGAAGCAGCCAAGAGCCAAGAAATTTCCATTTGTCCTGTTCCAGCCTGGGTTAAGTGAGTGGGCTGAGACTCTGGAAAGCGGAGCGAGGTTGGGAGAGAGGCGTGAGTGGGAAGGAGTCTTGCTCGGTGCCCGGAGCCGGCACGGACAAGAGTTGTGCAGTAGGTGTGTGGAGAGGTTTGTGTCCTGCAGACACTCTTCAGCTCAGTCAGGAATGCATCTGGAAAATCCACCCACTCAGCCAGAGAGAGAGATTGATGCCTTAAATAAATAAGATGTGAATGTGGTTTTGTGATTCAGCTTGTGACTCTTAATAGAAGCAGCTGAACTTTCTGTAGTAGGTGGAGTGTGAGACCCAGGGATCCACTTTGCTTCAGCCCAACTGAGGCTTGTAAGGAGATTTTGTATTTGAAGTTATGTGCAGACATTCAGGCCTAGCATAGCAGGACTTTCTGTCTTCTCTGGCAGCTGTTTCATAATGCCACAAAGAGGCAGAGCAGAATTGTTTTCCTTTAAGGATATCTGGGCATGAGGGTCTGCTTAACAGGGCTTCACCGCATATTTTTCAAAACCTGAAATTTTAAATATTTGGAAAATGCTTATTGATTTGCATTACATAGCATGTGTCTGTGAGCTTGATTTTCAAGGTCTTGGTCAGGGAAGAGGGAGAATTCTGCCAAATTTTATATTTTTAATTAGTCCAGGAATGGACATGGAAGCTTTTACTTACCAGGCTTGTTATGATCAATATACCCTACATTTGGTAGTGCTCAATGGCAGAAAAAACCTTCCCTTTTGTGTTTTGTTAGTGGGTGAAGGTATGATTTCAGACCATCTGTGTATTTAGTGACAACCATTGCCTGAAAGATTCATTACATATATTTCTGCTTTATCATATGATAGGGGACAGTCTGGTTACAAGAAATAATAATACATAGAGCCAAAAGATATTTTTCTTCCTTCTTCATTGTTTCTGGAAGTTATTTGCTTCAGGTGGAAATCTGATGTATAATGCCCCACATAACTGGTGATTTCATTTTAAATCTAACCTCAAGTCTCAAGTTGGGAGTGGGAGAGATCTTGTCTTTAATTAAGACTGCACAGTCTGAAGCCAGTTAATCCAGACACACACTGTCCAGGTTTCAGCACAGCAGCTTGCACAGCTAGACTCACTTGTCCCCAGAAGTTACCACACGTCCCTTCTTGCATGCACAGATGTTTATATTTAAACCTGTGTGCCTTGTGTGAATACATCCAAGCTGGATTTGGCTCAGTGTGTAGGACTACCTAACAGCACAACATCAGAAACAGACTTGTAGGACTAGATTGCATGTAGGTTCCATCTGGAAATTTGTGCTCCAAACATTGTTTCCTAGGTCTGGAAAGCCAAAAATATGAGAGGTGGTTCTTGTGCTCAGTGTATTCCAAGGCCCCATTCATAAGAATTCTGGCTGCCTCAAACAAAGTAACTTGTCTCCTTAAGAAAACAGGTTTCTTCCTGTGTAAGGATACTACGTGTTTAACCTCTTTTGCAAATTTATAAAAATAATCATGTGCAGATTTCAGGTTTTTACAAAATTTCCTTACTCAAGGTGCCTTGCAGAAAGCAGCAGCATAGCTCGGTTTTAAGGGAAGGCAAATAAACCAACATCAAGTTATGCTCATTACACAGAAGCTGAAAAAACTTTCCAGAATATTGACAATTTTAATACTTATAGGGGTTTAAATAGTTAATCAAGGATAGCTAAAATTAGGAGAAAACTTGGGGGACTCAAAGTAATGAGTTTGGTATGTGTAAGGGTCTGAATCAACTGAAATACTGCAAGAGGAAGAAGAGGAATGAACATGTCTTCATTGTCTTTCTCTTGCCTCATCAAAGAGAACCCAAGTAAAGATCATTTTTCAGAGACCTGTCATTCAAGCCTTAGAGACCATCTCTGCTGGTCTCAGATCAGACCCATCCTTTCTGCAAGGTCCAAAGCAGCACATGAAGCCACATCTGTGAAAGATCTCTGTGCTTTGTGTGGTGTTCACAGCTCAAGCTCATCATGCTTCAGAAAACTGCAGGCTCTGTGGAGATGATGGTTTGTGGTGCCGTGGTCTGCTTTTGCTTTTTAAGAGGTAATAGGGGCAACGCAGAGGTGGCTCCTGTCCTTTCCATGTTTAGCTGCAAGTCTGTCCTTTATTCCCCCTGCCCATATCAGTTTGGTCTGGAGTAGTCCAGCAGAAGGTAGAAAGCTCATTTCAGTACTGAGCCCATCGAGAGGATGCAGGAGGGAAATTTGGTAGCTGCAGGAAATGCCTGCCCTTGTCAGAGGGCGATTGGCACCCCATAAACCCCGTAAACTTCACAGCTGCCTCTTGCTTCAGCAGGCCTTGACTCTGGGCCAGGAGCAGATGAGACTCAGCCTGAGTTTGAGCCCCTTTGCCCAGCATGTGACCACCGTGCGTGCTGACCCACAGGACGGGAGGGTGCTGGCAGGGGCCCACCTCTGCAGCAATAGCCACATCTGCTCCTCTGCTGCAGCTCTGACTCCTGAGAAACTCGTGCTCTTGGCAAGCTGCTGTGTGAAATACAACATGGTGAAGCTGTTTTTATTCTCAGTTGTCTTGCAAAAGGTTACTGTGAGTAGTTCTGTGCTTTAATAAAAAGAAATAGAGCTGTGTTCTTCAGAACAAGCCCTTTTTATTACAGCTGGTTTGAATAGCACTTGGCCTCTAATCGTGTCTCCAATGGAAAGAAGACCCCTTATGAAAGCCTTTCATTTACTACAAAGAATGAACTTTCCCATGCATCAAACCAGATTACCAAAACAAACCCACCAAATAAGCGAAAGAGCTAGCAAGAATTTGTATATGTCCAGTGGGTATTCAAGGTGACTTAGAAGACATTAAGTGGAAGTGTCTTTGTAAAAGGAAGCAGAACAGCTGACTGTGAAATTATAAAGCATTTTACGTCAAAGGAATACTTAGATCACTGTAGCCTTCTTCATTTTGAGCTTGGCGATTGTGCTGATGTGGCACTATAATAATTTACTTTATTTTTCTCCCTTCTGGGAGGTTTTTAAAACAATATTTTTAAAAGAAAAATAAATAATGCCTAATGTCTTTTCAGTTGTTCTTCTGGGAAGTCTTGTGGTGAGTTAAAAGAAAATACTTGGTGAAGCTGTGAATGGGAGACATTTCCAGGGTGGGTGTGTTTTGAGGTTTGTTTGGGTTTTTGTAATACTCTACCCCTATGTATTTTTTAGCAGTTTTCATAAGCTTTTAATACAGGGGAAACTAAATTAAGAAACTCTTCCTTATTCCATCAGTTTTGGGAGCTTTTCGGGACGATGTGTTATGGGACTATTACCCTCTTTGAAGTCCTGATGGAGGGAAGCCATGACACCGCCCTAGTCCTGCAACCTTCACTCAGGCAAATTCCCAGGAAGGGTTTTTTGGTGGTCACTTCTCTGTTCTTTTGCTGTCAGATCTGTATATGAAAAGGTTTCATAGCCTCCAGGTGACCATGTTTCACCTTTCAAGACTGCTGTTTCTAGAACGCCAGTGTTCCCAGAGGGAACCAAAGGTAGTATTGTGGTCATTATGATCTCATGAGAAATGTCCTCTTTTCCCCCAAACACCTTCAGTTTGGAGATTGCAAAGCTTGTTTTCCTGCTCCTGCGCTCTGAGCAACACTTCACATCACAGGTAGGACTTGTTCCTAAGCATCCTGCCTCAAAGTGAAAAAACATCACCTGAAATCAGATCAGTACTTGAGAGAATCAACCATGTGTTCATATAATCTCCTTTGAGCTTTTTAAAATAAAATACAGTCCTGCAGAGTTGACTGGTTTTATGAAAGACATCCCCTTTCCGATGGACACATTGCATCATCTCAGCCACCAAAACTATGCAGCTGAGGGCACGGCTGGTTTTTTGCTACTGGAATTACTAAAGCTGCATGAAGTCAGATGGGGTTTTCCTCCTGTCCTGTGCTGGAAGTGGAATGCTGAGAGCAAGAACAGGAGAGCCAGGCTCAAGATGACAGAGATGCTCTGTGGCTGTGGGGAGGCAAAGCCACACAGAGCTGGCAGGCAACAGCAGGGAGGGGGTCATCCCAAAACTCTGCCAAGGGACTCTGTTGTTGCAGTCTGGTTACTCTGATTTGACCACTGCTCAGCAGGGTTCATATTTCTGTGCCCATTCATAAAAAGCAATGTAAAGACCTTTGAACTTCTCTGACTGGTGCCTGTTGGGGCCATTCCTCTGCTGCCTTGATTTGCTTGAGCAGGCTTGACTTCACCAGAGCAGAGCATGCCACACAGGCACGTTTCAGGACAGGGTTAAAACCATCTGCAGTCTGGAAAACAGCAGGGTCCCCAGAGAGGGAGTTAAACCCAGGGAGTACTGATCTGTTTCCTGCCTTTGTTATGATTTCTGCCATGTAACCCAATCTCGCCCACCAGCCAGCCTGAGTGAGCCCAGCCAGCTGAGTCAGCAGGGCATGGGCTGCTGCTGCTCACCTCACACCAGCACAGCCAGCCTCCAAAATCCCTGGCAGGTTTTCAGGTTAATCCTGCCCCAAAATAGGTGGGTGCTTGCCACCTTCACCCCCAAGCATCAAACAGAGCAGAGAGGAGGTGGGCAGGGTGCGGGGGGTCTCCCTGGTCAGCTGCCACTGTGTGCCTGTCCAGAAGGGATATACAGGGCTATGAACCCAGATCACATACAGGTCCCAACACAGCCCTTTAGGAAAATCCCATAGAAAATGGGGATGGCATTTAAGACTCTTGGGTGGGGACTCTTCTTTGATGTCAACCTCCAAAATGTTTCAAAGACTTCATATTCTTAAAGAAAATAGAGCATTATCTGCACATTATTAGCCCAGCACAGTGTGTGTGATCTTGCAAACAGGTAAAATGGGATGTAGTGTGGCAAGGGCAGGGAAGGAGAGTGTTGCCATGGCCTGGCACTGCTCACAAATCCAGGGGGTTTCACCTCCCACTCCCAGAGAGAGCCAGGCAGGTAGGTGCCTGTGTGGGCACCTACTGCCTGCCTGTGAGCAGGGCTGCCCTCGCCCTGAAGCCTTTCACTGTACAATGTCAAGTCAAACCAGCACCCAGTCTTTGCCTTCTCCAGGACTGCCAGCCCAATGAGGAGGAGCACTGGGAGGAAAGTCCTGGTGCTGCCAGAATAAAGGCTGGTCAGTTCTTTGGGGAGAGGGGTGGGGCAGTGCTGGACAGCACAATCCCAGTCGTGCTGTGGGTCCAGGTCTCCTGGCAGAAATGCTGCGCTGTGCCCAGGAGCCCTTGTGTGCAGATGGGGAGCATTGAGTGATGCCTGGCAAGAAAAAAATCACCTTCTCACTTTGTTTTTTCCTCTTTCTTGCACCACTGGCATGAGCTGGAGCTGACATCTGATCCGTTTTTGATCTTTTTCTAGCACGGGCTGTATGTTTTTTGAAGCATTTCGCTGCCAGACCTGACCACTACTAAGAGAGAGAAAAAGAAGTCAGCAAACATCCCCATTTAAAACTGTGCTGGTTTTAAAGCTTTGCAGATTACTTTGCTTGTTTTTCAGCCAGCTCATAAGATGTTGCCAGCAGATTTCCAGTAAATTAGACATTTAAGTCAAAGTGGCTTATTTGAAATATTTGAACAGTGGCATGGGGAAAACTTAGGTGAAAGGCAGAGCTGGGAGGAGGATGATCTGTAATTTGTCTGCAGCTCTGCCTGGTGCAGATGAGATAACCACAGCAGACCATCATTCTCATCAGGTTATGGTTTGTTACGAGGATTTGGGATTATCTCTGCTGATTTCCAAGGCCTTAAAATTCTGATTATTCATTTCACCTGTAGTACAGTAAGCAAAACATTTTTTCTGGGATTTCTTGATTCAGGCTCTTTTTGAAATTCGTGGAAGCTATCTGCAACATTATTTTCTCATAATAATTTTAAATTTTAGAAATCTGAGGAGAGTGGAGAATTTTGTGACTATCTCTCAGAAGTTACATTCCCAGGTCACAGACAATTCTGTTGCAAAGAAGTGCAGCTCCACTGATAAAAGCAGTGTTGTCCCTGACAGTGTTGAAGTGTGAAATGATTAGGGTAGATTTGTGTCATCCCTCTGTTAAAAAACAGAGAGTTAAACTATACTTGTGCAGGCAGCTGAAAGGCCTAAATAAGTATGTTGCTTTAAATCACAATAAAATCCATCATTTATTTTCATTGTATTTAGTGAATTGGAGCCAGGATCTCAGTGTGCAAGACTAGTTCCCTCTGTAGTTGCTTGCACCGTGCAGTCCTTTAACACTTGTCAGAGGAGCATAGGGAAGTCTGTTAACATCAAAGAATCATTGCATCTCACTGTGAAGTTTTTAAAGTTTTGCAGTAGTAGAGTTAGTTCTGCCATGAAGTTTTGCATAAGGTTGGTATGGGATTTATAAAAATAACATTCTCTTCAGTACTGACTCTCCTCACTGATTGATAGTATTAAGAGACTCTTAGTTTCCTTCTACTTAACTAGTAAGTTGGTCTGTACTACAGGCTGATTAGAGATGGACATTCCAGCATTCTCATTGCTGTATTCTTAGTTTTTAGTGAACAACAGTGAATGTTGTCCTAGATAACTGGGAGATAAAACAGCTAATATTTTAATTTGATTTTATGATAATTTATGTTCTGAAGCCATGACCATCTCCTCCATGTATAGAATATATATTATCCCAGTATGTACATTTTTGATATTTTCTTATCTTTTAGTGGGGAAAACCTTGTCAGAAGCAGACTGAAAACTCAGAGTTGTGCCCCAAGTGTCCTGCAGATTTATGCCAAAGGAGAAATAGCAAGGACCAAGAATAAGCAATATCTTACTTCCTCTGTTTTGTTCAAAAAAGTTTCCATGTTCCCTCAGCTCCCTTGAGGCAGTCCTCTGTCCTCATCTTGATTCTGGAAAAGTGTTTCTTGCTGTTTTTATGTATCTGGTCCGCTGGGCCGTACACATATCCCTGCTCTGTAGATGAGCTGCCTGCCACAGCCATGTTCACCCTCCCATCCAAGCAGTAGCAGCCCTCTTGCTCTGAGAGGTGAGGTTTCATTCATGAGATTACTTGGAACACTGCCTAAAACATAGAGACCAAAAAAAAAAAAAAAAAAAGAAGGAAGAAGACAGTTGAACAAAACAGGAAGGCCAAGCCTTCCTTCAAACACGAAATGCAGTCATGGGTATCACCAGCCTCTGTGCAGGGTGAGCTCTTACTCATTCCCTCAATGGCATTTCCATTCCAGGCAGAGGGAGTGACCAGGAGGAGACAGAGCACCTGCTTTGTATCCTGTGCTGGCTGCTGCAGCATCACTGTGGCCTGGGCTAATCATTATGGACAGCAATTAAGTGTAATTGAGGTCATCTTTCTAGCCCAGTGCTTTCCCTGTAGCTTTTAATAAGGAGAAATTAGAAGGGGAAACAAATGCTGTTGTTCACTAAGCTCTCGAGAGGTTTCTGATTGTCTCAGGATTCAACAACTCATTAGATGGAGAATTGGCAGTGCCTGGTTTGAGTAACACCAGTTTTCTGCATGTCTGTGTGGTGACGTTGTTTACATTCTTGAAGCATGTGGAATGTTAATTTTTCTGTTGGGTTTTTCCCTCCTGGTATGGGGTTCTTGGGCTATTTTGAGCCTGAGCTTGTTTTCCTCTATTATGTAAGGAGTCAAGAATATAGGAAGTGTGATGTACTTTCTATTAGTGATACTGCAACTAAAGAAACTATGAAGACAGGACTGGCCAAATAGGATCTTTGTCACAGGCTTTTGGTCATAATAAATCACTGGGTTTGGGAAAAAGAAAAAAAAAATTGTTTGGGTTTTTTTTGTAATATTTCCTGTGTTTGATGAGACAAGGACAAGTACCAAATAGATTGCAAAAGAGAACCATGTTTGTAGTGGTAACAGCCCTGGCTGAAACAGCTGCCTCACCTGCAGCCTCTGGGCTGGGCAGTCTCTGCTGGGACCGTGTCTGACATACCAAACCTGTCAGCAGTGTCCAGTGCCTGCCAATGAAAAGAGAAAATGTCTAGCGAAATTTTATCTCCCTTATCCCCCATCCCAAAATGTGGATTGCTTTTTTTCTCCCCATTTGTTTTGGCACAAATTCAGGACCCCAGAGCAAGACCTGCAAATGGTTGGTGAGAAGGAGCAAAGAAGATTCTGTGTCAACTGCTCATCCTGCTGCCTCCATAGGAGACAGCCCCTCGTGCCCATTGCTCTGTGGATGCCCTTCCCACATCATACCTGTGGGAAGACACCTCCATGTTCATGCATGCCTACAAATTAGGGGTCCTCAATGGCCTCTCTTCATAACATGCAACCAAAAGGGTGAATCCTCTACAAGTTTTTCTCATAAACACCACACATTTTTTACAATCAGGCCATTCGAGCATAACTTGGAGTCAGCAAACTGTGGTAGAGAGTACTCTAACAAATGGGAAAGTTGTGCTTGTAAATGCGTAAGTTTTTCAGAGGCAACTGCTGATAAATTCTTTCCGTTTACCATAGTTTCTCCAAGGAGATTTGCATTTTTCATTTTCTTGTCATCAGGGCTCCACAAGTAAAGGCATATAGGCTCATGTCTTCATCAGACACCCATCAGGCAACCCAGGTCTTGTTTTGGAGGGTCTGTATGCTCTCAGACTATCTGTAAACAAAATGCACATATTTATGACATGTTCTAGAGAAAGCAAACAGAATCAGAGGTCTTTTCTTCTAATTAGCTTCTACTTTGAAAATATTTTCACAAATGCAGTTTTCACATTTAAATATTAAAATGTTGTGTTCTTCCTTCTCACATAACACTTGCCTTACCCAGATTTTGATTTGCATTACTCCTGTCATCTGTGCAGTAACCCTCATCTTTGTTCATTACGTGCTTGGATCTTGTTTTTCCAAACCCTGACTAAAGCAATCTTGTGGCTTCCTGTAAAGCTGGGAAAATCAGAGATTCTTCTTGACTGACCAATCAAATACATGAGGAAAACTGTAGATGGATAGTGATAGATGGTTTGAAGGAAGTTTGCACCCAAAAGCTAAATCTGCAGCCATGATGGCACAAAACATTCAAGTAATGAAAATCCTTCTGGGTCGTCACTCTCTCAGTGCTTGGATTTCTTTTTGGATGTCTAAAATCATAGAAACAGAATCAAAGAATGGTTTGAGTTGGAAGATACATTAAAGATCATCTGGTTCAACCCCCATGCCCTGGGCAAGAACATCTTTCACTAGATCAGGTTGCTCAAAGCCCTGTCCAACCTGACTTTGAACACATCCCATACTGAAAAATCTATGTTTTCTCTGGGCAACCTGTCCCAATGTCTCACCACCCTCATAATAGAAAATTTCTTCCTGGTGTCCAATCTAAATCTACTCTCTGATAGTTTAAACCTGTTTTCCCTTGTCCTGTCACTATAGGCCCTGCTAAAAAGTCTCTTTCCCTCTTTCTTATGAGCCCTCTGTAAGTACTGGAATGCTTCTATAATGAGTCCCCAGAGTCTTCTCTCCAGGCTGAACAACTCCAGCTCTCTCAGTCTGCCTTCACAGGACGGGTGCTCCAGTCCTCTGACCACTTTTTTAGCCCTCCTCTGGACCTGCTCCAACAGGTCCATGTCTTTTTGTGCTGTGGAAACTGGATGGACATACAGAACTGGATGCAGTATTCCAGATGGGGTTTCATGAGAGAGGAGTCTTGTATTTGTGGGGTGCCCCATGGCAGGAAGGAATGATGCATCTGACTCCATGTTCTTAGAAGGCTAATTCATTATTTTAAGACACTATATTATACTAAAGAATACTGTACTAAACTATACTAGAGAATAGAGAAAGAATATTCACAGAAGGCTAAAAGATAATAATGAAAACTCATGACTCCTTCCAGATTCCCAACACAGCTGGATGGTGATTGGTCATTAAGTCAAAACAATTCAGATAAAACCAATGAAACAACCACCTGTTGGAGAAACAGTCTCCAAACCACATTCCAAAGCAGCAAAACACAGGAGAAGCAAATGAGATAATATTGTTTTCCTTTTATCCTGAGGCTTCTCAGCTTCCCAGGAGAAGAATCCTGGGCTAGGGGATTTTTCCAGAAAATATGATGGTGACAGATTTGGTAGAGTGACCTGCTGTCCGTGTGTCTTTAATGCAGCCCAGGATGTGGTTCTTCCTGACTGGTATCCCCAAATCCTTTTCTTCAGGGCTGCTCTCCTATCCATTCACCTCCCAGTCTGTACTGATATTGGGGATTGCGCAGACCTACATGCAGGACCTTGCACTGCCTCTTATTGAAATTCATGAAGTTCATGTGGATCTGTTCCTTAGTCTTTGTCAAGGTCCCTCTGGATGACATCCCTTCCCTATGGTGAGGGACCACCATTCAAGAATTCAATACAGTCATTCCATCATAGAATTCCACTAGATTATCAGGAATGATTTGCCCTTGGTAAAGACATGCTGGTTGTCTCTAATCACCTCCCTCTCTTCCATATATTTCAACATAACTTCCAGTATGATCAGTTCTGTGATCTTACCAGGCATGGAGGCGAGGCTGACTGGTTGGTAATCGCGTCTAGCAGTGAATTAGGAATTTATTGAAAGACTGGGCAGAAAAGATATTTTTTCTGTCTGTTGTCACCATGATTCATGACCCATCTATTTGTGATATGGAAGTTTCAAAACATGAAATGCTTCTTTCATTTAGATTTCGTATGTGGGATTACGTAGTGCAAATAGGACTGCATTGCATGAGGCTGAATTTGGTGTTAAATTCCAAGTATATAAGTTTGTTTTTATACGGAAATACCTCTGTTCAGAATCAGTGCAGTGCTGATATATTTCTCTAATATTAGAGCTTGTCAAAAAATTTTGACTGTTTTGTCCCAGAAAAAAAGTGCTGGCATTTCATTTTTTTTATTTTCTTGCTCTGAATAAAGGCACCATATGATTCCCACCCACCTTCCCCCACCAACAAGGGACAGTTGCAGAAGGGATCATCTTGGAAAAGCTTATACAGCTTTATTTTGAGGTCTTCAGCTGAAGAGAAACTTCAGAATTCCTGAGCAACTGAGCTATTCTACTTTATTCTGGTGGGATTTTAAATTTTGTTCTTTTGCTTTATGGGAAAAATAGATCAGATAAATTAGTCTCAGTTTTCACTAGGAGGCTGGGCTCCCAAGCCAGAAATGCATCGGGTATCACAGTGGATTTATTTAGGAATACTGTCCAGCGTTTCCTTATTGCTACCTCAAAATAAACACATTTCAATTGAGTAGTGCAATTTTTCACTTTTGCAGAAGGTTTTGATGCTTGTTCATTATGCTTTGTCCAGAATCTAAACACTACCCACAGCTTATTTTAGCTTCCATTAAAGAAAAATCTGAAAGTGTTTGTAAATATTAAATCTTTCAAATGGAACTGCCTTCTTCCCTAGACACATTAATCTCGTGAAAACTTCTACTGGGTTTAATTTAAAAAAAAAAAAGTGTCAGATTCTTCACTGTGGTTTCTTCAGCAGTGCCCTACTCAAAAATATATTGCAGACTACTCCTCCATTTAGAGAAACTATGTATTTATTATCTGCAGAAAATCTGAGAAGATCTGACTAAAATGTTTCGTGCTTGCAGTGAACAGCTCTTCCCTTTGCAGTGTTTAAATGATGGGCTGCTGCTGTTACTCATGGTGCTTATTTCATTGCATCTGAAATTCATCAATAAAAAATTCATAGTAAGAATCCTGCAAGATCTTGTGGTCTCAGCAGGTGAGCTGAGCAAAGAGTGGGTAATAACCTGCAGGCCAAGGGAAGGATGTGACAGCAGGAATTCACACATCTGCTCTGTTCTAGGCTTGAGATTCAAAGAGTAAAAAAATAATAGACAGTAGTAGCATTTTAGGAGCATCCATGACTCCAGGAGAACCTTCTCCACTGGATGACTAAGTCCTCAAGTCTTTATGAGCAATAAATAAATGACTTCATCTGTTAGCTGTCATATAAAAGCATATTTTCATCTATATTGCCTTCCACAAAAATTATTGAGAACAGGCAAGGGTTTCTAGCCCTGTTTTTAACCAGCTAGTAAACATAAGGCTGAGCTATTCTCCAATTCAAACATGAGGCTGAACTATTCTCCAATTCATAAATGCTTTTTTTGATTTTTAAAGTTATTTCATCTTAACACCTCTGGATCTTTTGGTACAGGGCAGGGAGGGTCTTTATGTGTCGATCATTTTTATTGCATTTAAACTTCTTAATCTGGAACTACCTCAGGGACATTTTACTAAGGGATTTCCAGTTGTTTTGGTTTTTTTTCATTTTGAATACCAGAATGCAATGTGAGTTTAACAAAAACAGTCTAAAAAAATCACCAAGAGAATATATAGTAGAGATCCAACTCTGATTTCTAGATGCATCCAGATTATGCTTTAGAGAATAAAAACATCTCTAAAAGTTCCAGAATAGGGCACAGAGATGAAGGATGGTAGGGATGTAACACTCCCATTCTTCTGCTCAGTTCAGCAGAGGTTTATCATCAAGAGATGTCTTGTGGCTATAAAACTGCTCAGTGTCCCACACAGATCAGGGCTGTATTTGCCTGGAGTGTTCTCTGCTCAAAAAGGACTTGTTGACAGACTCCTTGCTGCAGCAGCATCACGGAAGGTATTACAGCTAATTCAACATGTCTCTGGCAGGAGTTAGGCAAGTTTGAGGCTTCTGTGGTATCACTGTGCTTCCACATCAGCATTTGTGAGAGTTAACTCAGTTCCTTACAAGCAAATATAAACAGACCAGCTCAGGTTGTACAAATTCCAGGGGTGGAACCAGTGCTCACTGCTGTGACAAAACAGGAGTGTGACGTGTCCAGAACAGAGGGATACTGTTTCTTCCCGAAACACTCTAAAGGCAAGGAAGATGGAATCTGCTGAAAACGTATTTTTGGTGAAAAACAACCTTGAAGTTGCAGTGTTTTCTGATATTTAACTTATGCTGTTTGTCATCTGAAATGGTGGGACAGACCATTTTTTATTACTGTAGTACCTTTACCAAGTCTCATGTAATTAGGCTGTTTTCAGCAGAAATAAGCAAACTGAAGGAGCAAGTGAGATTTTCCTGACAGAAATCCATGATAAGCAATTAAATCTTTGTCTTGTCACTGTGAAGAAAGGCAGGCTGCCCACTCAATCTGATGAAAGTTTTCCCTTGGATTATTCAGGCAGCTGAATCCATCAGCTCTGCCTAGTTTGGGGTGTTTTTGACTGAGTTAGGTTGATTGTGGAGGATGTAAAAAAGCCCACTGGACAGATCACGCTTCTGTATGATGCAGAATTTTTCATACTGTTTTTCAGAAGGCTTTTTGAGAATCACAGCCCACCCTGCTGGGTGTTTCCAGGTGGAAGCTGTCTGTGTTCACTTTCTCTCAGCATTGAGGACTCCACATTAGAGAATGGTCCAGGAACTGGCTGCAAAGTGTCCATGAGCTGCAGTGTTCTGGCTGAGGTGGTGTGCACCCCAGCTCCCAAAACATGTGATATAAACAGGATGGGTGTTTTGGTTTTTCTGCTTGAGTGTGGAAGGAGTCTGGCTGACGTGTTGTGCTCCTCTCCAGAATCTTTTGGATGACTTAGAGGAGCTAGGGAATCACCAAGGGGATCAGGGTTTGAATCATAAGGAAGGATAGTGGAGTTTAGTGTGTGCTCACTGCTGAGCACTAATGAAGCAAAGCTGTCCTTGGCTGTGCATGCTGAGGGTGATACTGAGTTATGTAGCCCGTGGTCCAATTCTGTGTAGATTAAACCCATTTTGACACCTCATGGCTTTGGGTGGTTGGCATGCGCCATTTCCTTTTCTATCCCGAGCATTTTTGGGGTGGTCATAGCACTTCAGAGACTTACACTGTGTATACCTCAGGCATCCTGACTTATGGCCCACTGTCCTCTGCTCAGGACAGTGTGGTGACAGGGTGGGCAGCAGACTGACTGTCTCCCATGCCTGGGCTCAACAGCAGTGGCTTTGAAGCTGTGCTTTTGGGGCTGCCCCCGCATTTGACCCCAGCTCTGTCAATTTGGGGAATTTCCACTTGATCCATCTCACCAGTCTAAAAGGTATCACGCTTTTTATGCCCAGGGATGACTTCTGTCATGGCTAACCAAACTAAGTAGGTATTGATGGAAGAGAATTTGGTGTCCTGGATCTACCATTAACTATTACTTAAGAATGACTGTGAGCTGCAAACTTGGTCCTGTCTTGCCCAGTTTTCACAAGGATAAATCCATGATGATATTAAATCAGGTTGCAGGAAATGGTGTAAAGGAAATAGTAATTTGGAAAGAAGGATAGAGCAGCCTGGATGGGTACGTTAACCTGGGCACTGAGAGAAACTGTGGATTTGTGAAACTCTGGATTTTGCCGGGGCTATCCCAAAGTCCATGTAGCTTCAGTAATCCAGTGATCTGTTCCAGCTGTTATCATGAGCACCACAGCATAATAATCATCCCCGTGTGCATTACTCATTCTCCATTTTGTGGTATGTCTCAGTTCTTATTAGATCATTGACAGGGGGAACAAGCCATCCATTGAAGGAGACCTGGATGTAATTAAGCATTGTTCAACTGAATCCTATTAGTGTTAAATAACAAAAGATGTTACACGTAATCTGAATTAGTAAACTACATGGAGGAGTACAGCAGAGTCACGAAGGCAAGGACTGATGCTCAGCAGAGACTGCTGCTCTGGGAGATATAGCCTTGGTGACATATTAGCCACGATGCCTGTTAGCCATGTGTCATTAATTCTGGCTTAACATTCTCCAGATATGAGGGAAATGCTGAGGTTATGCAGGCATTGACTAATGACAAATAAAACCTGGACTGGCATGGAAGAACAGGAGATTTTTGTAGTCTATAGTGAGCACATGCCCAATATAAGAGAAGACAGAAAATATTTCAGGGTTGTTCTTCTGCTTTATCTCAGGAATGAATGTGAAGTCCTGGGGAATCTGCTGACCCTGTGTAACAAAACAATAGGGGCCAGACAGACCACTATTAGCAGACCCCAGCAGGATCTCCTTGTGCTGCAGGTGGCTGATGCTGCACTCACAAGTCTGCTTGTGTAACTGTGGTGCAGTGCAGAGCCACATGAACACATAGTAAACAATACCATCAGCACCCAGGGGAGAGATGCTCAGTTTCTGCAGCAGAGTCCAAGGCAAGCTGGGTAATCCCCTACCCTAACAAGCACCAAGCCCATTTTCTGACTGACTTGCACTCTTCTCAGATTGCTAGTAAATTCAGTCCGCTGAATAAGTGCTCTATAAGGGATCAGCTTTTAGGCTCTAGCTAGGTGTGAGTCTTGCCAATGCAACCGTGCTCAAGTACTTAATTTTGGACAGATTTCCTCTTAGCACCTGGAAACCTATAAATGTGTAAGCTGAAATGCAGGGAAAGAAAATACCTCAGAAACTAGGCACTGCATTTGGCACCTAATGTTCTTGATATCAGTGCAATGCACTGGGTCAGATGTAGCAGTTTTATTCCACCATAAAAATGATGAAAAGGATGCAGTTTTCAGGTTTGTTTCAGTCAATTGTGTGGGCTTTCCTTGTTGATATGGTTGTTAAAAGAAGCTTCCTGTTCTTTTTAGTAAGTGTTTTAGCTTAACCCGGGTGGCAGCCAAGCCCCACACAGCCACTCATTCACTTCCCCACTAGAAGGATCAGGTAGAGAATCAGAAAAGTAAAAGTGAGAAGACTTGTGGGTGGAGATAAAGACATTTTAATAGGGAAGGCAGAAGCTGTGCACAAGCAAAGCAAAACCAGGATTTCATTCACCACCTAATAGGTTAGAGCATGTACTGATAACACCAAGGTTTCATGTTTGATCACTGTCCAGGCCATTCACTTGAGAGTTGGACTCAATGATCCTTGCAGATGCCTTCCAACTCGGAATATTCTGTGAAATAGCTGGGAGATTATTTATTTCCCCTGGTCAGGTAAGTGTTCAATCATCTCCAGAAAAGCTGAGCTCCATCACATGTAACTTTGACTTGGGATGACAAGCACCATCACTCTAAATGCCCCCATCTTCCCCCAGCTCTGTATGCTGAGCATGATGCCATATGGAATATCTCAGTGGTCAGTTGGGATCAGCTCTCCTGAGCTGTGTTCTCTCCCAGCTCCTTATGCACCCCCAGCCTGTTCACTGGTGGGGGATGTGAGGAGCAGGAAAGGCCTCAACTCTGAATGAGAGCTGTTCAGCAATAGTGAAAATGTCCCTGTGTTATCAGCACTGGCTCCAGCACAAATCCACAGCATAGCCCTATATCAGCTACTAGGAAGAAAATTAACTACTCCGTTGCAAACCAGCACAATAAGCAAGAAACAGCTTTAGTTTAGTGGACTTTAGTTTATACCTCATGTGTTTCAACACAGCAAAATGTTGTAGGAATTCAGGCCAACAGGCACGAGTACTAAATGCAACAATGATGGAAATGATACTGGTAGAATTAGGGAAATATGCAGGTTATTATTATTATTTTTGTTATTACTGTTTCATCAGAGGCCATTATTCTACATTTTTTCTTTTGGAACCAGATTTCAAAGCTGATTAAGGAATATTCTTTAAACAACCATATTTCAGAAAATTCTCACCAGTTACATCTGCTCAGTTACAAATGCTCAGTTACATCTTGTGCATTCATTTGACTTAATAAAGACATCTGAGGCCAAAGAAAAATTTTGCTAGCCACTCCTCTTTTTTATTAAAAAAAGAGAAATCACTCTCTCTTCAGCACAGTTATGTTGGTTTCTTGTGTATCATGTCATGGATAAGCTGCATATTCATCAACAAAGTGAGGAGAGGTGAAGAGTTTTTATGAAGGTATTTTCCTTAACAACAGTAGGAATTCACTGGTTACTTCTCAGTCATCACTGATCTTTTCAACAAGGGAAATGTGGCTCATCATCCTTTTGGTACAGAAGGTGAGACTGAAACCAAGGTAAGAAATTTGCTTTGTGGTCATGGCAGATCAGCGTTCCTGAGAAACAGGTAGAGCAATTAGCAATTAATTTGTGCTCTGGTACGAGACAGGAGGAAAGTCCTAATGGTCTTCCAGCTCTAGTGCAAATGCCTGTGTTGTGCTGGAAAATTCACAGCAACCCCATTTGAAAAAGAAGGAGAAAATACACTTTACAGATTGTGTGGTTGTTTGCCTCTGAGAACAGCAGAGCACAGACATCAGGAGAAAGCGAGGGAGCTGAAGACAAAGCAAAGCTGGTGGGGGTCAACCAGGTAACTTTACCCAACTACATTTCAAATCCATGATCCCAGCATGGAAATAAAATGCAAAATACATTGAACGAGTGATTTATAACTGAAGAGGTAAGTGCCAAAAAATTTTTTTACACTTATTAAAAGTTTAGTGTTACCGTGGGAGATTCTTAAATTGCAGCAATGGTAGGAAGTGGCACTGTTAGGAAAATTCATAGACATTTCTAGAGCACATAAAATTATTGGATAAAAAGTAGCAAAGCCACGCAAACTCAGTTACAAGTGCAAATTATCAGTCATATAAATTATCTTTCCTGATGTAGGTGTAAGGGATGAGAGAAGTAACTATGTGGCCAGGTTGTGGTATGGCTAAGAAACTTGACACAACTAAATATATCACATAGGCCTTCCCTGTAGAAGAATTCCACATTTAGAAGGAGCAGATGCTAGTTGTTGTCAGTGCCAGAGATGAGTTGCATCCAGTCAGAACCAGTAGGAATGCAAGCTCCAATATGTTTCAGGAAAGAAAGATGAGAACTCAATTTCAGGTCAAATTTGACTATGTGATCTTGGTTCTCAAGTGGTTCATGTCTGGGAGAAATCTATAGTTTGTGAAAAGGTAACACCTTAGAATGGTAATCGTGTTCAAGAGGTTTCTTCCATTCAAAGTAAACGAGAATATTTTGGTGCAGGTAAATAAGAACCTAATTTATTTTTCACAGTGTCAAGTTCTCCAATCTCCTCTGGTAGCTGTGTCTCTCTGAGATGAAGGAAATTTTCTACTGGAGGAAGTAAATGTAGCTGAGTCTTCTTTTGCTTTTCGGGTTTTTTTAAGGAAACTGCAGAACAACCAAATACAAATGCTGCACCAACTACAGAAGTCTGTAAAGAAATCACCCGAGGGGTGTTTGCTGTTGTTTTCACAAAATCTATAATGCTATTTTTAGATAAGAAGTTAAACTATAGGAAATAAAAACAAGCCTCCCAAGCCATGTGTTTGAGAGGTACCGAAATTGAAGGCCAGTTTATTAGAAGACAAATCTACCATGGAAGCCCACAGATTTGTCCTGTATCTGTGTGATGCTTTACCTGGGAGTTGAGACAAGTAGTGGCTCACAAACCACTCCTGTTTTGTTTCAAAGCCACATTGTAGTAGGCAAGTGTTTGTGCAAACTGAGTTAGGAGCAGCTTTCAGCTGGTATGAGTACCTGCTGACAGGCAGAAAATTACATTTGCAAGTGTTTTATCAACAATATTTTATGTACAACCTTTTGTAATGAAAACAGTCATAAATCTTCTTGTTTACTGCAATGCTGTGATTCTGATACATCATTCTCTCTCCTAACCATATCACAATTCATGGATTTGGGGAAGCTGAGTTCACATGGGTCAGGAAAGCTATTTTGAGCCATGCTCTTGGTGAGGCAGAAATAATGTCTGGTAATCCGCCTCTCCCTCATATTGCTAGTTTGTGCTGATCCCCAGTCCCTTCCCAGGATTGCTAAGACTGCCATATCCATAGGATGGGAGTAGTCTAGCACTGCAGATCAGTGAAACCACCCACCAAGAAGGTATAAACAGGATTGAAAAGCCATAGCTTCAGGCAGCAAGGGAAGTGCAACTCTTCTGGCCCTGGTTGCTGAGAGAATATAGGGTAAAATCTGTCTTTAGACTGGCAAGGATGAGATCCAAGCTCCTTGGCTTCTCTTTAACAAGGGTACTCCCCCTATTTTTTGGTGTTCACAATTCTCCTTAGCCTTGGAGAAGTGAAGAGAAACTTTGAATGAGTGTTCCATCTGACGAAACGCTTGCTTGCTGAGTTGGCTGAGCAATATTTCTTGCTTGTTAAGCTCAAGATACATCTTAGCACTTCATGAACTATTGAAAAAAAATCCCTTACTGAGGCTCAGCCAAGGTGGCCATGGAAAAGCAGCATGGCTTGAAGGGCTGTCGTAATTCCTAAAATTGCTTTAAACACCCTGTGCTACTGTGGGAGAAGTAACTTTTGAAATAATGTGAGTCCCTCGTGGTCATATTACCTAGGGAGTCTGTGCTGCAAAATGTTTTGGAGGCTGCCTTTCTGCTGGAGGGGACCCTGTGGTCTGCCAAGGCTGGGCTCTGCTGTTGGCTGAACGGGAATGTCGCTGCCTGTGATGCCAACGCAGAGCCCAAGGGCTCGTCCTCCTCTCTGAACTGAGGACCCCGGAGCAGAGTTCCTTGGTTACACAATAAAATAATAAAAATGCTAGTTTAAAATTTGAATTAGTAAATAACTATTTTTGGCTTTCTCAGAGACAGCATCTGTAAATAATCAGGCAGAAGCCTTCCCATAAAACAACACAGAAAAACCTCAAAGAGCATTTAGATTCTGCAACATTTAAACAAGATTTTTAACTCATGGGGAAGCCAACATCAACACAATGCTTCCTGCACATAAAAGCATGGAATTTCTTAGCAGTGTGGGGGCAATAAATGACTATCACATTTCCCTCCTTTCTAAACCTAAATATTTTTCAATGGAAATAGTAATATTGATGGAAAAAGAAAAGAGGACCTTGAGTTATGTAAGAATTTATTTAAGCTCTGAACCTCCATACACTGCAGACTGGAGGCTAATTAAAGAAAAACTTTAGCTGTTCTGTTTTACTCTAATTGTCCTCCAAGCTCAGGAGATCAAATATACTAGCTGAGATCCTTCTTCTAATCATTCACATTCGTGACCCAAGTTTTGAGTTCATTCCTGCTGCTCTCAGCCAGGTCCTTCCATAATTCAAACAAAAGAGATGAATGATATACTCTTAATTTTGTCCTCCTCAGAGGCAGGAGGACATGATGACAAACAGCTACACACATGTATGCTCCTAGCAATCACTGACCGCAGGATTTGCCCACAGTGTTTGTGAAATCAGAAATTCATAGCCAAGTACATATGCATGAGTTATTTGTTAGGGAAAAGGTAAACATTTACCAGGGTAAAAAAAATTAGTTCTTTATTCAAGATGCTGTTACCTTAATTTCTTAGCTCTTTTAGGAGGTTTTCTGTTGGCTCAAGGGGCTGCCTAGTCAGGCTCTTGTGCTTTTGAGTGGGAAATTGTTTATGAACAACTGGCTATATTTCTGATCGTTAGACCTGACTGAAACCTATGGATCTACAAGCTGTGGATGAATGAACCAGCACGTAGCAAGTTTCTAGGAGGGATGACTATTGCAGGCAATCAAAACTGGGAAGTGTTACGATTTAACATGGTTCCACAAGCAAGCTTTGTGGTTTCACAAACCACCCCTGATTTGTGAACTGCAGCTAGAGAAGGGCTGAATTAAGCATTTATTTAATCTGTGTGAAACTCTGGGTAAAAAGAAGCAAAAATCAGTCTTGCGTTTCCTGTTTACCAGTCTGGTTAGCTTTTAGCTATAGTTTGTAAGTTGTCATTTAGAGTGTCTAATTATCTAGCTTCCCACAAACAACGGATTTGTGACTTTTCCCAGATGAGGCACAGTTATGAAAAGTTATACAGTAGAGGAGTCAAGATGATGGTATGCAAAATTGTGCCTAGATTTGTTTTCTCTGCTACATGATTTACTCATTTTGATAGTCTGACAAATGCCAAAGCAATTTCCCAAAAAAGCTAATGTTTGCTTCATCAGCAGCTTTCAGAGAAAACAAAATGTTGTGGTTTAGGCGTGGGGAAAGATGGTCACAGAGATACTGAGCTTACCAAAGTGCACCCATTATGAGTTCTCAGAGCCCTCCGAAAGACGTCAGTCGGTGTTGGTGGTACCTGGGAGCCTGGCACAGTTGTACTGCTGGCTGAACCATCTCCTGGCCACCTCCTGCTTTCTGGCTGCCCCCAGCAGGTAGTGCTGGGCCACAGGCACATAAAGCAGTGCCCAGGCTGTGCGTGGTCTCTGTGCAGCTCAACACTGACCTTTTCAAATGAACAAAGGACAGCTAGGCTGGTTTGCAGCTTTGAAAATCCTGGTTGGATCTACCAACACATGAAAATGCTTTAATGAAAGTAAAACCTGGATAAAGACAGGACTCCATCCTCTGGAAGGATTTTAAACTCTATCCCCCAGCAGGACTTTCTTTGGTGTTTTTTGTTTGTTTGTTTGGTTGGTTTTTTCTGTTTGTTTTGTTCTTTTTTTTTTTTTTTTTTTAACTGTTAAATTTGGGAACAGAGCAGAGATTGGCACTTCTATTATGGAACCATGAGAAAACCAAGGGTTTGTTCTGTAATTACTTTTTCAGTGTAGCTTTCTTTTCACAGAATTACAGGATGGGTAGGGTTGGAAAGGACCACATCTGGTCCAATCTCCCTGCTCAAGCAGGGCCATCCTAGAGCACATGGCACAGGATTGCATCCAGACAGTACTTGAATATCTCCAGTGAGGGAGACACCACAGCCTTTCAAGGCAATCTGTTCCAGTGCATGGTCACTCCAAAATCAATCTAAGCTGCTCTCAGGAGAACTAAAAGCTGGTGTGGAGTTTGTAACCAGCAGACTGACAGACCTGCAGTGAGGAAAGTGCGTGCCAACCCTTAAGTGTTGTTTGCACATTGGTTTGTTTGCTTGTTAATATGACCTGTGGCTTTTAACATTTTTCTTTCTTGCAGTTTAAGAAAGATTGTCTGTGAGTTTCACCTGAGAAAGATACCCTTAAGAAAAGTTTCCCTGCAAGCAGGAAGGATGCTGAGCAGAGGAACTCACACAGGAGATAACTCAACTGGCAATCCTGCAACTCTTCAAAGTAGAGCAAGAAAGTGTTACTTAGCTACCATATGGTTGACAAAAAGGTTTATTAACTTGGTTAACACTTCTCTTCAATTTACAATTTTTCAGGTAGTGTAAACTGATGACAATAGATTTTTAGTACATAAATTGAAGACATAACAAGCAGGTGCATTTCCCCAGGTTACTTGAGTTTATGTGTCTTATGCTGCTGCATTTTCATACAGGTACTCCAATTTTTCACATTGTATCTAGTATCCATGCAAGTCATGAATTCTCATGGTACTTTTCAGGAGTGCAGAAAGTTAAGTCAGGAACTGGGTTGATGTAGTCTCACAGAAGAAAAAAACAATGGACAAGACTGTGCTGTTTAGGTATTGTGAAACATTTTCCTCCTAGTTCAATAGGTAATGAGTGCAGCATGATCAGCACCAACACAGAAGTAATAGTATACAATATGTTTTTGAACTTTTTGTTCCTATCTTCCCCATTCACTCTTTTCATGCCATGTGGGTAGCTAACAGATGTGTTACATTACACTGCATTAAATCCTGTAGAGGCAATAGTCTTAAGTGCTGTGTCAAATATTTATAATGTGGAATTATTTTAGGACAGGAGCCAAGTGCAATATGGCATCCTTCACAGTGTGTCTCTTGTTTTTTGTATGAAGTGGAAGCTCAGCTACTTACAATTACAATTTTACTTCTTTAGTCTTCAACAACCCTTTTCATTTGCCACCATTTGAATATGTCTTAATTATTACCATACATTAGAGCCACTGTTGCTTTCTTTATTAGCTTTCTTATTTAAGCTGGGAGGGGCCAAGTTTTCAAGATTCCCATTGTAGCCCCACTGCTCATTTGGCTGGGCAAGACCCATCTTCCTTGGGCCCCTGAGGCTCAGCACACATGCAGGATGTACATACTGACTGTGCCCTCTAGCAAGCCCATGGCTACAGACAGACTCTGGGAAGGGCCAACCTGGAAGTCATCAGTGCAAGGCTGGCTGCGAGGTGATGCCATCATGAGGGGCCCAGGATTTGGCTCATTGGTGCTTCTGGCCTGAGGGTGAGGGCCTGGGGTGTGGAGCCCAGGGAGGCAAATAAGCGTGGCACATCCTGCCAGCTGTTTTGCACCTTTGCATTGCAGGGAGGTTATGCTTTTTGACATTATATTCTCCTTGATGTTCAAGACACTAATAGTTTTAATAGCAAGAGGAATTTTCACTCCTAAATCTGCATAATACAGTGTTTATGGACAATGTCTTGCTTTTCTTTTTTTTTTCTTTGCAAAAATGAAGACCCTAACCATAGCAGCCTGTCCTGAAATCATCTAAAATACTTGCAGCTATTTTCTCTTTAGAAAACCAGCATGTTAAGGGAGTTTGTTGTTCATCTAAGGCCACATGTCTTCCATTTATGAGGCTGCTTAAATGCCAAACTTCTGCATCCTTTTCTACTTCCTTTGACTTCCAAGCTTAGCCAAGTCACTTTATTAATGGAATTAATTTACAGGTTAAGTTAGTAATTAGAAATTCTTTACCCAGAAATATTGACAATAATTTTACTCCTTGTTCAGAAGTACTTCTCTCAGAATGCATTTGTTACTCAACCACCTGTATGATTGACCACATAATTGAATTGTTCAGTTCCTTTTGATTGTTTTAATCATTTACCCACACACGCAGGATCCGAGGTTCATCGTTTGATATTCGACAGGAAAATACATTCTTGTTGGTAGATGATTTTCTAAAGACTTCAAAATTGTTTTGTCATTTAGATAGTTTAGAAGCATCATTCTCACCTACTGTGATTCATAGGGTCTGAGTTTGGTTGAGGCCAGAGTCTGTCCCAGTGCCTCAGTTTGTTTGTCCATTAACCTGTGGGCATGGCTAATGTAGCATGGAGAATGCCCAGATAGTTCCATGTCACTCTCACGTAGTGAGACATAAATAGGACTGTTAGCTATCACTCCATCACTTGAAGTGAGAATTTACACTTATCAGCATTGGTATGGCTGTAGCTGAAATACAAGCAAAGATGGATGAGATGAGAGGATCAGATGAGATGAAGTGAGATGGAGAGAGCACAGAGCTGTGATGAAATATTTTGTACAACAAACGTATGTCCTCTGCCAGACATTTTCTGAGAGGTGCCAGCCCTTACCTCTGCACAAGTGGTATGCATTCATTTCAGTGCTATCACTCTTACTGGAAATTTTTCTCCACATTTAGGACTTTGGAGAATGTATTCAACTACGTCTTCTTGGTATTTTGTTGATATTTGCTTAGTTTCCAAACTAAAACCAACAGCTTCTCTATTCTAATCATTGTTGTATTACAAAGGGGAACAGCTATGAACAGTGTGTAGCAGGGAAAATGAGGGTAGGCCCCAAGTTTCTCTGTAAGGGCCTTCTTTTAGTACTTTCAATCCCAAATCCTAGTGTAAAAGTAACATAACTTTTATCATAGTATCTTGACAACTTTAATCTTCTCTGCTGGCACAGGCTGTAACTCACTCTTCAGACCCTTTCTCCTGTTTGCAGATGGCCTTTAGGAAAATGGAAACTATCTGCTGTTCCATTAAAAAGGCAATTGAAACAAACATAAAGATCTTGGCTCAGAAGTCCAAGTCAATCTTAGTTTCTCAGTTCAGTGCGGCATTTTCTCATTCCATAAGAAAGGAACACTCTCTGAGGTTTTCAGCTACTCTGGGTGGGCTCACGAGCCAGCAAAATGAAGGGGTGGTTTCTACCAAACTTGGCTCAGGTCTTGTGTAGCAGCTCATAAACACCATGATTTGCATAACCTCTCCAGCATCTGCACGAAAGCGACTGTCAGTCAACACTTCTGGCACGTCAGGGTCATTCTTAACACATTAGATGTGAAAGGGCACCGACAGGGTGAACTTAATATCCTTCCACTGATGTGACCCACATACCATCCAAGACAGGGAAGGATGTTTTCAATCAGGTCAAAATGAAGATGGCTACAAGCTGGGACCATTCAGTCTCTGAGCTGTTTATCAATCAAATATATTATATTCTTCATATGGGATATTCTTGAAACTATCAAAATTTTCAGGTCTCATTGAGACATAAAATAGCCAGACTGTCAGTCTGGTTTTCATTTGTGCTCCTTCCAGCTTGGCTGTAATTGAGAGCAGCCTCATGCAGTCTATCTATAGCTTCCATATACTTTTAGGCCTGTGTGCTTCTTGCTTTTACACAGGGTCCATTAGAATAGCAACAAGAGAGAAGCTTGGGGAAAAATAAAGAAAATGTGCAGAATACATTTTGCTTTGGCTATTTGACTACAGGACCCTGAAGAAATTTTTCATTTTTAATTCATGCTTGTTTTCTGAGTCATAGGGTGATGGTTTTTGTTAGCCCTTTAGTCCCTCTTTGAGCTCAACAATATTTAGTTGCTAAGGCACTTTTTAAAGTCACAGGAGGTTTGCACCTTCATCTTTAGATGATATTGTGCCCTAAAGTATCCTATGGCTACATGACTTGCTCTGAGCCCCAGTAACAGACAATGAAAGGACATTGTCCATTCCAGGCCAACATCCTGGCTCCTGGGCTCTATGTCAAGAAAAATAGGTAAGGTACAAGAGGTCAATGGGAAAACTTAAAATAAACTTTCTATGAAAAAAATTAATGAGGCAAATGACTTTGTGAAAACTGTCACACCTGGGTCTCAATCTTTCCTTAAGCCACCTAACTTTTCTTAGGGCGCTTAAGAGTCGTTGCAGCCCTGACTAACTGAAATTCCTGCTTTCATGCTGAGCATGTTCCTAAGTGCAATCCCCTTCCTTCAGCAGGCTTGAAGGAGGGAATTCTTTCAGTCAGGCCTTGTGAGGGTTTACCCACTGACCTGTGAAATGTCTGTTATGGCAAAAAAAATCAGCTTCATTACATATTTCCTCACCATTTTCCTGTCATTGTTCATAAGGGGCTTTTCCTAGTTCACTCAAGACATAACCAGTTCTTGGATGCTCAGGTATATCTTGCTATTTATTATCCTTGAAATCCATTTAGTGCCTAGTATTTTTTTGAAGCATTTTTCTTTAAATCATTCAGAGTCTGCCTATGATTTTTATAGATTTCCTTCTTGTACATCCACATACGATGCCAAAAGTAATGTCTGAGTTGGAGATTTGTACTCTGGTCTTTTAGTAATAGATGTTTGCTGACCAAATATTATTTGAGATGGTAAATGTGGCTGTTGCCCTGTCAGTTGATATCCTGTCAAAGGGGTTGGCTTCATCTCCTTTTCTGCATCTCCAGGGGGGTAATATGTTGTTTCCAAGGTATGGAAATTATTTAATATCTGGTGTTCATGCTTATTTCCAAGCAGTATTGGCACTAAAATGTCACAGAGGACATCATTACTTTGCTGGGTTTTTTTTATAACAAACTATTAGTACTTTGGTTTTGTGAAGCTGAATGCTTCATTTGCATATTGGCTGAGCTGTCACTTACAAGAGCAAGACTATCAGCAAACTGAGCTTAATTGGTGTTAAACTTTGTGGTAACTTTATGGTAGACCACCACATTTCTCTTTCCTCAAAACTGAGTACAAGCTAACAAATGGAGATGGATATAGAGATTTTGCTCTAGAAAGACCCAGGATCTGGGTCTTAGGAGGGCTAGGGAGTGTGTGCACCATGAGGGCAGTGCACTGTGCTTTGCACTTTGTCATGGCTTTTTTGGGGAAACACTGTTGTCCCAAAGCATTTAGTATGATCTGCAATAAACATTGGAAAGGGTGTTAGAAGAGTGTGCTTGTAAAATTAAAGCCAGGTACAGCTTTGAGTCACTCTATGATAATGCCTGCCTTTTTCAGGCTTGCTTATATTAATCAGTTTCAAAAGAGGCTGAAATGCGGTGATGATGAACATCATTGGGAGGGAAACAAATTAAAGTAGAAGGGAGTTCAAATGCACATCCTTCCTCTTCTTCATTTTAAAGAACTTCTTATGAAGAAGTTCCAAATTACACAATCAATCAGATTCATTTGCTGGTGCTTTTTGTCAATTGATTTTACTTGTTTTTGACAGCTGCCTCCCTGTGCAAATGTAAAATCTGAGCTCCCCACTGAGCCCTGAGTTTGGAATAATTCAAACCTCATCTGAAACTCTTTATCCAAGCTTCAGTACTGCCATTCTCTGTGTGTGTGTGAATGTGTATATATATGAAGTTCAAGTCTTTATCTTACATGAAAATGATTGAAAGAAAAGTTTTTTCACTGATGACTGGTTGAATAATGTTTAGTGTATTTAATTCCAATCAGTTCCATGTGTGATTATAAAATGCTTTTCTTTGCAAAATAATGTGGGTATCTCTTTATTACAGTTTTATAATGCCAGGACCTGTTTCTTTCCTAAGTCTTGAAGACTATATGCAGCTAGTAAGAGTACTAAAAAAGGTTCATTTATACAATAAGTGTGCGTGTTTGTGTATACTTACACATAAAACATGCATGGCTGTTGCACATGCCTATGTTAGGGAGCATCCTATGGAGTTCTAGGTACATCATTTACCACAAATGTATTGCTTAAGGTGATTGTAGGTGTTCAATCTTACTCTGCTTTGTCACACTGAGAAACAATGAGAGCTTTCCAAAATAGTTTACATGCCATATAATTATTTTAGCAGCTGTGGTTTCAGTTACCTTTAATTAGTTCCCCCTGCAGCTCTAAATAAGGAGAGGCTTCTGTTAAATGCAGTTATTTTCTTCTGCAGATGGCATGATGAAGTGTGGCTACTCATAAAAGGAGACTACTGAACACCACATGGCAAACCTGAGGATCTAAAGAAATGCAATTATGAATTAAGGACATAGATTTCTCCATGGATTATTCACGATTTCCAGTCACTATGTTTTTATATCAGAATGGTCAGCCCTAAATTTTATGTCAGCTGGCATTGCTGAAAATGTTGGCTTAGATGCTTGAGAGCTGGTGAGGTAACCCTCCACCATAATGAAATGGTATTTTGACATTGTCCTGTATTTTCCCCATATCCCCACATTTACTTGGTTCAGTGGCTCCGTCCCTCCTAGAAAGCAAGGCTTGATCTCCGTGAACATCTGTTAAACAGATGAAAAAGCCTCCTAAAGACAATTTCCTTCTCTTATGCATGGGAGAAATTTTCAGACCCCATTCAGGCCTATATGGTTTTAAACATTCCAGTTGGAAACTGTAGGGCTGCATTCCCTTTCATAGGGCTCAATGGTACGTGCCCTGTGCCATCCATGGCAGCAAGCAAACACGCTATTTCTTTCCAATTAGGATTTCATATAATAACTTCTTACAGAATTCTTCAGATATTTCAAGTTCATTTGTGACTCTTCAGCTGTATAAACAAAAGCCACATGAAGCAAAGTAAGGGTTCACAACAACACAACTTGAGTTTTAAGTGGTAATTTTAGTGGGGTTTTTTTTTAGAGGTAAAAACAAATATTCATAAATAAAGATGTTTGACTTGTATTGCTGCTGACTGACAAGGAGGGATGTATCAGAGCCATGACTTCATTCCATGAGAACGAACATCATGGAAGACGATGTAAGATGTCGTGTAGCAGGTCCCAGCAGGCAGGAGAACCCTGCTGGCTTCCTCCTGCAACTGCTGCATAGTTTAATTAATTTAAAAAGTGTTTCTGTTGCAATCTCAAATGTTCCAGTTTGCACTGTTACCCGAGGTCAGAGCTCACCTGACCTCCCTGGCAGAGGAAGAGAAGGGTAAGGAAATCAGGAAAAAAGAGAGTAAGCAATCACTCTAAGGAAGCCTTGTTTCTTTTACCCCAAACCCAGCAGAGCAAAAAAGGCTGAATTGAAAGGGAAAAGGGCTAAGACTGAGATTGATTAAGAGAGGTCCAACCCGAAGAAAAGGCAAAGAACAAAACAACTAAGACAGAGAAAAATAAACTACATTAAGATTGAGCTCAGATGAGGCAGTCGGCCGCTGGCCAGGAGGGAGCAGCTGCGGCAGGAAGGCCCGGGTCCCATTGAAACAGAAAAGGGGCCATCTTTCTGCTGGAATGAAAGGGAAACAAAAAAATAATTCACCTTTAAAGGCACAGAAATGGGATTCAAGGCTAGGGGAAGGGCAGAGAGGAATAAGAAATTGTGAGTTATTTTTTTCCTAAGGACAAGGCAGTGGCTGTTCAGATCCTCCCAGAGAGCTGTGTGATGGTGCAGATTAATCAGACTGGCCAGAGCGGGCAGGCCACTCTGAGCAGCTTCATCTTGCATTCGGAGTCCTCAATGAATGCTTGAAAATCAAGCAAATTTTCTCATTTTTACCAGGGGAGATGAGGCAGATGACATACTATACTGACGACATCATGCCTCGCTCCAGATGTGAACAGAGAGGAAAGAAAGTATAAGATGGATATTTCACCACAAGCCAGTGAAATCCTTGATACTGAGGGGGAACACGATGTTGCGAATCTCAACACCCTGAGGTTCCACAAAATAAAGGGCAAAAGGAAGCAAGGCAAAACCCTGTGCACCTCCAGGTTCAGGCAACAGAGAACAGACATTATAAATTAAATATTCATGCCTTGTAGAAAATAGACCATGCACACTAAGTTAGTGTCATCAGTGTCACAGCAAAAAGTTGTCTGCATTGTGTAAATATAGAATTAGGCTGGATCAAAAGGTATGGAGAGAGCATCTCACCTGAAAGAATTCACAAGGTTATTTAGAAAAATCCTGTGGTTTGGTATGTCTCAGAGCACTTGTCTGCTGTTAAAAGAAACATGTTCAACAACTGTTTCAGTTTCGTGGTACCAGAATTGTACCTTTAGGGCCCTGCATCAGAAGGCAAGGAAAGTTGTCAAGTGCACGTACCTAGTGAATGTAGAAGCAAAATACCCTCTTCGAATTCTGCTGAACTGGAGTTCCTGACTATCATAGATCTTCTCATACTCCCTGTTCCTAAACTGTCCTACTGATTCTTGCTAAATTAGGTGCCAGACCTTTGCTTCTTCAAGTGTACGGGTCTAGCACCAACCAGACTATGAAAAGGTTGAGATTCTTTATCTTGGTGTACTGGTAACACTGACAAATCCTGGGAAAAGGGACACTTCTGGAATATATGTACTAAAGCATGAGAAGTACAACATATGGACTCAACTCAGGACATTTTCAGGAAACCCATTTGTGTTGGGGGAAGAAAGAGGATGTAATGCTGCTGTAAGTCCTTAATTGATGCAAATACTATGTGGGGACATAACAGGAGGGTAGTGTCACATCCTTTTCTTTTTTTTTTTAATTCCCAGAATTGTTTTTACAGATTTTTGATGATGGTAGATATTAATTAATTGTGAACTTGAAACTCCAGGGAGTGTTTCCATCATCTTTGAGTAGGTGATTTATCTTGTGTGTCTACAGCTGTTCCAGAAGTAGCTGTTTCTCAGCACTGCAGAAATTGTCCCCAGATTTGTACTGACAAACTATGCAAAGACATGCTGGGGTTTTGCAATATTATAATGCATGTTGAAGTCCTCCTAGAAACTGTAAACATTAGGTTGAAGAATGACTGCCATGTTTGCTATTTGAAACTTTTGCAACATTTTCCCAAACTTTGGAGTACTGCTGTAAACAAATAAACAAAGCCACAGGAATGACTACAATTAAGCAGTATAAACAGGCTGCGTCCTGATCAAAACAAGGGCTAGCTAAATTCAGTTATGGTTGCATTCTTATGCAAAAGAGGCTGGTTTGTAGTCTGAATGACCCTATCCCTGCATGGCTATGCCAGGCTTTCCATTATGGTGTTTACTACTAGGAGCTGCAGTTTAGGTGAACTGGAGGTTAGAGTGCAGCCCTGAGAAGTTGTGGCTCTGCTTTGGCTCTCTGGTTCTGACACAACTCCTTACAGATAACCACATCCCACCTCTTGAGGTGGTAACTGAATGCCTGAGGCACTGCTCAGTCCTGTGCCTTCTCTGAGCTGTATCCCAACTTCCCAAGGTGAGTAACATACCCAGCCTGAGTTACAGGCTGCCAGCTCCTGCCCAGCCCAATGAGACACAGCAGCAAGCAGAGCACTGCACAGATAGCCAGCTCTGCAGGGGCATTAGCTTATAGTTCATCCTGGTGTGGCAGGGATACAGCAAGACACACAGGGGCAAGGCACAGGGGTACCAGAGGAGCTTGCTGATGAGGTCAGTGCAGGAGGTGACACCAAGATGATCCTGGAGTAAAGAACCAGCAAAGGACAGTACAAAATCAGTGAGGTCAGTCTTTAAAAGGCTTGGAAATACATTGGACCAAAAGTGCCTAATATTTGTGTGAGCCAAGCCCTTGGTTTTCCAGCCTCAGCAAGTTAGCATGGTGCCAGCTTCCCCATGTCTCTGCTAATCCAGATGAATGCAACTTTGAACATGAGAAATGCAAATTTGTACAGTGTGTTGAAAGAGTTGTTGTGACATGTCGCCTGTGGTGAGCAATTCCTAGCAAGTGGGAAGCCACAGTGTGTGGCAGCTGTTGCCTCTGACTGATCTTCAGGGGTAGCTCCAAGCCTGAGTGCATTGCAGTAATTAAATCTTGAAGAAAAATTAAATGGAAGTGGGAAGCTTTGGCTAACTGTGCCAGGCCTGAACAAAAGGTTCTAAAGCCTTCAGTGAAGCAAATACTGTGTTGGGACCTAACCAGGAGATTAGTGTCACCTCAAAATCCTGAGCTTCTTGCATGAGAAGAGAATGGCAGTCTTCAACAACAGCAGAAACAACCCCTTCCAGTGCATCACTGTCTTTCCCTCCTGTGTGTCGGTGATGGAGACATCTGGAGTTGAATCCCAAGTCATCCTACGCTTCAGCAAAAAGAGTCAGTCCAGTCCAAATGTGAGCCAGAAGCTGGAGAAGCAGAGGAAACTGAACTGCACTGCTTAAATGAAGGCAGATTTGAAGTACACATAATGTAGCAGACTCCTCACACTTAGTGAGCTGGCCCTATGGCACTAGGATGTTCAAAATAAATGGCATACGTATTTTTCACTTCTGATTTGATTTCTTCAAAGATTCTGTCAAACCGCTGTGAAATGTTAACAAAGCTTTTAATACTTATTTAGAGGGCAGAACAGATATTTTGTATGCACTTACAGCCTCTATTTTTTTTTCCAGAGTCAGATTGCAGTGCATTTGAAGCCTTTTTTTTTTCAACCCCAAGTTTCCATGGTTTTCTCAAGATAAAGCCAGAAATGTGAAGTCTAGTCAAATTTTATACTAGTTTGGTAACAGCAACACAACTAATTGAGGCATAGTTAGGTTAGACATTGCTTTGGTTTGGACCTTGCTGTAGCCAAATGCTTTCTCTTTAAATTTTCCCAGTTCTTTCTATTATGTTATTAAAGAACATAAGGCATGTGAGTGGATATATAAACATCCCCCCAACAGCGTGGAACAAGGCAGCCTGCAGAAGTGTGGTTGAAGTTGTCAGCTGCAGATACTTACCCACATGCAGGAATGGAAATACTGGTGACATTCAGCTGCTTTTGGTCTGCTGAAGTATTTTTGTTTGGGGTTTGGGTATTTTATTATTGGCTTTGGGTTTAGTTTAATTAAGAAGTTGACAGACACCTTACAACTTCTGCATGTAATTTATAACGGATGGCTCTGTCAGTTCTTGGTGCTTCACACAGATATGCCACAGCAAGGAGCTTCAGACAAGTTTTCACATGTAAGATTTGGAGTTTGGCATTGTAGATCACTCACTTCTCTGTATGTGCCCTCACAGAGACATTCTCTGAAAGCAGCCAAAGCTGGAGCATCCCTTTCTGATGTTACCTTTCCAAAAGATTCTTTAGCAATTGGGATTCTTCTGTTTCTGAAGTGCTGTGAAGGCTTTAAAAAGAACTTTTTTAACTTGTTGAAACCGCTGTAGCCAAAAAAATTAAAAATATGCCTCACTGCTGAAATTACTAAATGAAAAGCAAAAAGCATAAGGCTCTTTTTTCATTCAAAATCATGAGAAATGACATCTGGGGTTAGCCCTGCACAGATTTTCAAGAGGGTTAAGAAGAATTATATGAAGAGATTTCTGCTCTTTGCACAAGGAGGAACCAATATTCTTAGATTTTGTACCAGAGTGGCAAAGGTCTGGGTTTGATGTTGCAGATTTTCCCTGTGGTGTAGTAAGGAGAACTTGCAAACTGGACACTGGCTGTAGGATCAGACCTTTAAATGTTTTTCTGGAATATTGAAAATACTGAGCAAAACTGCAGACTCTCAATAGTCAAGGGAAGTGCAGACTTGCATGAACCTTCATGTCTCACAAAAAAAGTAGGCTTATTTTGAGTATCTTGTAGTGAAATAGTTATTTATCCTTGTGCTAAGACAAATGTAAGGTTTGCCTGGCCATCTAAGCAGAAGGCCTCTGGAGAGGTTTGCGTGCATAATGTCTTGGGAGAAGCACATTTGGTCTCAGAAAGACATATCATCCTTCCACATTACTAAACAATCAGTGTTTTCATTTTTAGATTTAAATTCATTTGCCCAAGACTGTTGGCATCTCTTCCTAGCCCCTCATTGCTTTTAACTACACTCCACAATTGTAAAATGCTGCAGCTTTGAAGTTGCCTGCACAGGAAAGTGAAAACCTTTTTATTCTTCTAAATAAGAGTAACCACATGAGGACTTAACGTGCTTTAAGTCACATGCAACGTGCTTCATATGTCTAATTGATTTATCTTAGCTTTCCCACATGTCCTCACACAGGCATGCCTCAATGCAGCTTGAAAGGAGGGAGTGCAGCCTCCTGGCTGAAAGCTGATGGCAAGTAATTAAACCTAGCAGCAGTGAGAACCCCTGAGACAAAATTTTTGACAGTTTTCTACACCATGTAGTGAGCTTGGGTCACCAAGGGCCTGTAAATAGCATCATAATGACTGGTTCCTCAGCAGGGATAAACATGTGCTTTGAGTTTTCTAAATGATTCAGAGGCATGCTGTGAGATAACTACTGATAACAAGCAGATGTGAAGTTTGCTTTTCAAGACAGGGAGGCTGAGGGGGAAAGTTAAGTAGATTTTGGCTTATGGACCTCAGAAAGCCTGATTTTTAAACATCATTAAAGCCTTTTTTTTTTTTTTTTTTTCCTCAGAGGAGGAGGATCTCAGTTTTACCTGATGAAGGTAATGCTGTTTTAAACCAGATCTTCTCAGGGCTAGTGGGATAACTGTAGACAAAGTTTTCTCTGAGTTTAAACCCAAAGACAAAAGTGGCACCTCACCTTTCAGTATTAGGAATGTTGTATAATTTCAAAATCCATTTTGCATTTTTTCCAGTGCCTTTTTGAAAGCTTTTTCAAAACTTGCATATGGATAAGTCTTTTTTGTTTAGTTGGTTGGTTTTTTTTGAGGGTGCCCAGGTGTTGAAGGATGTATTTCATCATACCAGGCAGGAGGACACAGAACAAAGGTGCTGAGCTGATGTGCCTGTACTCAGTGGGACAGGTGCAGTGATGGTGGGAGTGCAGGGAGAGGCTCAGTGCTAACTTGGGGCTTCCAGCCCTGTGTTTCACATTGCTAGCAGTGATACACGAGCATTAGAACAGTGCATTTGTGAGGCTTCAAAGGAAATCTGTCAGTCTCCCCAGTCAGGTTCTCCTTTCTCAGGGAGGTTTGGAGTTTTGCTAGTTCTGCACAAGTGGAGTAATATAAAGAAACTGCATCACTTGGCTTTATTTAAAAAGCCAAAGACCATGTCAATATTCTTTCCTTAGTTACAAGAGTTCACAGCAAACTGAAAGGTGAGATGAAAGCTGTTTCAGTGTTCAAGGAGGGAGTGAACTATTTAGTTAGAAAAGTGTTTGCAGACATCATTAATCCACAGTGACTTCTTTGAAACATGTTGGAATAGTTGTGGGGATGGATTTTTTAAAAACAATTTTTCTGTATCTTTAGGAGTTTCCTTTTAAACAGCTCACAATACTTTAAAACCCCTTTTTTTCCTGAAGCAGCAGTAGAAGAGGAAAGGTTTCTCCCCACCCTTCCTTGAGGGGCCAGAGAGGGAGAGAAATGAAAAGAGATCACCACAATATGCTGGGGCTCATCAGTTGCTATTCGTGTCTGGTGCCTCTTCAGTTTCTGCTGTGTTCCAGATTTCCCAAGAGAAATAACTTGTTCCTCCTGTGACCTGAGCTCCCAAACTGAAAGTGCTCCCTGGGGATGCACATGCCCCTGTGGGAGCTCAGCCCTTGTCTGAGGGTGGAAGGAGCCAGGTCTCCAGGCACTGTGGGGCACAGTTTGGGCGTGGCTGGCCTGACACGTCTCATTTCACAGGCACACATCCCAGCTGAAGCACAGGTACTACAAGCAAGAGAGAGGTACCTGGGGTGACTTTCCTGGTGCAACAGGAAAACTCAATTCAGATAAACATCTCTTCAAATGCATTAAGGGAACAAGCATGGCATATTATTGCTGCTTTCCTCTCCCATCTTCCACACAAAGAAGCTCCTAGCATGGGATCTTGGACAGCTTCTGTGTACTCACAAAGTTATCCATGGGGCATCTGCATATTTGCTCTTTGCTGTTCAGTTGGTTTCCATAAGCACAAGCTGCTGGTTACTGGCTGTTGTGAGCTACCCTCTTCAGCCTGTCCATCAAAACTTATTTTTATGGTCATCTAGTTTGGTGCAATTAATGGTTTTCAAAAGCATAGAATGCTTTAAAAATGCATAGGGTCAGAACTTTACAATTAGAGGGGTCCATCATGAACCTGACCTTTTACAAAATACAAGACGGCAGAATTGCTGAACAATTCCCATCATTCTTTTTTCCTGTAGCCAAAGCATATCTTAATAAAAGACATGAGACCTAATTTTAACACTTCATACAGCACAAAACCCCTTTTATGTATTTTTCATAGTTTCCCATTGTTAATCATCATCTCTTACTAGAATTATTGGCTTGTGTCTACTTGAAATATGTTTAACTTCACTGTCCACCATACTGGCTTTTATCATATTTTGTTTATTTGAAAGCCATGTATTGTCAGAAAGGGTTTTGTTTATGACCAAAACATGAATAAGTCAGCTTAGTCTCATCTTTGATAAACTTGTAAAGTTATGTTTTCTTTAACCCCTCATTTTTAAGGAAAGTGCTTATCATCCTTTCATCTGTGCTGCCCAATTCTTTATTGCATTTCAGTTGCTCAATAAATGGATGCAGAAACAGCATAAACTATTCCAGTACCATCACCAGACACAGTTATACCATGTCTCTAATTTTGCTTACAGACTCAGCCATTGCATTTTCTCTCTCCTCATTTACCCTCTCCTTAGTTACAGGGTTTCCTGCTGTCAGGCTCTGGTGGTTACCCACACTGCCTTCCCTGCTTGCTAAAACACAGTCACCTATCCCTCCTACGTGGCTGGGCTCTCGCCTTTTATATTTAGTTGGCAATATTTTAAAAGAAGACAATATTGGATGAGCAAATCCAATTGCCTCACAACTGTTTTATAAAACCCTCTGTGTTTTCCAAAGTTTGTGTCCTCTGGTGAGTTTTTCAGCCATGATCCACAGACTGGTGAATGCACTACAATGCCAGATAATTTATGCTGTACACACATATTCTCCATATCCTCATGCATCTTTCTGGAGATTATGTTGCCATTTGCAAGGATATGGTGCTGAATACGGGCTTCATGTCAGGCTGTTTCTGGCCTCTTTGATGTGTCCTCATTCAATGGCCAGGTGGGCTTGCAGTCTGCACAAAACTTCTGACAGCTGCAGCCTTCAGATAACAAGTGTATCAGCATGGTGGCAACCTCCTTTTGATATACAGTCAGCATCTGTTTCTGTCACAGCCTCCTCACACGACACGATGTTATGTGGGGAAGGCAGATACTCCTCTGAACCTTTGTTGAAGTGGTATTGGCATGAAGATGGGTGGATTAACTGTATCTCCTGTTTTTGGGGATTGAGAGAGGAGGAAGTTTAGAGGGGTGGGTTTTTTGCAAACTTTGCTCTGTAGTGTTTCAACAGACCTCACTGCCAGACTCCAGGCAAAGTAGTTATAAATACTGGACAAACCAAGTTGTTTGTAATACATTTTAGGTCACACCATTCAAACATGTTCAGTGCAGTTCCTGTCCAGAATCACTTCCAGGTTAAGGACAGCGCTGTAAGGACATGAGGTGACCCAGCAGGCAACCAGGTGGCAGACTCATGTGCAGTGCAGCCACTGAATCCTGAGGCCACCAGGGATGTCTTCCAAAGGGTCAGGGCAGGTCTGGGGCTCTTTGCATGAGGACCAGGTGCTGCTTGGCTCTTGAGAAATGGAGAGATTCCCTTGTGCATGAGAAGTTTTACAAGTGAGAGGAGGGAGGGGAAGGCCAGGATGTGAAAAGAGACATTAGGGGAGGGTGACTCTCCAGGATATCTGGAGTTACTGACAGACCCATGTGTGTGTTGTGGAGATGGGGAAGTGGGACATAGCAGGGGGATGCAGGAAATATGAAGGAGTCACGTGGGGGAAAAGGAGGTAGCAGCTGCTTTGGCGCTCTTCTGGAAGAGGTCAGAAAAAAAATGTAAGGAATCCAGGGGCAAAGGGATTTTAATCATTGAGTCTAGGGGTGGCCAACCTCAGGTACAAAGTTTCAGCAGTAAAAATGTGGAGAAAGATAACTGTAGAAACTTCTAAAGAAAGAACCTGTGTGACTTAATGACAACTACAGCCTGAGTTACAAATCTGAGATGTATTTGTAAACCAGCTAGGAATGAACTGTTGATATGCACTCCTTTGAAACAACGTAGGAAATTAACACTTTGTTGTAAGTGCCTATAGGAAGGCTTTCTGGGAGTTTTAACCTCTCATTCCACAAGTTTTCACAGGGACAGCTGGAACTGCTGAGCAGGTGGGATACCAACAGGAACTGTGTAATATCTAGCTGTGTATGTGTTCATCCAGGGGAGCTTTGGTGTGTGATAGGCACAGCAGGTAAAGTGTCAGAGACCTGCAAAGCTCTCAAGGTGTTTGTGAGAGGAGAGATCGGGATGTGTGGAGAAGACTGGAGATAACTGAATAGTGAGTTATTGCACAACACAAGTCAGGCAGTCTTTACCTCGTCTGGCTAAAATTTAAATTCGTTTCAGAGGGCTAATTTATCCCAGCCTAGTTCCTAAGTGTCTGGTATCTACCAAGCTGACTAGCTGAATTAGAAGAGACCTGGAACAGGAGAAGCAGGGAAAATAAGTCAGGATGGAAGTATGTGAGCCAGAATCCCATTATTCTTCAGCATCACTTGGGTAAATGATGTGGTGTTAATTATGAGATGTTCTGAATGCATATCACTTCCTAAAACTGTTAAATGAGCTTTTAGATTTTCCTCATATACCACTTTCATAAAGAGAAATTTTATGTACAGGATATATTCCAGTTGTGCATGTTGAATTTGCAAAAAGATGCCCTTTTACATTAGTTTCTTCTAATGATATTATTCCCCACAGCCCAGGCTTTATATTGAAGTTTTCAGAGTTTCTTAGGGTGTTCCTGGAAGCACTGCCTTGACAGGGAAGCAGGAAGGGCTGCAGAAAGCTTGGGTCCTGGGAAGATATAAGCTGTTTTTTAACACAGTTCTTGTTCTGAATTGGTGACCCCTTTTTTGAATATCCCACAAAACATATTAAAGCAACAAAACCAGAAATTTTGACATAGCTTCTACAGTCTATTTCAACAAGTAACATTTTAATTGCAGTATCATATTCTAGGGCTGTTCTATTTTCACTTGTTCTAATTTAGATCTAGAGTTACTACACTGAATTTATCTCGGATTCACATTGATGTAAAAGTGGAAATTTTGGTTCAGAAGTAAAAAATTTTGCTCAGAAAGACAGCAAGTTCCATGAAAACCTGCAATTAGGACTTTGTTTAGTGTATCTCAGCACTGGAAGGACCACGTATTTCAAACTGTTACCTGATGGGAGTCAAATTTTGGTTTTGTGCAATTTAAGATGGACAGCATGACTGGCTGTCTGTATTTAAGGACAAAGGTGTAAATACAAAATAGTATTGTGGAAATTTCACCACCAAGCTTAAAAGAATGGCCAATGTGGCATATTTTATGGCTGAAAATTGGATTATGTTAAAAATCTAAATCTGAGGAAAAAAGTTATTGTGACTAAAGGATTTTCAGTTGGGGAAAATGTCATAATTATAGAAAAATAACTTCTGCTTTCTGTGGTTGCTGAAACACAGAATTTCTTTTCTTGTGAGTTCTATGTTCGTCTCAGACATGTAGGGGACAAACTTCTTTTTCTAGAGTTTTTGGTTTTATTCTGTCTGGTCAGCCAAAATCAGGTTCTCAGCTGCTTTTTGATTGACAAAAATAAGTAAGTAAGTGGGATTAGTCTAGAATCTTCAAAACGGTGACCTTTGGCTTTATAGTAATAATAAACCAAATTTCAGAAGAGCTGAACCACCAGCAACTTCAGTTAACCTCCTACCCAGGTATTTAATTTTAAACTCTCTTTGATGAATGGTCCCAATTTCAGCAGGAGTTCCCAGGTAATTTTGAAATGTAGGCTGTTTGTTTAGCAACTCCCCTGGACCTGGAAGTGCTTTGCATTCCTGTGGGGGAAAAACCAGCCCTTTTCCATGTTTGACATAGAGCTGAATGATGTGTCAATATTGAAGAAATGCTTGTCCTGCTGACCAGCACGTTGGAGGCAGAGGAACATATATTTGAAAAACTGCAGTACAGGCAGAACTAGGAAAACCCTTTAGTTTCCACTGTCTCCTCATTTTTACCAGCAGTGGTGTTTTGGACTAGATATCCTGAAATTCTGTATTAGAGAACATCTTCCAATAGTCTGTTCACTTGAAAGTCAAAATATATTCATTTTGTCACCAAACAATTGCAGATTTAGGGACAAATTCTGCTACTTTCTGAGTGCCTACAGCTGCAAGTTGAGTTGGCGCATCTGTGCTGTCATATGAATACCAGACTTGATTTATGAGGTGAATTTCCACTACAGAAAATTGTCTCAATTTATGGTAATAGTCTTTTAGAGCTGAATTTCAGTCTGTAATAGCTGCTAAGCAAATTCAATCTGTTAAAATAAATGTACATTCATTAAAGAGTCTCCAGTCAAGCTCAGCAAAAAATACGAATTTTGGAACTTGTGTCTTTGCTAGTTTTCACACACAGCTGAAGGATGGGCTGTTTTCCTTTGATAAAGTTTGGAAAACCAGGGAATGGACATCAGTCAGCACACCAGATTTTGGGCTGAGTTTTATCTGTGTGATGACATTAACTCTGTGAGGCTCCACCAGAGTGGGTACTAGGGTAATTTGGCCTCAGTGCTGTATGAAAGTAAAATAGATTCGTCTGCAACTTATCTTGAAGATGGGATGAGTCAATGACAACTGGCACTGAATCCAAACACTGAGCCTTAATGAAAATTCAAGGCAATGGGGTTTTTTTTCACTTTGTAAGATTGCCAGGTACTGTTCAGATGAATTAAGAAGACACAGGCCCTCATTTTTCCTTTTGCAATACATTAGGCATCCTTGTTGAAGTTTAACAGTGCTCTTTTAAGAAGCACCCTCAGAATTACAGTGGCATTTCCTCTGTTAATAAGTGTCAGACTGGACAATATAGGATGTCTGGGGGCTCAGCCTTCCGCAGTTTGCTGCCTGCTGGAAAAAGGTGCTAAAACACCAACACACCTACAGGCTGCAGAGAAACTCCACATGAGTGTGAACATCCCTGAAGCAGTGCCCTGACAAGAGGATGGCCACACATTCCCTGCAATGGCTGTCCCCCTTCCTTGACACGAATCACTACAGATTCCCAAAAGCTTCCCTAGAGGTTCCCTTACTCCTTCCCCAGCACGGCAGTCGTGGCTGGAAGCAGAGCACCAGCCGCCCCCGGCGGTGACTAACACGGGGAATGATTCGAGGCTCAGCACACAGGGAGATAGTTTTCTTGGCTGTTAAAGGCTGCTGTGTTGATTGCCTGTTATGCCATGAAAAGCTGACAGAAGTCCCCCATTTCTGTCTCTCTTCTCTTGCAAGTTCCGGGAGCCTTCCCAGCACGTGTGGATTAAGGGAAGCTTGCAAGAAAACAAGTTTTAATGCTTAAGCTTTTGTGCACAGTTGTCCAGTACTTCTAGCAGTCTTCCAGTGTTGGATTTATTGTGTTGGTCATCATCCTTTTTTGGTTGTAACTAAATTGTCCCAAAATGCAGCGTTTAATTTATTTCTCAAAGTAATGGGGCAAATACAGCAGACGGGGTGCTCAGGATAGGGACTGCAGGGACCAGCTGCATCTCAGAAGTTTTCTGTGAATGTCAAGTGAGCCTCATCTAATGTAGTACTTCAGTAAATAGCTTCTACAAGCCTGTCCAAGTTAGCCCTCTTCATTTTTCTAGATAATTCTTCTGTTTCATATCCTGGTCCTAAACCCTTACTTTCCATACTGTGTATTTTTAGTAGTTGCTAGCATTATCTGGAAATTTTCATTTGTTTAATGAGTACATTGCACTAGTAAAAGAAGTAAAAATTTAGTATAATTATGTTTTCCAAAGCTGTATTAATTGACTGAAATACTGTTGTTCCCTTGTACTTTTCCATACTCACTTCTTTACTCTTCAAGGAAAAAGTTGGACTTCGGCAAGAAGAATTCCTCCAGAATTTGGCTTAGAGCTCTGAAGAAAGTCTGGCAGACTGGAAGAACCAGCTTTAAGGAAAAAAAAATGGGTCAAGATGAGAACTGTGTCTTTTCACCCCTACATAAGAGACATATACTTGACTCGGTTGTTGCCTCCCAATGTGGATATCTGTGCCCTCTCTGGGGAAAAGCAACAACACAGTAGTTTTGTCTAACAAACCAGGTCAAAGATAACTCACCAAAGCTCTTAGCGTTTTCTGGCAGTATTAGAGGGCCATTATTCAACATAATGAACTATCCTGGAGCAGTTTCTCCCCCTTTATTAATAGAAGTAGGCTTTATTTAGCTTCCAGCCTTTATTCCTTTGGATTAATTTTATTTTGTTTCTTGAACAGACTTATTACCTGCTTTATAAGGAAAAAACAAAAAAACCCTTGTGTTCCAGCAGACACTGACCCTTATCACCTGCTGTCTCCATCTAGTGCCAAAAAACATCTGGGAGGGTTATCTGTTTTAATTCTGAGCTCAGCTGGATCTGAGAGACGCATTCCCCTTGGGGCGGTGAGGCATCTTGTCATCACCATGAACTTCCCCTGGAGACACATATTTTCTGTGCAGCAGGCCAGAGCACAGCCACACGTATTTCCGTCTGCAGGGATTAGAGCCAAGGCACTTAACTACTCTGACCTCTTGTGTGTGATAGGCTGCGCAACTCTATCCAGTTACTCCTGTACAAAGTCCAATGACTTTGTTTTTGGCTAAAGCATATCTTTTAAATGAGGAGCCAAGCTTGATCTAAAGGCATTAAAATACAGGGAATCCCCTGTGATGGTAATTTGTTCCAGTTGTAATCACCCCCACTGTTTCAATTTCTGCTTTTTTTCCAAGAAGAGTTTCTACCTCCAACTTGTAGCCAGGAACATATGTTACTCCTACCTCTACATAAGAGTGGCCTTTAGTGACAGTGCTCCATTAAAGCAACCAAGTTTGCAGCCAAGTCTTCTGGTTTTCTTTTAATTACTGTTTTCTTCCAAGCATGAAAAGCATCTGGCTCAATTTAAGCCTCTCACTGTAAACCCCAGGCTCCTGGTAAGACTCGTAGTGGTGGAAACACCTGGTGTGACTTGCAGCCTCCCCACAAAGGGACACTAGGGTCATTAGCTCAATGGCAGCTCCCTCCAGTGTGTGCTCCCTTGGAGCCAGTGGCCCTCAAGACTCCTGACCCCATCAGAAGCTGCCCTTGGCCACCAGCCCCAGGAGACTTTTCTCTCAGCCTTTGAATGACTGGTGTGGCCCTGGAGCTGTAGAGCTGGTCCAAGGGGTCTCCAGCATGAGAAGGCTGGAAACCACAGCAGTGAGTTGGGCTTTTCCAGTCCCTGTGTTGAGCTGAGTTCTCATCAGTGCTGCGATGCCTGAGGGTGGTCCTGCTGCCAGCTCACTGCAGCAAGCCAAGGAGCTGGCTCTGCCCTTTTGTCCTCAACATCACAGTGGGAATGCTTTGGTGGCCTTCTTGTCATCTCACTTGTTGTCTTCCTTGGAGCCACTGCTCTCCACACACAGCACACAGGATTTGTGATTTTGTTTCCACCATTCTCCTTGATACCCTGATATTCACTTTCCTGTATGTGGTCCCAGTTTATCCTGTGACTCAGCTTGCTTGAATGGCTGTCCTGTACTCATCATTATGTTTAGTTATGCACAAAGTTTTGTGTTCCCTTGGGAAACCTGCAAGGTTTGTGTCTGTGACTGAGAGAGGCCAAAGAAGGATTTCCTGCAAAGCTGTGTGCCATTTTCAGACAATCCAAAATATTATGGAGCAGCTAAGCAGTTTACTAACTAATGAAATAATGATTAAAAATTAAGTGCTCCTCTGTCCTCTGGCTTCTGTCCATGTACAGTAAAATTTTGACCTGAGTTTTCTCATGCACCTTGGCAGAACACTTAGAGGAAATTTCTGTGAGTGCATTTAAATTTCTTTAACAAAGCACTCAGCAAAACAAGGAGTGAAAGAGAGAAGAACCTGAATAACAAATTATACTACCCAATTTCTACAGGAGTGTAACACTTTTTGCTGGGCACATCCTCTCTCATCTTTTGGCACAAGAACTACCAGGACATTTATCAAGCAGTTTAATCTATTTTAACTGTGCAACACAGTTCATCTAAAAATTTACAGACATTGATCTTGCCAGTAAAAAATAGTATTCATATAGTAGGATATGAAGAAACTGAATACATTAATTCTTCTTAAAAATATTTTTGAAACTCTTAGTTTTCACAGGTTTAAAGTCTGTCTAAGCTATTTAAATAGAGTGATGCATTGTTCAAATTAGATGGCAAACAAGATGCCATATTTTCTTGTGGATCAGGAAAGAAGTGCAGAACAAGAGGAACATGCAATGTAGTGAAAACTCTTAGTCTCTTAAGTGAAAAGGCTACAGCAAGTGTGTACAAATAATTCTTCCTTTTGGAGACTGGAGTAAGATTCAAAGTATGAGGAGGTACAAAGTGTGCTTAACAAACAAAGTCTACATTTCATTGCAAAAGAAGGTTCTGCTCACACTGAGAACTCTGCTTTTTGTGATGTGTGACTTTAGCTATAGTTTATGGTTTCCAACAATTCCAGCTCTGCTTTTCAGGAGGATATAGTTCAGCCATGGAAAAAATTTGTACTGGATTGAAACTTACCATACTTGGAACTAGCCAAGAAATAAATGTACTAAGTCAAATAAAACTGTGGAGAAACAGAATTTTTAGAAAATATTTTTACTCTTAATACGTGAAAATTATTCTTCAGCCTATTACCTATAAACCTCAGAGCACTACTGGGACTTAGTGCCTGAGGATTCCAAAGACACAAAGAAGAGTTATTTTGTATTTTATTGGATTTCCCCTAAATAGGTTATAGTACCATGTGTTAATTTTTTTAATGCAAAGTTTCCACTGACCTGCCAATTTGGCTGCTTCCCCTGCTCTTCTGTTTTATGCTTTTAGCTTGACATGGAACAAAAACCATTTTCCAGCTCCCTGGCTGAGTGATACACCTGCACTTGTGTAAATTGCATGTAAGCCTGTGGAAGCCAGTGAGGTTGCACTTGTGCAACTGATGCTGTGATAAGGAACAAGAGTGTTTAGTGCAGTTTAGTGCTAAAAACATTTGACACTTGCTTTGAACAAATAAATTACAGTGTCTCCACACTTAGTTGGAAAGGCTGTGGGTCAAGGGTGTGATGTATTTCTCTGCTGGAGTTCAAAAGAGCAGCTGCAGAATATGGCATAAATAACAGCAGAGATTGACCTCACTGAGAATGAAAAGGCAAGATATATTGACCCTGAAGTCAAATATTGACCCCAAATTTGTTTCAGTCATTTTTTTTTTTTTCAAGGACCAATAAATCTTGGTATTTGGCAAAAAACCCAAAGAATGGAAATCAAATTCAGGTTGGACACAAATATGATCAATTCTATTAGCTTTCTAATTTCTTGCCATCTTTTACAGAATGTACAGAAAGAGACTATTTTCTTTGTATTTTTCGTGGTATATCATATCAAAACAAGGAAACTGATTATTACAGCCATTATTTGAGAACTTCAACATTCCCCAGAGAGTTAAAAGTGTGGTAAAGTTACAAGTGTAGAGGAACATCGGAAACCAGTGAGAAAGTTCTAAAGCACATATGTAGGTTTGCAGTCCAAAAGTCTTTGGCATTAACTTCAGGCAGAATAATTTCTCAAAATGAGCTTAGACATCTTGACTGTTTGAGTTCACTCAGCTTTCTTCTTCCCTCTTCCCTGAATAGTTGTCCTCCAAAGTTTTAGTTACCTTGAGATTGCTTTCACTGAAACACAGGCTAATATTTGGGTTGGGGATTTTTTATTGCACAGGGTTTGTGTACCTTTCACAAGAACCTTTAATAATATATTTATGTGTCAACTAGGGAAAAAAACCCCCAAGGTCTCTTTTACAATTTTTTGTCTGAATTAAAATTTACCAATTCCCACTTGTAACTATAGATTTATATTATGCCTTCTACCTCTTAATTAAAGTGCTCTGGGATTTTCTCTCCATTAAAGCACATACATTATATAGTGAAAAGGTCTAAGTTTTTCATTTAGTCTTTTGGGTAAGAAAATTATTTTGTTCAATTTAAGCCTTTTACTGTCAGCCTAAATCCCCTGGTAAAGCTTGTAGCAATGAGCCTGAAATGCATGGTAAGATTTTAGTCTTACCAGACTAAAGACTAGTAAGTTGTACTTAAGTCTTGACTTAAGTCAAACTTTAAATAAAACTTAAAAGACTTGTAAGTCCTATGAGGCATGGCTGAGGGAGCTGGAGTTGTTTATCCTGGAGAAAAGGAGGCTCAGGGGTGACCTTATCGCTCTCTACAACCACCTGAAAGGAGGCTGGAGCCAGCTGGGCGTCAGCCTCTTCTACCAGGCAACAAGTGACAGGACAAGAGGACATAGCCTCAAGCTGTGACCCCTGCCTAGGGAGGTTTAGGCTGGACATCAGGAGGAATTTCTCCATGGAAAGGGTTGTCAAGTATTGGAATGAACTGCCAAGGGAGATGGTGGAGTCACCATCCCTGGAGGTCCTCAAGAAACAGCTGGATGTGGCACTCCGTGACATGGTGTAGGTGACAAAGTGGAGATGGGTCAAAGGCTGAACTCAATGAACTTGGAGGTCTTTTCCAACCAAAATGATTCTGTGATTCTGAGATTCTTAGTCCTCCATCTACAGATGTGAAATCTCAGGAGACTCTGGCCTCATGGCAACTGCCTTCCCCTTGTACTGCTCTGAAGACAGGGACCCTAAAACTGCCAGGCTCTGTTAAAATATATTGTGGAAAGACTTGGTTCTCCATGAGTTCATAAGCTACCAGGGAAAGGATTATAGCAAGGAATGTATGTTTCAGGAAGATAATTATTTTTGCATGTATTAATATTGTTGTTGTTGTTGCTGTTGAAAGTGTAGCAAATTTTTCATGTATAATGGATTTGCCAGATTCTGTATTTTTGTGATTGCAGTAGAGTTTTCACCTCCTTACCACAGTGATTGCATTGACAGCAGGGTGGGTGCTATGTAGGCAGGTAATACGTTTGTTTAATTGTTGGCTAATTCCTTATCTTTGTGACCACAGGGCTCTGGATGTCTTTCTGTATGGCTTTTCCTCACTTGTAACAAGCAGATTTAATTCATCATTTCCCAAAAAGTGCAGATTTGCTTATTGTTTCATTAGGAGGGAAAACATGAATTATATTCACAACCACCTCTGTACAGAAAATTTCTTGTAGTAGTTTTCAGAATAAGATTTTCTTTTGTAGATAAGGGCGAATATTAACCAGGGAAAAATCCCAGAATTTGTGATGATATTAGGTGGAAAAAATCCATTTATCAGGGCTGTTTGCTGCTTTCATTGCACAGTCATTACACATTGGCACAGGCATTTGAAAAAAATATTCTGGCTGCCTGAGGAATTCATTCTAAGTCTGCTTTTTATCCAGGAAATTGGATGCTAGTGAGGTGTGAATGAACCAGGGTTAGAGAGACCTCAGAAGTCAGAGATGCTACAGACACAAGGAGACAGGAGAGGGGGGAAAGGGAAGAACAGAATGAGAAAACTGAAAGATAGGAGCTTCATTGGGACATAATCATTCCTTAACCTAGAGATCCAGCTTCACAGAGGAAAAGTTCCACTTTGAAAAGATAAGATTCTGTAAAAGGAGGCAGAGGGGGAGGTTGGTTATATTGGAGGGTGGAAACAAGATTTATTGTGTCTGCCATCAAGCCTGCAATATTTCTGTAGAAAAAGCCCTACCTTTAGAAAGTGGTTTTAGAAGGGCAGTGAGGTGGAAAATAAATCCAGGCCCTGACAGCTCCTCTCCTTTGGAGGTGATTTAATGCAGAGTCTCAGTTCAGCTGAGGGGAGTAAGGCAGCACACTTCCAGAGGGGCAGCCCTTATACCTAGACATAATTTCTCTCCTGTAGTTGAGCATGTAGCCTCAAGAGATTAGGAATGAATTTACAGCCAGTGGATTTGTGACCATGAGCTATGTTCAGTGCAGTGCCTGTGGGGATCCTTTCTTCTCAGCTGAGTATTGGTATCTCAGCCAAACATTCTTGATATCACAGGGAAAAGGCTAATCAGAAGTGGCAATTTGCATAATTAAAAGAGTAGAGCAGGCTTCTTTATACCTACTGTTTTCTGAACTCACTTTTTTTGGGGGGTCCTACTGCATTCTTCCCTGTGGCCCTCTTCATTATTGGGGTCACCTTCCAAATAACAGGTCTGTGTAACTGCTAAGTACCCAGCATGGATAGAAACACTTTTACCTCTTCTTTTTTCATGCACATGAATCTTTTAAATTCCAAATAATGGCCTCAGAGAGACTTTTCATTTGGAAAAGAGGTGATTTTTATATTAGAATGGTTCTTAATGAAGGCAACAGGACCATTACCACTAAATCCAGAAATGTGTATAAAGGTATAAATATTAATTTGAGGCATCAAATCTTGGTTAATTTTTTTCAATTCTGTTAATGTCAGCATTTATTGCAGCATTTCAGCTGAAACATAACAAAACCTGTAGTTACAGTTACATCTGCAGGTTTGATTTTCTGAGTATACTTGTTCAGTCTCAGGCAATAATTTTTTTCCCGCTGAAAACCTCATCAAAAGTATCTCTGTATTTTTCCCTTACAGAAAAAATGTGTATATAGTTTTTATGCTATCAAATATGGTTGAAACTCTATTTTGTTCAGTTCCACTGGGTAGTAGATGAGAGAAAAAATCCTGATGAAAAGGGCATGCTGGTTGTGCTTCTGACTACTGAGTGAAAATTAGTTTGGATTTGTATGAGCTACAAGAGTTTAAAAGCACACTTTGCTGTAACACATGGTATTTTACAATGCTCTTTAAATGAATGACCTGCCTCAGCCATGTCAGGGGTGCATGTGTGCAGAGAAACTTACATGGAACAGATGGCTGCCAAATACTTCCCCTTCACTTGTGAAGGCACATAAAAAATTTAATTTCTGTAGTTAAATGGAATAGCTTTTGTGGCAACATCAGTGGATACAGAAAAGTTGCTTTGTTGTGCATGGCTGGAGTTCCCATTGTTTCTTGTTCTTTAAAACAGTGATCCAATGTTTTTAGCATTGCCCTTGAATTTAAAGGCTGCAGAACTGGTAAAAGAACAGGTGAAAGCTTTCTGTGAAGAGCACTGTTTTTGCATCTGCCCTGGATGACTTCATCATGTCCTTGGTGAGTGGCCCTGCAGCACAGGTGGCACTGCCATGGTTTTGGCACCTATCACACTCACAGTCATGGAGGGGATCATGTTGCCCTCTTCAAGAAATGTGTATAAAGCCACAAAGCATGGAGTTAACCACTTTTTCTGCCTACTATTTAGCACCTTTACTAGGGTCACTAACACCTAAATACTGTGTTATAAAATTAGAGAACCTCAGGGTGAAAATATACACTTTGGGTGTATATTATCTGTTACCTCTTTGCATCCTTTCAGTCGAATGTAAATTGAATTAAGGTGGAAAATCATGTACATTAGTCATCAAATGATATAATCTTAATTAGGATCTATGTTTCTTTAGGAAGATATTTACTTCAGAATGGAAGGCCTGGACTTTGACAAAAATGGCATTATTTTGTCATCTGGCACAACTCTGAGGGACAGATCCTTTCCTTGACTTTGCTAATGCTTTGTTACCTCTAGTTTTATTTAAATCATTGAATGGAATATCTTCAGGTTGTATATGGAATGGAATCATTGAATGGAATATCTTCATATCTTAAGAAAATGTTTCACAAACCAAAAATCTGGCTTTGAACTCCCTATAGATTTGGCTATATTTCTTCTTGCAAGTCAGTCTAAATTCTTCTGTATTGAGACAGAGTTTGAGAGAGGCTCTTTATTGTCATGTATCATGGTTTTCTTGCCTGTCATTGAACAGGTCTTTAATTCATACATAATTTCTGTCTTCCTTTAACTGTTCTAGTTTTTCTCTCATCTTTTGAACAGCCTAATTAGATTTTTGGGTTTAGTTCCAGAGACATGCACTGAGTGATCCGTTACTTGATTTTCAGTAACTGAGTGCAGACACATCTCTCTTATTCCAGACAGTTATTTAAAAGCACCAGCACTTTCTGAGGTTTGTTCTGGTTTGAGTTTGTCTTTAAATCTAATAGCCTATGGGATGCTGGACCCTCTGCTGGTGTGAAATTCTTACCACATTGTTATGGCTGGACCTTAAGCTATTACAAATCCGTGATTTTTCATAAAATTTACCACACTGCTTCTTCAGCTCTGTCTGTAATATTTGCCTAACATACAGTTCAGATACGCAGCAGTCTTTGCTTACCCTGTGTTGTGGTTGGGCTTTTTGTATCCTTTCAATTAAAATATTTAGTGTTTAATCACAGTAGGACATTGTTTGGTAATAGTATATAATTAAATGGTGGTGGTTGTTGAAGTGTATAATTAGGATTTCTGACAATTCATTGTGATTCTCTGGACTGCTGCAAAGAAGAACAAAGCCAGAGAGAAAATGCTGGCTGGGTTATATAAATAAGTGAGAGATGATGGTCAGGCTGAAAATGAGGGTTCTCCCCTCCTTTAATGAAAGGGTTTGTGTACATTACATAGAATAAAGTATTTCTTAGGCTGAAAGCTTTCCAGAGATAATAGTGTTGGCCCTCTGAGACTCTTTATTATGTCAGATGTGGGATTCTGATTTATGGGAAGTGGCCGCTGCCTCCAACAGGCTCAGTCTGGTGTGTGGAGGAGAATTTGCTTGATGGCCCCTTTGTGCAGAGCTTTGGGCTGCAGTGTGCAGATCATTAAGGGCTGGGTTTCCCCAAGGTGTCCCAGAGAAGGAAATCCCTCATGTTTACTGAAATACCCTGGGCTTTTGGGACAAAGTGCACCCCTTCCACTTCAGGGGGTGTGGGGACAGGGCGAGCCCTGCCAGCCCCAGCCCCAGCATTGCCCCCTCAGTGTTGAGAGTTGCTCTGCAGAGATTGGATTATGAAAGTCCTGGTGGAGTCTTCAATTCTCTTAAGCCTTAATGAACAACTCCTCCCCACTTCTATTTTTTAGGAGTCTAGGAATCTGCTCTCCTAGAATGCAAGCTGAAAGTCCTACATGATTACATAGTTGCAAGAATCATAAAACAGTTTGGGTTGCAAGGGACCCTTAAAGTTAGTCATCTAGTCCAAATGCTCTGCAGTGATCAAGGACATGTTCATCAAGATGTTTGCTCAGAGCCCTGCTCTCCCTGACCTTGAATGTTACCAGGGATGGGCTATCTCCCACCTGTCTGAGCAACCTGTTCCTGTTTCACCACACTCATTGTAAAAATCTTCGCTTTATTTAATCTGAATTTACCTTCTTTTGGTTTAAAGCCATTTCCTCTTGTCCTATCACAAAAGGCCTGCTAAAAGTTTGTCCTCATCTTTCTTATCCACCCCCTTTAAGTACTGAAAGGCCACAAAAAAGTTCCTTTGAAGCCTTCTCTTCTCCAGGTTGAACAGTCCCAACTCTGTCATCCTGTCTTCACAGAAGAGATGCTTCAGCCCTTCTGATCATCTTCATGTTCCTCCTCTGGACCCACCCAAGCAGGTCCATGTCTTTCCTGTGCTAGGGACCCCAGAACTGTGCATAGGTGGAGTCTCACCAGAGCAGAATAGAGGGGCAGATTGCCTCCCTCCACTGCTGGCCATACTGCTTTTGACACAGCCCAGGATGTGTTTGGCTTTCTGGGCTGCAAGAGCGCGTTGCCAGCCCATGTCCAGCTTTGTACACCAGCATCCCCAAGTCCTTCTTGGCAGTGCTGCTCTTGATCTGTTCATGCCCCAGCCTATATTGATACTGGGGATTGCCCCAGCCTTGTACTTGGAAAGAAAGAGGCACCAGGGAAATAAGAAATCTCAAATGTGAAGTTCAGGATGAAATCACAGGAACTGGTACCAGTGGCCCTGGTAGGGGTCATACAGCCTTGCAAGGCACAAATTCTCAGACTGGGCCTTTGAGGTGTGTTTTCTTCTCTCCAGAGGTTATTGGCACTAGCTGCCAGCTGTGTAGCAGGGCAAGCAGATTATGCTGAACGCTGTAGAGACCTGTGGAGATGGAGTGGTTTGGGTTGGGTCCATTTATTTATTAATTTTGGAAGAAAGAAGCTCTGTGTCTTGCAGTGTTTACTTGAAATACAGAGTGGCTGTTTCAGCCTGTGTCTTGCTGCCATGCTTCATAATTTTCCACCTGGAATAGGAAAACTGGCATGAGTTAGGTGGGTACATACCCACTGCTTGGATTTCAAGTTTTGCTGCTTTAATTGCTTCCTAATAAATAACCAGAAACTTTTTCAAAGCAAGCATACTTGCATTTATCCTTATTTGATTACTAAACCAGAAGCAAAACTAGAAAATTCCGGAACAAATGACAGCATGTTTGTGCTAAATATTTTTTCCAATGGCATTGTAAAAATCTGACGATTAAGTTAAGCAGGCTGTTGCAATCCACCTGCCCACAAGCCAGCACTGCACTATTTGGGTGAGCAGGACCATTGCCATTGTGGAGACAGGGCTTGCCAAAACTGTGGAATGGGAGGAGGTGTGGACTTTTACGCATTAGCTAGCAAATATGTAGGGCATCTATTAACATGATAGCTTTTTAAAAGCTCAAATTATAGCTTTTACAGTGTGAGAATAGACTCTAAATTAAAGAAATTAGTTGTATCTCGGAGCAATAATTTTAAAAGGCATGAAGCAGTTTCAATTTCTGCCATTATAAAGAACAATTGCTTTCTGAAGTAGGCCAGCATATGGAACTATCAAATCATCAGTTTTGTTCAAAGCAACAAAGCCATTCCTGAAGGATCATGGGAATTGTTTTTGTGAGGGGTAGGTTAATAACCTCTGACACAATACAAAAGAGAAGACAAAAATCTTACTGTGAATTTTGTGGCTGGCTGGATCCTGTAATCTCAAACCTATACAAAGTCATCATTGCCAAAGATGCTGTTGCCCGCTTTTTCTTAGTGTGCTGACATGATATGATATAATATGCAGGGCTATTGTCATTACCAAAGCTTCTCTGTTAAAAAAAAATGCACACACATATTTTTCCATATATTTAAATATAAATGTGTTTGTGTGTATGTATATATGAAAACACTTATATGCCTGAACTTTAAGATCCTCTCTGTCCTGTGAGACAAACTTACTTTCATAATTTCTAGTCATGCATATTAGTAAACACCTACCATTTTACACTTGGGTGCCTGAGTTGAAGCACTTTAAACCAGGTTTTTCAAAACATTTAGATATTTAAACCTAGAGATGGATTCCTCATGGGATCACCTACTTTTGCTAGTGAGACGGACACCACTGGGAGCTTCTGCAACACTGCAACGTTAATTACCTCTCAGCATTTGACTCCTAGTTACACACTGAAACACAGAATGGTTCTTGTTGGAAGGGACCCCAAAGATCATGTAGTTTCTGCCTCTCTGCCATGGGCAGTGGCACCTTCCAGGGCAGGAGGCCTGAATTAGATGTATATAGTTTGCTCAGGTCCCTTTAAATATAGGTATTAGATCCACTGCTGTTTGGAAAACATTAACTTTGAGAAAACAATCATTTGAAGGCTGCAAAGTAGGCTTGCAGTCTTCCTTTTGAAATTCAAGGGATGTTATCTCTTTTCAGTGAATCACACTAGGGAAACCCCCTCCAAACGAATGTATTTTTGTTTCCTGCACTACAGGTCTTTATCTTATCATTATTATTCTTATTTCTTGTCAAGGTTATGAAGAAAACCTTGCATCTTTGTCAAAATTGATTTGCTAGCAGAAATATTATGAGGCCACCTATGATCCTGCAGCCAGAGCCAAGAAAAGAACAGAGAGGCAAATACTTGTAAGAGAATTATTCGGGGGAAAAAAAAGTGTGTGCATGTCTTATTCCAGTGTTCAAAGATGTGCTACTTAAGTGTAATACACTTGAGGAGTCAGGCATTTTGTAAGGTGGTTACAAAGAGCAAAGCTATTTAGTCTCCCATTAAAACCATGGAACAAAACAACAACAACAACAACAACAACAACAACAAAAATCCCCCAAACAAATAAAACCCAAAAAACCCAGGTCCTCCTTCAGCAAAACCTCTTCTTGGAGCCCAAAAGGAATCTGCAGATGTATACCCCCTGCGTGAGAACAAAGTCTTCAGTCACTGGAATGCAATGCTATAAAAACAAATACTACAAAGCCTGGTAACAGGGGGATATCTCACTTGCATATTTTTTTGTGAGCATTTTGGTTTGCAGAGAAGGGGGTCCCCAAAGCATGTGAGCCAGCAGGATCTCTTTGTACTAGGTTGCTGTCTGTTTGGCCAGATGTCTTCCCAACAGTGAGGCAGAAAAACCAGAGCTCTTATTAAAATAAGTCAGAGAAAGGAATGGAAAAAAGCATATGTCCAGTGAAACGAGGCACATTGTGTCCCATCTGATTTTTATTAAACATTGATCAAATCAGCAGTGAGAAATGCACGTCATGCGGAAGTGACCCCAGCTCCCTGGGTTTGGAAGTCAGTGACAAATGTCTGGGAGCAGAGCAGCATTGAAAACACGTGTACAGGACACAGAGAGGAGTGTGCTGCACTAGGAGCATCATTAACAAATGGAGAAGAGCTGACTTCAGCTGAGAACACCCTTCTGCAGGTTTTACATTTGTTCTGTCAATAGGATGTGTGTGTAGGGTCTTTCCCTTTAGTCTACAGCTTTCTAGATGAAATGCGATACATCTCCTGGAAGAATTCTGCATTTTATGTCAGTCATAACAGCAAGCAGTCTAGTGGATAAAATTGGGGAAGTTCTGCCAAATTAAAGCCTGAGCATGGGCTCCTTCAAGGCTCAACTCACAGCTTTTGTGGTAAACCTGCATGATTTTATGCAAACCTGCTGGGTTTTGTGTAATCACAGTAAGCATTTTTAATTGTGTCCTATTTGTTGTTGCTCAGTATTTTGGCTATTACATCTTTTGAGAACAAGCTTTGAATAAAAATGTGTCCTCACAACATGTACTAAATGCACCTCCTATATCAGAACAATCCTATTTGGGCATGATCCTTAAGTGAGATAATGGGGAAGAATAACAGGGCAAGCTGAAGTCAGGGTATGTGCTGGGGAATTTGGGGAGCTCTGATTATACTGTAGTTAATCCCTATACAGAGAGGGTTGCATTCCTGGCTTTTGCATATAGCCTGATGTATTTAATTGCTCAGAAAGACATCAGAATCAGTCCTCCAAATCTTTTCTTCAAGAGGTACCTATATCTTTGGTATTTTTGTAGTAGTTTTTATATGTTTAGTAAACTAGAAAGTCTTGTGTTACTAGCAGCAGAGTTAAGCACTTCATGTTTGTAACAAAGAGCAAATACAATTGCTCTGAAAGACTTTACTGTATCCCAGGTAAAAGAAAACAAAGGAGCCTGTTAGAGCTCCCTGGCTTTTCACTGCAGCCCTGGACCCGGGTCATGTTAGATGAGGGTAGCAGGGGTTCATTGGCAATCAGAAGTAGTTTTAGGCTGACAGGCAGAAAGCCCCAGTGAGGAATGCAGTACACAGTTCCAGGCCAGTTAGTTAATGGAATCACTCCAGCCTGTATGATTGTTTTAGTATGATGTGCCTGTGTTATTGATACCAACTGTGCTGGGCTGTAAAAGGATGAAGAGGTCTGGCTTTCGTTGGGGTGCTGTTCTGGTGTCAGTTTGAAATACACTGAAATGAAAAGTTCCGAAAAGTCAAAGTGCTCTTTTATTGAACCAGAGGTAGAGAGGGTTGAGACAAGTGAAACTAGATCCCTGTGAAGCACTGGAACATACATGATGCTTGATGCTGAGCTGCAATACATCCAGTGACATCGGTGAAGTTTCAACTTGTTACACTACCCAGGGAGCTGGAGTACAGTGACAGAAAGCAGGTCATGTCATAAAATGAGTAATCTGACTATGAAACACTTATCAAGTGAAACTTTTCATTGTGCATTTGCTGCCAAAGGCTTTGTTTTTACTTCTGCCTTTCTCTGTGTTTTGTACCTCTGCAGTCCATCATTTTTCCCAGATAAGGATCTAGGCCTGTTTCAATTAACATTAAAATAAGGAGGATCAAGCTTTTTGTTTGTATGAGTATTTAGAAAGTGAATGTGATGTGAGTTTTGCCCCAGACTTGTTTTTGGATATGTGGGACTTTTAAAGACAACCAAATTGGAATTTTAAACCCTTCCATGAGAAGGAGCCTTGCATTTAGGGCGCAGGGGCTCAATGAGCCCATTAGTACTGGCTAAGACCAGCAATTTGGTACTCCAGACACCACCAAGTTCCCACTGTGAGATCATTTCAGTCTCCAAATACCTATTGCAAACCTTTAGAAAACTGCACTTTCCCTTTCCTGCTTTTTCAGCAGTTAGAGCTTCCTCACCAGCAAACTCCTTGAGACCAAATAAAAGCAACTCAGCCTATGCATCAGGATCCATAAGCAAACCTGACTACTAAATTATGGACCTTTTCTTTTGTGGTGCAGGATTTACCACCCTTCCAAACCCAAGTCAACAATAAATGGGCTATGGAGCTGCCTGTCTCTGTGTCAGCTCCCTCCCTTCCCACCCCATGGGCAGAAGAGAAGCCTTTACCCTCTGGAATTTCTGTTCTTGAGTTTATGCTTACAAGCCTTTGTCTCATTTTCCCATAATGTTCTTGAAAAAAGAACCAGATGTTCCCAGCTGGTCTTAAGTGATGTCAAAGAACCCGAATCTTTGACATCACTTTCATCACATGGCAACAGAATGTGATGTCACACCTAAAAAGTTTAGAAAAAACATGTAATATGGAAAAGACCTGAAAAAGATGCATTTTTGCCTTACCCACAGCAAGTATATGTGCAGAGAGGATTGAAGAAAATATCTTGTCAAATAAACTTTGTAAAAATCCTCTTCCTTAGTTGCTCCAATATGGTAATTCTTCCTTTTTTGAGTACCTTAGGTTTAAAGGAAGCCATTGGAAAATGTCATTGGAGAGAGAAATGCAGTTGACTTAACTCATTATGTTGGTCACCCATCCTTCTTGAACCCAGGGGAAGTGGCCTGTGCTTTTCTCTTAAAAAAAATAAAAAATAAAAACCGCTCTGCAGAAGGTAATGAGTTTGGAAAAGTAAAATCATCTGTGTGTTAGGCCTCGGGGGAAATATAAGTTATTCATAAAAAGCTACAGAGCAAGTTTTGATTAGTTAAGTAATCTGGTACATAGAATTTATTAGAGCTTAAAGCTTTCCTGTGGGACTCCCCTAATAGTACACAAACAGAGTGAAATATCAAAGAAATGCATTTTCTGACAGACACAGAAAGTTATGTTAATCCTGGCCTGTTTAATGCACCTTGAAAAGATGGATAAATCCCGTCAGTTTCTTCCAGCACATCAGTGTAGTTTTCAGGTTTTTACACATTTGTGCTTCTGATTAATAATCCATGCTCCCAACACTCTTGAGCTGTTCCCAAGGAGCACAAAAGAGGAAAATTTCTTCCTAATAGACTCAAAGATATCAAGCTGTTCTGGAAAAAAGTTTAAATATAGAATAGTAAAGCTCTGTTTTCTTTCATCAATTTGAGGCCATTTTTCTTAAGCTTGTCCACAAAGAGAAATTCACCAGCACTTTTTCTGTGGATGAACAGATCGTTGTATCAGTAAAGCACTCCTTCTTTTCTATGGAAATAGTGGTCTCCAAAACCCCCAAAAATATGAAAAAATTATCACTGTGGAAAGAAAGTGTTTGCATGGTAACTGTCTGTGGTGATTGTTGCAAAGCAGAACTACTCCTTCCAGTTTTTTCACAATGCTCTTTTATTTCTGTGGTTTTTTTCTGCCAGAACATTTGTTGTGTCCTGTTGCCCCCACAGGGATACCAAATGCTAAGAAAGAGCTGCTGCGGTGTGATGCCTGACAAAGGAGATGCTAATAAATGTTTTATTTCCAAAACTCACCAGAATCTTGTTAGCACAATCAGAAAATAGCCACCTCTCAGGAAAGCCAGAGGCTGTCCAGTGAAGGAGAACCTACTTTTCTTACACATGCTAAAATCCCAAAGTGATTGTTTCACTGAGCAGTTGTTTTAACCACCTTGATTTTTTTCCTGGCAGTACAGGCAAATAGGCACCCCATATGTAAACATCACCTGCTGAGATAAATAATTTGCTCTGTAGAAAACAGAGGAAAGGAGATGGGGAGGCAAACCTAGCACTGTGTTGTTTGCCATTGTTTTAAATTTCCTTAAATTTTCTGTTGCAGGTATTCAGGAGGGGAGCCAATGTACCAAGTGCAAAAATAACTGGGCACTGAAGTTCTCCATCATCTTATTATACATTTTATGTGCCCTGTTAACAATCACAGTAGCCATTCTGGGATACAAAGGTATGTATGCATTGAGACCAACCTTCAGACAAGCGTCCAAACACATTGTCACTTATTTGCTAGCCAGGCAATTTGTCACATTTTAGCCTAAATGTCAGTACCTGGGCAATGTTGGCTTTTTGTATGTGCATAACAACAAACTGCAACCTTAGAATTTCACTTTCAAATAGCTATGAAATTTTGAAACCAGACTAGACATTTGAAAGGAAAGTTGAAACAAAATGATCATTTCTCCACCAAGGAGGAGTACTGGAAGACACAAAGCTGTGTAACATGTGCAACAGCCAGGACTATCCTTACTAATATAATATTTATCACAGGGACAACATTTAGTATCAATATTACTTTGAAATATCTGGAAGAGGAAAAATTAAACCTGTGTACCAGTGTATTGACTATCCACAATAATTGTGATGTACAAAGACGCTTAGATGCTTTTAATAATAATTTCAAAGATTCTGGTAGTTGAGCAACCTGGAGAGAATTTGATTTGTGCAAGTCATTGGTTGGACACATTGGGAAACATGGCTTAAAATTCCCATAAATCCTTATAACTAAGTATCTGTAGCCACTTAGGCATTTATAAAAATATTTTGATGTAAATACCAGCTAATTGTGCAGTTGCAGCTATAATAAGTTAAATAAATAAGATGTGAATTTCTGGCATGTAAAGGAAAGCCAACAACATCATTGGGAGCAATATAACAGGGCATCACAGCTTGTTGCAGAGTAAACCAAGCTAGTTCTAAACTACCTGGCTGAGTATGGCTCTGAGTAGCTTCAAAACCCCTCCAAGGAGCTGAGTAAATATTCATGTGATTAGCATGCAGTGTGTCCTGTGCTGCCAACAGCTGCACTCATAGCAGAGCTGACATCACCTCTGGTCCTTTGCCAGGGAAAGAAAAGGAAATTGTAGAAATAGAAAGGATAAATAATTATTTAAGAGGATTTGGCACAGTTATGAGTGAAAGAAAATTAAAACTGTTTTGTTTAGATGGAAGATTTATCCAGGGAAAAGATAGAATGTAAGGAGCAGATAGAGAGACTTAGGTAATCTTGTTTCATGATAAAGCAGGTGGCAAATTAACATCAAATGTAAAAAAATGCAGTACATTTATGTGGCTATATCTCCTGAAGTAACTGGTCTCTGGAAGTCAGATTTTGAGAGACAAAAAGCCTTCCAGGATTCAAAAACTTATTCTTGATCTATAAAGATAAGATGATTTGGTCAAATGGATATGGGGAGGCCTTTTGCAGATATAAATCTGCAACAATCTGCTTTCATCAGGTGAGAATGGGATCTTTCCAGACTTAACCCAGCCCCTAAATGACTGGGATTTAGCAGAATTTCCCTCAAGAGTTTTTTATAGGACTGTCATTTCTGGGGCTTCCCAGAAGACTGAGCCCTCACTCAGCATCAGATACAGCGTTTCAAGTTGGAGAGACCATTGCTCTTTATCTTGCTTTGGCAAATGATTTGCATGTGTGGAGGAAGCAGTATCAATAAGGAAACTGTCCAGAAGACTTTGGGAGAAGGATTTTTTTCTTCCTCATTTCAATCTAGTTTTCAAGCTTCTTTCTCTATGGGGGCTGCTAACACCATCTTTTCCCCAGGCTTTGCTCTCTACTTGAGGCTCCAACTTTGCTTCACTCATTTCTAAACTTCCTTCTTTGAATGAGCAGTCACTCATCAGGGATGAGTCTTTCTGTTGTACCAGTACCAAGTCACAGCTATCCAGGACAAGGACAAAAGAATTCCCTCTTCCAAAAATAAATGTAAAAGGGATTGTAGGAAGGTGGATAATGCATATCTTCCTCGCAGACCCTTAGACATTTTGGTGACCACTGCTCCACTGCTCACCAGCTTGGTGATTGCAACATTTGAATGCCAAGGAAAAGAGGCAAATAGACAAAAGTCTTATTGAATCCAAGTATTCCTTCTGTAACACCAAGCAGCAAATGGTCATGTGTCAGACACTGCTTTGTACCTGCAGTTTCAGAGCTTTTTTTCAGCAAGCTAATTTGCAAGGAAAACATAAGTTAGATAAAACCTCAGCTGACAGTACATATTCAAATGAATTACTGCAATAGTTTTGATTTTTGAGAAGGAATTAGGCTTAAAGGAAGAACAAAACTCAGAATAAAAGTATATTGTTCTTGAATTTTCCTCTCTGTATCAGAATTTGGCTTCTCTTTTTTACTGCAATATTACACTGGAAGAAGGAATTCTGCTGCCATCAGGGATTATTTCAGTCTCTTAGCTAAGTTTCCATTAAATTTGCCTCCCACACTTATGTTTATAAAGCCCAAAACTACTTTTAAAACTTTAATTTCCTATGTCGCATTTAAATATCCTTTGTGATTTAAAACGTTAAAACTACTAATCAGTGGATTAAATATGGCAAGCAAAAAAGTAACTCAATGGGAGGCAAAGTCAACACAGAACAAACCTCCAAACTAGTGGTAAAAATTATATAGTATGTTGGAGAACCCTGAAACCAAAACAAGAATGAATAACAAGGAAACAAAACATGAAGGAATAACAAGGCAAGTTTAGTATTCTTCTGCTTTGAGAAGACAAATTGTTGTTTAAAACACTAATAAAGCAATCTGCAATTTTTGCACATACTTTATTAAATTAAAAATACAAAGTTATAATTTTTCTGGCACCAGCCAGTGTCAGATTAGTCCATTGAAGATGAATGATCTTCCTGTGGCTCATTCCAGTAAGGGAGTGCTTGCAGCTTGAATTTCTGGTAGTTCTTATTCTCTAGTCAGTCCTTGTTTTAAAGTTTCTTGAGTAATGCCCACCATGACTTTCATCTGCTTCTTTTATCTGTCTCCCAGACATAGTTTGCCTGCCATTACCTGGGGCCAACACATCCTGGTGAGATGGCACATTTTGTCATAGTGGCTTAGATGCAGGCAGTCCTCACTGTTCTGGTCAGCAACTACTTGAAATTTTGGCTTCCTTCAGAGGATCTTTACCACATTTTCCACTGTGATCTTGTCAGGAATTGAGATGACAATGCAGAGAGACCAAGCTGTGAATTAAGGCGAAGTTAACCAAAAGCAAGTTAAGACATACACAACTTTGCCTTTTTAAGAGCAGGCAGATTGTTGGGAGCAGCAGAGTAGCCTTTTGTGTGGGATATTACAGCTGATCTGCCTGTTTATCTTTTTCTGGAGAAGGTGGAAAGTGGCTGTTCAAGTATGGGACACTCACTAGAGGCTGACTTCCACCTCTGAGAGTGTTCCACATGGTCACATATCACTGAAGGCTCCATCCAGAGATGGTGGTGGGAGCTACTACCAGGGAAGAAAATACATTCCCAGTAACAGGACATCAGTCCATTTGACCTTTTTTGACATCAAGAGCAACAAAACCCAACACTGGCCTCTCGCTACTCAGTCTCCCCCAAATTCTTCCACTTGCAGGGCAATAGCAAGAAAAGCAAATAAGCTACAATGTGCTTTGGGAAGGAGTTTGGGCAGGAGATCAAGTTCCCCAAACCCGTGATTTATTTGACCATGGAGATCCCACCCCGGTATAAAGCAAATACATGCATTAGTTTATCTATGGGATGGCAGCTTAGCCCTTGAGCTAACCCTGCAGTCACTTTTGCAGAGACCTCTTCTGTTTCTGCTGCTGCAGTTCAGTGGTTTAGGGTTTTTTTCTCTTTGAACAATGAAAATACCATATGCTGTTGTATAATTACTTCTGTTCAGTCTCATTTAACTGCCAGAAAACTATTTATTGATAGGATTACTATTGTTGTGTTTACATTTGCTTTGGACTCTTCAGGGTTATATTTTAACTCAAGCTTCCAGTGCTAGATTTCATTCAACCATGAAATCATATTTGTTATATGATAGTTTTGTTTTATAAACTTCAGATCTGAAGTACAAACTGGCATTCATTTGGATAGCAAAAGGAAGAAATTGCATTTTTCTTTTAATTATTGATACTATATATTCATTTGCCAACTCCAAATGAGTTGTATAACTGGGAAAACAGTTGAATATTACACTAAAACTGAATTAACAAGAACCATAGGTGATGTGACATAGCTAGTCAAGGCACAGGTTCAGCAGAAACACTTGAATTAGGCCTGCTTTTTAAATACAGATGATTTCATAAGGTCCTTCTAAGTGCCTAGAGTGAGCCATGCCCTGGCATTGACTCTCTGTAGACAAAGGAGAACACTACAGACTGAACAAGGAGCTGCCTAGAGCCAGAAGGAAAAGCCAAGTCCTCACTCTCTCTGCATGTGATGCATAGGCATATACATGCATCTGGAGTGTCAGAAGGAGCTAAAGGACCTTTGTTGATCTGGGCTCCAGCCTGGAAGACAGCAGGGCAGGACAAACAGAGAATCAACTCTGGTTTCATTTAGGAAAAATGGCATATAGCATTTTGACAACTTTAATGGGCAGAAGTACCAGGGAAAAATTAGTGCTATAATAGGGAGAAAAATGCTTTCTAAAGCTGAAGATATTGAGCAACTGTCCCTCTGAAAAAGCAAAGCCTCTATTGTAGTCTGGGTCTGGTGTTTAGCAAGCAATCTGTCATCATCTCAAATACAGAAAGCCACATTCTGACTAACTGCACACACAGTAGAGTCTCTCTTTTACTGGCTTGTTAGCAGCCTAGAAAGGAGCACACAGGTAATTCACCACAGGGTGTATGGTCTCTCTGAAGACCCTGAGAATTTTCTCTGTCGTAACTCCTCAGTGATGCTCCATCAGAAAGTCTTGGTCTGATTTTCTCATATTTGTTTTGGGGAAGCAGTAAAAGCCTCCAATGTAACTGTAGTATCCAGAATCAGAAAAACAAATGCAAACATTAATAGAGAAGGAGCACGTGATGGACTACACTTTAAAGGTCTGGGATTTGTGTGGTTGCACATGAGCAGCAAAAGATGACTAAATTTCACTTCTTGTGAAAACCCAAACCTTTACATAGCAATAATTTTTATGAGACTCTTTCCTAGCTGCAGATCATTTCACAGACCAAAAGAGTTAGAGGTACCCCTACCCCACACAGCTTTACAGAACCTCAAAAGATGGGAAACACTTTATTGCTCCTGTTTAAAAAAAGAAGCTGGCACAATAATTCGTGTCGCCTCTCCCAGGGTTGTTACAGACCCATTCTGCTCCCAGTGTAGCAAAAGGACTAAATAATCTCATGATGAGAAGCAATTTCTACTCCTAGTTGTGGCTTGAATGCAAAAGGCTGTTAGACAAAGTCTAGTGTGAAAGCTGTAGGCTACCTCTAACTTGCAGGCATTTCACATTTTTGCCACTGGAAGCCACCCCAGGCTATTTATTTGTTGCTCTGCTTTTTCCATTCCCGTATTAATTTCATCAAATAATTGAATGTATCAGTGACAAGAAAAGTACTGAGGCATTACAAAATAAAGGGCACATCAGTCATAAATCTGCACTTCCTAAATGACCATCCTTTTAATCTTAATGAGGCAGAATAATTTCAAGACTGCTTTGAGTGATTATCAATATGTTTAAACCCCCTGAAACATTTAGTAATTACTATCTCAGTCCTAAGTTTACTATCCAGGTGGCAACTTTTAATGATGAAAAGGCACAAGGAAAAAAAATTCTTTTTAAGGAGAAATGGCTCATAGCAAAATTAAAGGAAATCTTCATTCACACATCTGAGCCTTTAGCAATCAGTTTTCCTTTGCCACACAGCACAGTGCTGGAAGCATGGAAATACTGTTAAAAGAAAATTACTTTGTTTGTGAGGAAAACCCACAAGGAGGGATTTCCTCATTCAGGAGAGAGATTTCTCATGGGCAAAAAAAATCATTAGGGACTACTGGCAGACTGAAGAAGTAGAAGAATGCTGGATCCACCAGCAAATAGGAGCTCATCCTTCCAACATCACAGAGCAACGGCAGTGTGTAATGGCAAGCAACTGTTTGGTGGTAATGGTGTGAGGTTTGGTTTGCTTTATTGTTTAGTAGTCTTTTTCCATAATTTCCCTTTTCTTCTTTTCATAACACACTGTTCTCTCTCCCCTAGTTGTAGAAAAAATGGACAATGTGACAGGTGGCCTGGAAACATCCCACAGAAGATACACAGAGAAGCTCACAGAAGTGGAGAGTGATCTGAAGAAATTAGGTAATCTACCCACAAGCAAAGCCCCTTTGTATTATGGACCTGGGGTGTTCTCCTGGCAGATTGAGGCAGGAAATTTGTCTGAAAAATCTCTGCCTATGACAAGATACAGCACTTCCATTCCAGTTTCTCAAGTACTTGGGAAAGTACTTAAAAATAGTTCAGATCAGCTCTACTTAGAAGAGCATTTTAAGAATACTTCAAAATTTACAGTTCCCACTGAAGTCACTCTGAAACCATTTATACTTAAATAAACAGACACTTAAATGTTGTCCTCAGGAGAGAAACTTCTCTGAGGTAGAGATCTAAAACATAACAGAAGTTGTTCTACAGCACAAAAGATTCTACATAAAATGAGCACCTATCACCTAGTCATCTTGATGCTGTTTTAGCAATTAAGATTCAAAACTGAAGACCACTTTGCAAGGTACACAAATAATCAGCTATTCAAAATTCTTATGTCTGAGGCAAGTGTATTACTTCCATAAATTGTTTTTTAATCATCTCAGGGAATACAGGAAGTAAGATTGTTATGTATTTAGGTCTCCCAAGCACTATCAAAGTTCTCAATTTTCAGGAAGATGCAAAAAAAAAAAAAATCATGGATAAAGATTCTACTCTCTAAGTGTACACTTTTACTTTTCTTCCTATACATATAGTTTTTATTGTAGAAGTATTAATATACACATACATGCAAGTGATTCTTGAAATAAATTTTGTCTAGTTTTGTAAAGCATATATTGGGACGTATTTCTAGGAAAACTTCCTTGCTTGCAGCTTGATTGTAAATTTTTACAATTTTTTTCCTTTATAAAGGAGCTGGCTTCAAAAGTATTTGCACACTACATTTAGTTCAAAGATGTGGGGTAATTTGGTGATATGTTTTTTTACTGACACATCTACAGAAGTAAATGTTACACTTTACTCCTGTAAAGGTTTCTCATGCAACCTTTTGGATTATTATATTATGCTGATTAAATTTTCATTACTTGGAGCATCTTTGCTTCTTTCATGGCCACTCATTTTTACACACTGCTGGATGGATGCTCAGTGAGATGCTCAGGATCATCCATTCCCATTTAAGTGGCCTTGCCATGGAGGAAGTTAGGAAAGTTCTAGAGCAGTTTGTGTAGGAGACATTAAAGTAAGAGAAGTGCTGTAGGGCCAGAAGGATAAAAGCGTGTGGTGACTGCAAGGCAGGCCTTCAGGAATTAGCTGCATGTAGACCTGGCAGTTGTTGGAGCTGTGTGAGGAAGACAGTATAATTTGAGCTGCAGCCAAGAGGTAAACATAGAGTCAGAGCTGAGAAGATCTGGAAGTCAGAGAAGTGGCAGGGAGAGGAACTGTGTTCAGGAAGATGTCCATCCACAAAAGACTCCATAAACACTTCAGGCTGAAGTCTCACAAGCCATCATTTGACATTTGCCATCATGACTCATTCAATCACACCAGGCAAATGCACCATACACAGCTGTGTTCACTGTAATTTATGAAAACCATACTGCTCTCTCTTGGCATCATCTGAAATTATGGACTTGAGACTATCTAATTCATAAATATAGCTACATGAAGATGAGGACAAAAATATATGGACTGTGAGCAGGATAGTGAAGTGATTGAGATCAAGCAAGGGAGTCTTCCCTGAGAGCAAGCGTTGACTGCTTATTTCCTTGGTTTCTATGTCCTGGATGATAGGCTGTGCAGTCTCAAATGCTTTATCATCCTTGGACGAGCTTCCAGAAGTATTCCGTAGGGCAATGTAAGCACAGGCTTACAAGAGATGTTCCTCATAGATTAAAGGTTCTGCCTTTCTCAAACTCAGAACATGAGGAAACAATAATGGCAAAATAAATGTCATTAAAAGCAATAGTAATGTATTAGAGAGAAAACCAGAAATATATCTTATCCTGACATATCTGAAGTAGCCTGCTGGCAAAGTTTTTGTCTCTAACCCAGATTGCTTTGAAATAAATATGAGAACTTACATAAAGCTAAACCCAAGATTTTAAAAATTGGAACTATATGTACTAAATCATAGTGAAGGTATTCCACTTGCAATGAAAAGAAAGAAGAGAAGATGAACAGATAAAATAAACTTCTGAGCTTTCAGCAAAATCCAGTTGTAACTTCAAAACCTACACTTGCTGGTACCTGTTTAATGTTTTGAATTCTGTTTCCCATTCAGTTTTCATTCAGAACACAGCATTCTTGACTGCATTTACTCATGAGTTTCTAGCCATAGTTTTTCTCATTTGTGATGACAGAATCACCGTTTTGTTCTCCTCAGCAAGACACAAGGTCTCCATCAATTCCTCTTTGCTTTTTTCTCTGTCTAGAGGCAGAACTTTGCTTAGTGGTTTCTCTTTTCTGGAAAAGTTAGCATAAAAGTTCTACTAAACAGTTTTACAACCTGACTGTTCTTAAAATAAACTGTGCTGTTTTATACTGTGTTTAAAAAAACCCCAAAACCTAAAGCCTTTCCTTTTTTTTTTTCTTTTTTCCTGTACAAAGATGACCAAGCTGGACAAAAAGCCTTGAATACTAACACTGAGCTATCCAGCTTCAGATCTGACATTCTGGCTCTTCGTCAGCAACTTCATGACATTGCAGAGAAAACTAGCAGAAACAAAGACACCCTGGAGAAGCTGCAAGAGTCTGGAAATTTATTAGATGATAGGCAGAACCAAATGAAAAGTGCCTTAGATAGTAACTCTTTCACAATCATCAGTGTCAACAAGACTCTTCAAGCATATACTGGCTATATCAACAATCTCCAACAAGACACAAGTAATATACAAGCAAACCTGCAAAGCCAAGAGCATTCTCAAAACGTGGTCATCATGAGCCTTAACAACTTAAACCTGACTCAAATACAGCAAAGAAATCTTATCAATGTCTTACAGAAGTCAATGGAAGATACAAGCTCGGCTATTCTAAGAATCAAGAATGACTTTCAAAATCTGCAGCAGATTGTCCTTCAGGCCCGGAAGGACACTGACTGGCTTAAGGAGAAAGTACACAATTTACAGGCTTTGGCTGCCAACAACTCAGCAATGACAAAAGCCAACAATGATACACTTGAAGACATGAACAGTCAGCTCAGCTCCTTCAGTGGGCAGATGGAGAACATCACCACAATTGCCCAAGCCAATGAACAAAGTCTAAAGGATCTCCAGGAACAGCATAAAGGAGATGAAAACAGAACTGCTGCCAAATTCACCAGTCTAGAAGAAAGGTTCCAAGTCTTTGAAACTGATATAGTCAATATCATCAGCAACATCAGCTACACTGCCCATCACCTACGGACACTGACGAGCAGTCTCAATGAGGTCAGGACAACTTGTACGGACACCTTAAGTAAACACTCAGATGAGCTGATTTTTATGAACAGCACACTAGCCAATATTCGCATAGACTCTGCATCTCTCAAGGTGCAACAGGATTTGATGAGGTCAAGGTTAGATGTAGAGGTTGCCAATTTGTCAGTAATCATGGAAGAAATGAAGCTGGTGGATTCCAAACATGGCCAGCTCATCAAGAACTTCACTATCCTACAAGGTATGCAGCTTCCCTAATGATGTGTGTGTGCTGAATTCCTGCTTGCATTACTTCTTTAGTTCTGTAGAAGTTAGTGCATGCTGGTGCAGAGTCCTGGGGTTTTCCATTATCTAATCCTAAGCTTTGGAAATTAGCATGTAGCTTGAATTTTCCGTACTAATTTTTGTATGCCTTTTTTACGTAGCTAAAATGGGGATGTTATGAAAGAAAGTTCTGACTTAGCAGAATTTTATTCTGTCTGACGGACTGACTAGATCTGCTTTTGATTTAGTTTCTAAAATAAGTGATTGAAGGTGTGGAACCTCAAGAAACCAATCCCCAGTAAGGAGGAAATGGCTAAAAAATATATGTTGGACTATTCCCAGAAAGGTCCACCCTCGCTGAAAAACAAGTTGCTATTTCACTTTAAGCCAGTTGTTAGTCTGCCAGAAAACATCCTACTTTGCTTAGTGTTTAATCCTGGGATACTTTATTTTCTCCAGAAATAAATAGCATCAGGTTTAGGAGGTTTCTCCCAGCCAAATATTATCCCAAATGAAAAGAACACTCATATTTCCAATCAGATGTGAATCACTAAACCTCTAATCACAAATATAAATCCATTGCTCCAAATAAACTAAGGCTGCATTAGAGCCAAGATTACATGTCAGTAACCTTAACCATTCTCATTTCAACCAGGGCTAAATGATTCCAGCTTGGAAATCTATCTCTGGAGGAGTTTGAATTGTGTAGATTAGTCCTGGGGGTGGGAAGGTATTGACAAGGGATTTGCTCATCCACGAACAGAATCCCAAATTGTTTTGTTGTTTATTGCTGTCACAGTATTGCCATTTCCTGTCGTGGGTTATAGTTCCCTGTCTTGTTAGAGCTGGCCAATTTGCAACTTCTGATCTTTCCTACAGTTGGCCTTTTGCTCACTATCCATCATTTTGTCCCTTTTTGATACCCTGTTATTGACAGACCAACAAACAGGATCAGGAGAAAGAGTCCTGGGACTAAGAGCAGAGAGATGAGACTAGAAGGAGAAGGGAGCGTGGCCGGGTGAGGGAACAGGACCACCAGCACACAGCACTAGTGCATAAACTAGTAGCACAGAGTTTTGCAGGGTCTGGCACCTTGGCTGGTCACCTGGGGCGCGGTGTCACTGTCCAGTTCACATGGCTGGGTGTATCAGAGTATTTTCTGTATCCTGTATTTTCTGGAGGTCAAGGAAAGGACAACAGTATACAGGACCTGGAAAGCAGCTGCACTATTACAAGCACTGATGAAAGCAGCTGTTAGCCCAGTTTCTGTGTTATTAAATATTCAGTGGTGCTGGTCTGAGATGTATTAAACAAGCCCACCCCACGTGGGCTTTTTGTTTTGTTTTCTGTGCATATCCCCACTTTGTATGCTTACATTGTTTCAGGCCCTCCTGGTCCAAGGGGACCTAAAGGTGACAGAGGCCCTCAAGGTCCTCTTGGCCCTGCTGGCCTAAAAGGACAAAAAGGAGAGAAAGGAGAGCCTGGACCACCAGGACCTGCAGGTGAGAAGGGCCCACCTGGACCAGCTGGGCCACCAGGAGAAAAAGGAGGGAAAGGTTCAAGAGGATCGCCTGGCTCCAAAGGTCAGAGAGGTTCTCCTGGCAAGACCGGTCTGCCTGGACCAAATGGAGACCCAGGGCCACCAGGGCCACCAGGCAAGGATGGTCCACCAGGGCCCCAAGGCCCACCTGGATTTCAAGGCCTGCAAGGAACCGTGGGAAGCCCAGGGTTACCAGGACCACGAGGAATAACTGGACTCCCTGGGGTCCCTGGGCTGCCTGGTCCGAAGGGCCCGCCTGGCCCACCAGGGCCGCCGGGCCCAGGGATGCCAATGGCACTGCAGAGTCAGCCTACGCCCATGCCCGAGGCTAATGGTAAGCCATCAACACTCTGCATCCTGTGGAGGGGAATGGGTTCCTCCATTCATTTCTGGCCCTATTACTGCTCCCTTGAGTTACCAATAACAGGCTTAACACAAAAAAAATTCACATCACAGGTTGTTCTCCCCGTTGGAAGAACTATACGGAAAAGTGCTACTACTTTTCCGTTGAAAGAGAAATTTTTGAAGACGCTAAGTTATTCTGTGAAGAGAAAGCATCGCGCTTGGTTATCATCAATGACAAAGAGGAGCAGGTAATTGCCTTCTCTTGCTGGTTTTCAAGGAGGAAGTTTGGAGCTGTTTAACACGTTGAAACCACAAGATAATGGGAAGCTGAGAGCACCATGAATTCATATAGTAGAAGTAAACACATTGATTGACTCATTAGAATTTTGTCCACCCTGTGCCTGATCAGCAGCTTCTCCCTGTGCAGAAGGGTAGTGTGAGCAGAACTGATGCTGACCCTGAAGGTGGTGGGGACAGAGCAGTCAGAAAAGCTGCTGAGAACTGTAGGAGTTTTGAACCTTTAAAGATGGAATCTATTACGCCTTGAGTACTATCAAAGTGTTTTTCGCAGCAGTGACTATAATTTAATTTTAAATTATCTGATTTAATACATGCAGCCTAGGACTAGTATGACCCACAAGTATCTTTAATCTAACAATATTTTGAGTACTATTCAGCATGGCAGTGGAGATGTCAAGATACAATTCCTTACTCTTAGGGTTTTTTTAAATTTGTGTCTGTAAGATATTAGCTGTGGCTTTATGTCAACCCAATTTTCATGCCTAGTTCTCTCTACCTCATGGCAAACAATGAAAGGGATTCTAGTCTGGGCAAGGGGTCCCAAGGCCAACTCCTGAAACATATCTTCAGCTTAGAAAAATTTCTCTGGTCCACCATGTTCTAATAACAAGAGTCTTACGAAACCAGTGTAGTTAATTGGCCCCAAAACCAGTTTTCCTTGTTATGGACTAAGCTCTTTCTTTCACAGCAATGGATAAAAAGGCAGATTATTGGGAAAGGCAGCTTCTGGATTGGACTAACAGATACAGAGAAGGAAAATGAATGGAGATGGTTGGATGGATCCTTACCAGTTTACACGTACGTAAATAAAAAGCAATGTGGTCGCTCTTGCTGACACTTCTAAAAGCAGCATCTAGAAATCATCTAATGAATCCAGATGGTTGTAGATGCCAATAATTTAATTTGTTACTGAGGATGCTGGGGTTCTTTCTCTCTGCCTTCTCTATGCACAAGGATTCCTTTCCTTGCCAGAAAGAAAACTGAATGTTGAATGACAGAATCACATAACTATGTAGCGCAGTGTTTCTTGCCAAAACTTTTGCTTCTGACTTTTATTACAAAGTTGAGATGGAAAGCACAGTTTTACTGTTTTGGTTTGAATTTTCCTTATTTGCATTACAACTGGCTATAAATAGAGTACGCGTTCTAATAAAAAATGACCAGTCTTTAGATAAAGCCCAAATCCAACTGGAAAGCGTTCAACATAAGGAAAATGCATGAAATGAGGGTGTCTATGCTTTGGCCAGCTGAGAACTGAATTGGCAGCTTTCCAGGAATCCTAGGGCTACACCTAATTTGTCCTAAATGGAACAGATTGCAACCACCCAAATTTTTAATACTGAGGAGTAGACTAAAGAGTTTATAGATCTTAATATGCTGTGCTTCAGAAAAACAGGCTACACAGTCAGTCAGATGTTACGAAATGATTAGCTGTGATCTCATTGGTGTTCATTTAGATGAAAAACATGGAAAAAGCCAGATTCATTTCAAATGAGCCGTAATATTTTCCCCTTTTTCTCCTTTCCCATTTTCATCTTTCTTCCTCTTCACGGCAGCACTGTGACTGATCCTACTTAGGGTGCTGCTTTTAGTAGATTTCCACTGCACCATGGTTTTAGGTGCTCTGTCATAACCTCAGAGCTCTTGGTTACAGATTTTTGGAGTATTTCATTACTTCTGGAAAGCTGTGTGTCCTCCCAGGTGCCTGGTTGGACGCTTTATGTCAGGCAGGCATGTTTTTTAGCTGAGCATGGACTGTGTCAGCCAGCAATCACAAGCTCCCTTCAACAACCTGTTTCTTCAGGAAAAGTGTGCTTTTAACTCCTGAGATTGGAAGCTTTTCTCACTCATTAAACAAAAACAGGATGAGGAAACACTTGCTGCAAGATTTTTTACTTGCTACGTTCAATTTCACCATCAAAGCTAACGATCTCAAAAGATGTGTGTAAATATACTGTGTGCATTTCTTAAAAGTCAATAGAATTCCCTCCCCATCTGAGCATGTGTTTCTAAAACACACGGATCTTTGCTGTTCCTCCCAAGATGCCCACCTTTGGTGCAGTCAGAGAGCTTTGCAGTGAGCAAGGGCAGGCTGTTGCCATCTTGGCATTACCTCTGAGCCTGTGGGCTCTTCTGAGTCCCATCTGCCAGCGGGAATGCGGTGTGCAGGTTTCACAGGCTTGGAGCAACGCACTTGGAGCACGGAGCACCCCCACTGTGTGTGCATGTACACTCAGAAACTAAAATAAAGTTCATTGGTCTAAATTTAGGTCTCTGAGTTTTGGCAGCCTGAGGCCAAATAGATTCCCTTCTCTGTAATACATCTGTTTTCCATTTTCAGCAAGAGTCATGTATTGTTTGTTTCAATGTGCGTTTCCCGTTCAGAACAGATCTCATGATGTTTTTGTTAATTTCTCATGGTGAAAACCTGCTATGTGTGCTGTGTTGTGCAATCATATCTCTTGCTTTTTTGTGGAAAGAAACTGGAAACCTGGGCAGCCTGATAACTGGGATCACGATCACGGGCCAGGGGAAGATTGTGCTGGGTTGATCTATGCTGGGCTCTGGAATGACTTCTACTGTGAAGATGTTAACAATTTCATTTGTGAAAAAGACATGGACAAAGGTAAGCAAGGCCCTTGTTTTGATTGTTCCATCTTGCCCATAGTCAGTGTCCCGCAGGTACAAGAGGGATCTTGGCTAAATGCTACAGCAGTGCCTTGTTGAGGAAGAGGGGGAATCACATGTGGGGCACTTCTACTCAGATCCAGATGCAAATGCTGGATTTATTGCACTTGGGAAAAGCAGCCTCAAAGCTGGCTATAGCCATGGAATGCCCAGAATCTTGACCATTTCCTGTAGGCTTTACACATGCCTAAAATTTTGGGCATGATTTGGCACATGCTCCAGATCCCACCCACACTGGAAGCTGCCTTTATAGGCTCAGTGGCCACACAACAGGGAAAGCTGACCTTAGGATGGCTCAGGAGCCAGTCTTCAAAAACCAGAAAGTCTTTCTTTTGAAAGTTTGTGCAATGGGAGGCACTTGGTGACTGCTGAGGAGGTCTTAAAATTCCCATCACTGCCAGGAGATGTCCCATGGGACTGAGAAGCTGAGTCCATAGGCCGTAAGCAGCTCATCCTGCAGCTGGAGCGAAGGACTCATAAAGTGCTGGTGTGGCCAGCAGTCAGCCAGGTGTTTGCCACAGGGCATGTCTCTCTGTTGACACAGGCATTTCTGCTGGAGCAGAGGGCGGGTGGTTCCCATGGCCGCCTAGAGCCCGGCCCCATCGCCACAGAGCGTGGTCAAAGCTGGTGTTTGTCTTCATGGTGGGGCTCTGACTGAAACGTTATCTCCTCCATACAACCTGTTCAAACATTGCTTTGCCAAGGGTGCCTGGCTCCTCCAACTGGAAACTTGTTGGTTGAATTTCAGTGAAGGCAGACATAAATGTCAGCTAGAGCCAAAATTACATCCCATGCATAGTCCCCTAAGACACAGCTAAGTGCTGAACAAGCTTTGTGTGTATAATTCTGTTTGGATGTCCAGACTGAAGGACCATGTGTAAGTACCAATATGATTTACCCTGGTTTTCCTACATACATTTGTTATTTTAAGAAAACTTTAAGGTTTACAAATATTTATCCTCCAGGACTTACAGGATCTGAGTACAAGTCTGCTCAATTTTTTTCCATACCTTGATCTTTTTGGAAATTTGTTTAATCTTCACAGGCTTTTTACAGGATTTCTTTTTCTCTTTGTTTTTCTTGTTTTCTCTCATACTGTAGGGCAAATTCTTGGAGTGTAATAGGCTGTAACTTTACAGATACCTTCATATCAAGGAAATTTATGTAAAGAAGAAGAAAATCCTGGGAAAGAGCAACACTGACTTCCAAAATTGAAAGAAAAATATGAAAACAGAAAAGAGCAAGCACTGAAAACTGATTTAAAAGCATCAAGGAATTCAGCAATAACTCCTCTCCAGCACCCTGTAATTATTTAAGGCCTTTCAACCCTCAGCATCAGGAAATACTGTTGGACTAATTCTGTTCTAGATTTTCTTCCCAACCAGTAACCACATCCATAAGCAGCTTGTGTCTTCTGAGAAAAGACATTCTATCAATCTGAGTAAGACTGTTGGTCACTCATATAGAAAAACATATAAAGCAACTGTGTAAACAGTTGCCTAATTTGCTAAAATCCCAAATGTAGGAAAATTATACAGATACACGAATATATAGATTTTATATAAATATATATATATAGTCCAACTCTTATCAGTAATATGGAATATACTTTTAAGAGCTTTTAAAACTTTGTATTTTTGTACAAAATATTTGCTTTTTACAATTGTTCTCTTTTTTACTGACTTTTTTTACAAATATAGTGCACAGGGGCCAAAGAAAACAATAAAGGTACTAATAATTCATTAAGGTTTGCTGTCAGGCCTAGCTCAGCTATAGAGAAATATTTTTCCAGTTAGAAATATTTTTACTTTCCCAGATGATTTGTTCTGGTTAAATAACTTTTAAAGCAGATTTTAGATAGTGTTTTCCTTACTGTATGCAGTCTAGTCTGCATGTGTAACAATTAAGTTGACTAAGGACTAGATACTCATTATAGCTCTGATCATAGCCAGTGTTTCATTGGGGTACTATGGAAAGACCATTTTTATAAAAGCTTTTCCTTCCTTCCTCCCTCCCCTCCTCCCTTCCTCCCTTCCCTCTTTCCCTCCTCCCTTCCTCCCTTCCTTCCTCCCTCTCAGAAAAAAATTCCATGGAAGTTAATCTCCAATTTTTAACCATCATTTTGAAATGTTTTCATTCCTTCTCCCTTCTTGTAAGGAATTCTACCCCAGTAGTTGCCACACATACTGCAGGTCAAGCCCAGATGAGAGACTTTATGAAAAGAGAAACAAAGAAGCTGCACACACTGAAATGTTTTTTTTAAGACAGATTTCAAGATTTGGTGAGAAAAACATGCCATACTCAGAAAAGTCTAATAAACTTGCACTTCTCTAAAGTGCTTTGTAAATCGATCTCTCTGTTTTCTTGGACTGCTACTTCTCTCCCAAACAAAATAGAAAATCAAATATGCTGCAAAGCAGAAAGAGATTATACCATTACCCAGCCAGTTTCCTCCACAGTCCCATGAGCCATTGTCTAGGCAGCAATACTGCATATCAGGAATCTAAAAAATTAGTGGGTTAATTCATTAGCAGAAACCTTGGTATTTGTTTCCAGTTTTTATACCCTTCTCATGGCCACATGCTCTACAATGAAAGAAGTTGTTTTGCCTTCTTGGGAAGGAGAGCTGTTTTTCCATTGCCTCCTGACCTGCCATTTACCTTGGCCGAATCCAGATAAGTTTGTGGAAATACTCCAGCTCTGTTGGAAAGGGACAAGATTCTGTACTTTAGATTTTGAAATATTGCTCCTAAGATCGATCAATTAAAGACTGCTGTTTCCCTACATCTCCCACTGCCTCCAGTGTTTTAAATTTCAATTATAATTTTTTTTTCAAAATACAAAAAATGTTACATTTGAGAATCTGTCCTGTGGGTACAAATTAGATATGAGACAGGAACAACATGAAAATTGGTTTATGTATTACATAAAAGGATTTATGTATTACAGCTGCAGAAACCCTGCGTCACCTTCGTGGAGGGAGGGCTTGTCTTCAGACAGTCTGGATTTTGTGAGCCTTTTCTTTTTCACAAGGTTTTGAATACAACTTGATTCTGCCATGCACTGTCATGCTGTACCCAGGAGTTGTATGTAGACACATGCTGTAATGTTTACATCTATATTTACACATTGTCTGTGGAGATAATGTTAAACTGATAGTTTTGGATAATAAGGTACAAAACTAGTATTTTGTGTGCCCAGAGAGCCTCACAAACCCTGGTGAGTGGAGCCTTGAAGAGCCACACTGAATTGGAAGGACTGCTACCTTTGTTTTGAATGTTGGCTTATTTGGGGGAAGTAAGCCTGTTTTGAGCATCTACCACATTAAATTATATTCTTTATGCTTTTTCTGGATGTCACAGACTTCTGTCACCAAAAGAAGTGAATGAGAAATGTCTAAGCCCAAGCTTCCTTGCCCAGATTTCACCCTTCTCTTCCTTCAGCAACAGCAGTGATCGTACATACATGAGATCAGATTATCCAAGAGTTATCTAGTGTCCCCCAGCCGGAGGAATGACAAGCTGAGGACACTGAGAAATGAGACGTGACTGGGCTCACACCCTCTGTTCACACACTTGAATCAAACACTGCAGCTGTTAGACAAAACTGGATGAAGGGGGATGCTGCAGTTGCGTGCCTGACGTGTCCGGTCATCCCTAAAATATGGCCTGAGCAGCCAGGCGTGCTGAGACAGACAATCCTTTTGACCTAGTATTCCTGCAAGAAGGAAACAGAATGGCAACGAGAATTGAAATCACTGGGAAGACCAAGAGAGTGTTAAGACAGCTCAGGAACGTGTCACAGAAAGGACAGATTGGCAGGAGCAAAGCAGGACACCAGAATGGGCCAAGAAATTGTCATGAAAGTCAGACTGGCCACTCCTTAATGGGAAAATGTCCCCATCAAATCTTTCTGTATGGTTTGAGTAATAATGCAGGTTTTATGGAATGTGTTAAGTGATAGCAAATAATTTCGTCCCAGCTTGAGTTTTGCTTTCCTTCTTATACACAAGTATTGCAACGTGTCATATTGAGCACACATTCCCATCATCCTTCTTGTTTTACATAAAGTTAAATACAAGTTCATATACCCTGGCAAGCACTGGGACTGTTGAAAGAAAAAGAGGGAAAGGCAGAGAAGGTACAAAGTCATTGTGATTTACATTAAGTTCTGGGTTTCTTAATGTCATTTCTGACTTGTTTCATTAATTTATTTGGAAATGCCTTCAGCTGATTAGAGCTTATAAATCTCAACTCTCATTTCCTTTGTTGTCTATAATTAATACTTGCAAATGTTCCAATAAAGGAATCACTAAGTGGAGACACAGAAATGAATGTTGTTGACTCTGTGCATGTGTGTGTAACCAAGAGAGATGTGGAGATCAGAGGTATGTGGACCCAGAATGTTCATAGGTATTAAAAATCAAACTAATGAAGCATTTTTCCATTAAAGCCTTCTTTTTCACTTGCACCACCCTGGTTCTGAGCATGGCTGGGGCTATCTTATCCTGTAATTGCAGGTTTAGTGCCTTGTTCTTGTAGCACATAGGGGATAGGAACATGGTTTTGAAGGTCTGATCTGAGCAAGACCTTTAAGAAGGGCTGAAGCCCTTTGCTGCTTACTGTCCTAGCACACCAAACACCTCAGATGGGCCTCCAGGTGAGGGATGTCCTGAACTAAGTCGCATCAGTCCCCACATTAGCCATTATGATGGCTTAAATTGTCTGTTTATAATGGCTGATATGGTCTCCTCTCTCTGTGATGGCTGACCTTTTTTAATTTTCTGTTCCTGGCAAGTAGCTACTCTGCTTTTAGCATGTAGCAGGAACTGGTGTCTGGTCACTGGTGAGGCAAGGAGCTGGTCAGAGGGCAGCCACTGGCTGCGGGAAGAAACTGATCTGCAAGGAGCTGGGGAAAGGAGGCTGAGTCGATTCACATGTAAGAAAACAAAAGCACTTTTCCCCAGTGCAGGCTCCTTGCCTAAGAGCACAGCAGCTCACACATCTGTAGCATCCAAAGGGAACAAGCAGTCTCCAGCCTTGCTTTGTTTTTCCTTCCCTCACTTCTGTGGGTGTCTGTGTTCCCCAGAGATCTTGGCTTTTCCATGAGCTGTCCCCAGAGCAGGCTCTGTGCTGCCCTGTGCAGGTGCTGGGGCTCACCCAGGTGAGAGGCCAGCAGTGGGACAGCTGCCCATGCCTGGCACTGCCCCCAGCTGGGACACCCTGGGCTCCCCAGGGCTTGGAGAGGAGGTGGAGGAGGAAGTTCCCAGTGCTTACCCACACTCAGAAACACCTTGGGCATCTGTAAATGGGATAATAAACTGCCTTACAGACAAAACCCTTGTCCCCAGAAACCAGGCCTTCTTAAAACCAGAACCTATTTGTGCATTCACCATCTCCACTTCATTTTTCCCATGTTGTTTAGTGGAAAGAAAATTCTAAAAAAAACTTGGCCAAAAAAATTTTTGAAAGTTCTCATCTGTTTTCTTTCATATGGTGGAATACGTTTGTTTTTCTTCCCATCTGGCTCAGAGATGAAACAACATTCTTTGATTTCTTTTTCAAAATAAACTCAAGTGTAGTGCTATGAAGTTTATGTGGAGATGTTTTGGGGTTTTTTAAGACCAAAACAATAAAAGCAAATTACCAGGCAAATAATGCCCTTTTTGGAGAAGATCTTGCATGCCATGATGATTTTCTTACCCAAAGAACTTCCCAGAGGCATGCAAGTATTGCCAGTCCCATTTTGTGACTGGAAGAAAAAGGAGATTTTCAAGAATGTGATTCATTTTGATGTCTCATTTTAAAGATTTTGTTTATCAGGTAGGTGATTTTCAGAAGTGACTTTTTCCAGTGAAACAAACATTGACATCGAGCAAATTATTTTTCATACACCTTAGTTAGGGGAGTGGGCTTTTCAATGCTAAATTAAACAGAGTGGTGTCCTTCCCCCATCACCCTGCATACAGGAGGTAGCCATTTCTGCTGCTGTTTTGGAGAGCAGGGCTCAGTGTGATCACAGCACGAGAACAGCAGCAGAGTAGAGCAATGTCCTGTGTGAGTAAGAGTTAACACCTGACACTAAATCACCAAGAGACCTCTTGATCAGATACAAGGAGGTTAAAGGACTGCTAAGACCTTTGACTCCTCTGCAGCTCAACTTCAACAAATCTTCCCAAAAACATACCAACATATACTTTAAAAACAATTAGGAGTTGCTTTATCCCTTTAATAATTTTGGCTGCTTTTCAAAAACTTTATTAGGAATCTTCTTTAAATAACCAGTGTGAATGCAATTATGTCCAGTTTAGAGAAATTTGTTCTGGTTCCAGTGCTGTCCTTTAGCTTAAACAGCATCTCTCCTGGGACTGTCAAGTAATTGTAGTGGTCAGTGTGGAGCCATTCATCTTGAGACACAGTAAGGGGTGGTTGGGAACAAGCACATCCCTCTGACCAGCTGGGGAGCCCTGATGACAGAGCCTGGCTCTGATCCCACCATCCAGCCCCACAAGGGATTATCTGAGGACACTCTAGGCATCTTGATGAATGGTGGAAGTTTCCATACTCTTTTTTTTTTTAGTGTTGCAAGACAGCACAGAGCAACAACACTGGTATAAAGGGTGGTTTCCCACTGAATTAGAGCAGATTACAAGTGCCTGGCTTTTTATAAGGCAGTAACACATTTTAGAAGGCATTTGAAAAATCAGTCTGTGTATCTGAGCTTAAGCACACTTATTCTGGCTTTACACCAGAGCAGAATCTAAATTCAAGTTATACCTAGGCCTTGTTCTTCAAGAGATTAAAATCTCCAATTCAGAGATTAGCATGTGACTTCTACTTTTTCTATCTGTCCTGCCAAGGCACAAATCCCCAGCTCAGGCATCAGTGTGATTCCAAGCTCAAAGGATTGCTTCCAAACTTCCCATGTTTGCAGTCATGCTCCTGCCAGCCCTGCCAGAGGTCCTGCTGATGGAAGCTACAAGTCTGAAATGTGACTTTGGAAGGATTTTGTTTAGGAATCCTTCTCATTCAGAAGTCTGGGCATATTGCAAAGATGACATTTCTTTAATTCCATCTCTATTACCCACACTCATATAAAACAGATGATGAATTATTTTTCTGAATGGCAACAATGTATTTTGTCCACTTTGGTTTATTATATCAAAATAAAAGCCTGGAAATTAAAATCAGACAAAGTGTCCTTGGCATTGCAGTATCCCACTGTAGCAGGCAAATAATGTTCCTGGATTACTGCCTGTGAGAACAGCACAAACTGCTATCTGAACAACAGACAGCTTCGTGCTATCTGCTTGCAGAAGCAAACTTACCTACAGGCACAGCCTTGTCACTGGCCCATCATCTGACAGACTGGGGCAACCCTGCTTTCCTGCTGTGTTTCAAAGAAACTGTAGGAGATAAGAAAGAGAAAAGGTCAAGTGAGAAGAGCTGACGACAGAAGGGGAACAGAGAAAAATAGAAAGGGACAGCTCAGGGAGTAGAAGAAAAAAATACAGAAAATGATTGAGGAGTATAATGAACCCTGATGTCCTCATCGTGGTTTCTAGTAAGATCAACCACAGAGGAGCTCTCTTCTCAGAAACAACATAACAGGGGCAGTGTCGTGGCTCTCGTAATTCCCATCCTCAGCTGTGAAAAGAACACATCCCTGCCTTGCAAGAAAGGCATGTCATTCACTTGGTGCCTGAAGTCATGGAACAGTTTCCCAGCACAAACAAAAATTCCTGGTGGCTCCAGGTCTCCTGGGAGCTGGGCTGAGGCTTTTGTTTTGGTGGTTGGTTGGTTTTTCCTACGTGTCCTTTTCCTCCTACCCAAGTTTTGAAACACAGAATATTTTCTATTTTTCCATCTATATTAGAAGTACAAAACCCAGCTTTGGAAGAAAGAACAAAAGCAAGAACCTACAGGAGGTCTCCAAGCAACAAAACGCTGTCTACGGTGGAAAATATATCCACAGCAGTATTTGGACTTGCAGCTCCCATTTTTATACTAAATTCTCATTGGTATCAACATTTGAGCAGGTGCACTTTATGAAGTCAAACATGGCTCTTCAGTACACAAATTTTAATAAACAAGAGCTGCAGAAATGTACACATGCTGAAAAAAGGGATACAAGGAGGCGGTACCTTCGTTTTTAAAAACAGACAGTTGTTGAATTTGAACACCAGAGAGACTTCAATTCTAAATACCTTTGAATTTGCTTTAATGGTAGCATTTTTAAATGACCAATCACTGATTTTCCCCAGTTTTTACTTTAAGATGCAAAAGCTGGGGACTCTCAGCAGTCACCAGCTGATGATTTCATGGGAAAAAAAAACTAATTTCAAAGGCAGATTGGATCTCTGGATACCATTTTATACAGATTAGCCATGCTAGGAGAGGGAAGGTGGTCAAAAGTCCAGGTCAGGACTCTTCACTAGCTGAATTAACTCTTTTTGTGGAGAAGGAGAGCACCTTATTTATTTCCGGTCTCACGAGGTCTCCCAGTCTGCGTACATCTTGTGGCATCTTACATATGAAGAAATTCTAAAAATAAAATAAGGCAAGAAAAACCACAGGCAGAACAGCTGCTGTTCTACCCATACAAAGCTTTGAATTAAAGCCATTATGAAGGGCCAGACTCTGCAATTGAAAAGCCATTTACATTTTCAAGTCTGATTCCAACTGCAAATCTTCAGTTATATATATGACAGATTAAAAGACTCTGGCCTCACTGTACTTCTCCCTGGCAAGAGAAAAACCATCTGTACAGCATAGCTTGTGGTTGCTTCAACTCTGTAGGTACAATTTTTTAAAGGACATGGTAATATATTTTTTCATTTCCCTTCCCTTTATTTTAGCATGCAGCAAAATCACGTGCATGGCATTTCTCCCAACCCTGTGGTAGTTGGGACTCTGGCTCAGGAGACTGATGTGTTTTGATTTGCTCTTTTCCCTTAATTTGAGAGGCTACTGCACTATTTCCTTTGTGATCATACCAGCCAGGGTAAAAACCTTGTATGAATATATGGCTGTGAAAGCAGGAAAAAGAGCCAGGAGTACTGCTCTCTTTCCAAGCACAGAGAGACAGTGAAAATGAGTGTACACCATGTAACAGGCTGCACAAACCCATCTGGAACTGACTCCCACAGCACTCAGGCCATGCTCTGGGCTACTCACACCATGGGTATGGGATAAGGAATGACAGTCCTTCCACACGGAGTGCCAAGAACGAGCTTCCTGGAGTCCAGGCAAGCCTTGTTTTGACAGTTTAATCACCATTTGAGAAGTACATGGCCCTTGTACCACAGTTGATGGAGTCAGCTCTCCCCAGCTCTCCCTCTTCACTGCTGATGCTGCAGCCAGAGGTGTTCTCATTCTCAAAGACCCCAGATAACACTGGGTCAGCTTTTTTCCAATGCATATGCAGCATCTTGCAAGGTACAGCCCTAATTGTTGAACATTTTGAAAAAGAAATGGAAGAAATCAGGTGAAGAAGCTGAAGTTCTGCTAGGAAAATAAAAACAAAACCAAAAATATAAACTACGCCAAACCTAGAACAGGTAAATTATTTTATCATTAGCTAAAATATGTGATAAGTAGAGCTTAGGGAAAATAAAGTATTTGTTGTAATTTATTGTCAGTGTGATCAGGGCTGTCAGCCACTGGGAAGGAGTGCACCACATGCTTCTCCTTCACATGAGATGACACACCTGAGAAGATAGCAAGTAAAATACCTGTAGGAGGACAGAATCAGACCCATTGCTTCTGTTCAAAAGGGATTGTTGCCTGAGAATGAAAAACCAAGAGGAAGGGATTTATTCAGACATTCACTCCTTGCTGCTCTACTGCTCAGGGCCATCTTCTCCCACTGCCAAGGGCATGGTTGCCAGCTGTGTCAGATATGCCATGCTGTGTGAACATCTCAGCCACCCCACAGAACCTGTGGCATCATTAGGTGACAGCAAAGAGTGCTCACCAACACACCACTAATGCCATCCAGCACCACATACAACTGCACCTCATTTTGGTGTGGTTCATATAATAACAACTATAATGGCATAAACATGAAATTCTAGAGCATGAAGTGTGTGCACTTGAAAATATATATTCATTGAAACATCAGCTAAAGAACTTGCTTCTAAGCAAGGCAACTAAAGAGCTGCCTTCTAATCCTGCAACTATATATGGTTGCAGAGCAAATACATGTATCAGAGCAAATTATGTCATTTACATGCCAACCAGTGAGAGAAGGAAAAATCTTAGAGAGCATTGTGGTGAGTATAACACTTAGCTTCAGAATTTGAATTTAATGGAGCAGCAGTTTTTTCTAGTGGTACTCATACCATGGTTGTGAGATTTAAAATAGACTGTCCCATGCCCCTATCTGAATGCCACTGTAGTTTAGGTAACAGAAGTTAGAGGTATCTCAATGTTTTTCCAGGAAATCAGGTGGAATTTGCCCTGTGTTTTAAAAACTCTATAGCCTGGCAACAGAGGATTTACCCAGCAGATGCCCATCCCTCTATTCATAGACTCTCTGCAAACACACTCAGGCTATAAAGTCCTTTCTCCAGGGGAGTCAACCAGATTAAATCCTGCCACTGTCATACAAGATTTCTATGTGTAGCAGTCTGTCAAGAAAACAGTTCATTTTTCTTCCAAGCTTGTCAGATCTCTTTTTTACTAAATAAAACAGTAGTTTGCTCTAATAATTAAAGTCTGAGGCTGGCAGAGTTGTAGGAGATAGGAGTACTATCATCAATTTTCTTGATGACATTTGGCAAAGATCTAAAGTTCTGGTGTGGTAAATCACTTTAATTTTTGCTTGGCTTTAAACAGATCATTGGTCCTATTCATCAATGCCTAAAAGACTCTTCACCCCAGTTTCTCTCACTATTCACTACAGATGCTGATGAATTTTTTCAACCAAAGAACTGTTTTGTGAGTATTCCCACAGAAACACCTGCAAAATATTTTAAGAAAGTTGGCTGAAAGATGGAGTAGAAATATAAACACACAGAAAAGATGCTCTAGTTCACCAGATATTTGTAACTGACTAAGGAAAACAACCCTTTGCCTCATTTACAAAACAGACAGCAGCTGATCAAAGCAATTACTCCTTCTCCTTACATGAAAGGCCTCTACTGAGTAGGTCGACAGAATTTAGGGGGTTAGGACTCTCTGAGATCGACTCTATCCCTCCTTTTGTAAAAGCAGCAAGAACATTGTGCTATATCTGTAGAGAAAGAGATGAACTAGCATTGTTGCCATATATACTGCAAAACTAAGGTCTACCAGCCCCTACCTGTGAGAACAGGGGCACAGAAGTAGTGAGATATGGCAACACTGACTGGATGCAAACAGCATCACCACTGCTCCAGGAAGACTGACCCCACCACCAGCACCACCCAATTTCCCCTTTGCCAAATGCCCCCAGCTCAAAAAGCTGGGACAAGATTTGTGTGTACTGCTTGCTCTGCTTCAGATGGCCTTTCTTGCAACACATCTTTCTCTGATTTATATTTTTCTCATGTGAAGAAGCCACAGAAGTTTTAAAACATTTTTTAGATCTACAGCTTCACCAAGAAAATGGCCCTGCTGCCTGCTCTTGAAACAGAAATTATTCTTCCAGACCTGGATTTTAAAGACTCCATGTGGTTATATTTAGTCTCTCTAGAGTCTAATAGATACCTGAATAATCTTAGGAACCTTCAGGTGAATACTTTGGAAAATTATTACTGTTCCCTTGGGTAACCCAGGGAAGTAATTTATATGTAAAGCTTAAGTAGGTGAGTTATATATAACATGAAACAATGTGATTGATAGAAAGCTGTAGTCAGGTGCTATATTTTGTCATTTGGTATTTTGTCTTCAGGTTAGAAACCACACTGTTACCTGAGCATCCCTATTGCTGTGAAGTACAGGGGCACCTCAGATTACAAATCCTACCTAAAAATTCAGGGGGAAATATATTTTGTTTGGTGGACTGACTTTGTGTGTTAGGCCACTCTTTTCACATATTTCACCATCCAATGAGTTCTTTTTTTTTTGTTGTTTTCTCCCACCTGCTCTTAAGGAGTGCAAAACAACACGAAAACAAGGAGAAAATGTACCACAATGTCACTTAAACTGGCACTTAGAGTCAAGGGAAAGTAAAGAAAGTGAAACTAATGCCAGTGTCTCCTTCCCCTTCAACTTCTTCCCCAAGAGCCAGGGGAACTTTCTTGTGTAGTAGTGAATGCTCTTCTTCAGCTGTTTGCCCAGATCCTAAGATTCAGCAAAGCATAGGAACTTGTCTAGGAATTTTTCTTCGGAGCTGCCTCCCTTCTTAAAATATATGCTAGCAGACTGTATTATTAACAATGCTCTAATGAAACCTTGTTCCTGAAATGTTTTTACAAATCTGTTGCTGTCACACCTCTGAGCACAAGCTCCAACCACTGGTTTAAAATCCAAAACCATAGCTCAGGGGCTCAGGTTCTTATGCTGCCATAACAACACTCTTGTTTTAATCACATAATTGTGAAATTCCTCCACAATAAAAAGGCCAGTGGCCAGTAACTATGCCAAACTATTAGAATAGTTAGAGAATTTAAGTCTTATTATGAAGAATTCAATACCAAATGTTGTGAGGAAACTGAAATTTTTAATATAATGATTGTGAATACACAAAGAATCCAGACTTGTAAGAGTCTGAGGAACCAGCTAACTAAGGAGAAGAATCACAGTGACATTGCAGGTGCTGCAGTGTTAGATGTATCTCTTGATACATGCAGTTTGCAATCAGGTTTCATGGTTCTCTGTCTCAGGATGATAACCAAGTCCCAGAAAAAGCAAAAAGGTTGATCAAATTTTTCTTCAGTTTTGTAAGAAGCATCTAAGGTCAGCAGACATCTGGAAAAGCAACAAGTCTGAGATTATCTTGAGCAATTCAATTTAGCCATTACTCCTAGGCTGCAGCCTGCTGAAGGGTGGGTGTGTGCAAGCATCCTGCCAGTATGCTGATCTGCTCCACTTGCCAAAACACAGCACAAGTGGAGTAGGGGAAATCATTAAGTTATTTCTGTCATTGAGATCCATCCCATCTTATTTATGGTACTTAACAGAGCGCCTAAGAGATAGGCATACTTGTCCTAGGCTCTCTGTAAGGGCAACAGACCACTACAGTGTCACTTTCTCATCTAAATCCTGAAAGACCCTTTATTTTGTCAGAAGATGTGTTTATGAAGGCTGGGATCCTCACTTAATTCCACACATGACAGGGATCCGAGCCTTATTGAAGGAACAGAGCTATTTATGAGATCTAAAATTGAATACAAATCAGTAGGTCTTCTACCCCTCACCTTTCATCTCAATGCATCGGAGCTTGCCATTCCTACATCTTTTGTAGGAGTGATGTTCCAGAATTTATCTTCAAGGCTCTTCATCTAGGAGGGACACAAGAAAAAAAAAAAATCTTTACCATTCTACCCAGTGATGACTAGGGACATCTTTTGAGCAGTCTCAGAGCCTGAGAGGGCTCTGCTATCAAGCCAACACCATTTCGCCATGGTGGGTATTAATGTTCCCTTGTTTTTTTTGTTGTCACTTGGTTGATTCTCCTGCTGGGAGACTAGAGAAGACTTTCCATGACAGAGTCACAGCAACCTGCTTGCTACATGTTATGGTCACACAGGATATGAGGAGCCCTTGGAAAGGAGTTTGGTTGCATCACCATAGTGGGTTGCACTATGGCAATAATACTTGATCTTCTGGACCTGCACTGTCTTCTTCCACCTAGAGAAACAGCTCGCCTTGGCGAAGGTGTGGATGAATATGCATATGAGAGTGAGGGTAAACAGCTTCAGGTTTGCTATAAATTGCAATGTTAAAGGAGACTGGATCTCTCCATGGGCTTTCTCCAGAACTGTATGACAAGCAAGGCTGCCTGGAAAAAGACAGCTTCTAATACCAGCAAGCACTTGGAGATAATTGACAAAAATGTAAACACTCCACTGATTCCAAGTCTGTTCAGATGTTTTGATTGAACAAGCTATACTTCCAATTGCCTTTCCATACTTCAGTAGGTGAACTGTTTTTATAGTTAGATAGTTGCACTAAGGGAATGTTCAAAACAAGAAAACCTCTGGGGCATTTATATCATGGGGAGGCATATTGATATTGCAGGGATTTTAAAGTGACTGGTTTCTCTAAAGCAATAAGAGTGACTAATTTCCCTTTCAATGAATCCACATATGCTCAGTTCTCAGGTTTTGAAAGGCAGCCAAAGCAACATTCTTTCAGGCTTTAAGTTGATATAAATAAAGTATAACAGAGAGCCCCAATAGCAAAGTTTATCAATGACACATGCCTTAGTTATAATTTGGACATGGACATGGCTGGATTTTTTCCACTTTGTTTTCAGATGGCTCTTAAAGAATGTCATCAGTTGCTGTAAGCTGGCAGTTTCCAGCCACAATCCGTCTGAGAGGAGGACACAAAACCCTCATGCATGGACAATCTAGAATGACATTTAGAGAGCAGGAGGCTGAGGTGAAACACAGGTCCCCAAAGAGCAAAGTACTTTACAGACTTCCACTTGGGAATGGAGAACTTAGGAGTTTTGCAGTATTGGAAAAAAAAACAACCCAAAGCAAAACCCAAACACAGATTTACTAGAAAGGAACATATTCATAAAGTGAGCTGGGAGATGTAATGTGTACAGTTTGCTGCTGGTTCTCCCTATGTTTTTGGGGTTTTTTTCAAGTATCTTAATAAAATTGTTACCTGTAGGCCTTACATATTTTAGGATACTATACTGAATTTCACTACAGTTTTTAAAATATTTTCCCATTCTTTCTTTATTCTTTGCCAAGGAGAACCAACATGTGAGAACAACATACAGTCATCATGCAGCAACTGTCCTAGAGGATCCCCTCTTGTAAATTATGCCCCGTGCTGAAGTACAGAAGAGATACAGCAGCGGACAGTGCAACAACTTCTAATACAAAAACTTCACCCAGATAGTTTTCCTTGTTTGGGGAGATTTTTGGATGAATTCCTGCTATGCAGCCTCAGCAGGGCTTTTCCTGAAATACAAGAGTTGATTCCTTCTTTTCCTCTTGCCTATGCATGTCAGAGGTTATTTGGATTCGACTAAAACTGGTGGGGACCATTTCCTCATTAACCAAGCCCCACACAGTGAACTACTGGGCACCCAAATTAAAACATTTGCAGCTTGGTGGATTTCTTCCAAAGCAGGCTGAACATTTCAGTAAGATGGGCTCTCCCTGCTTTAGATTATTTATTCCTCCAAGAGTTCCTTCTCTCCCTCTTCACTGAGACTAAGATCACCCTCCAGCACTCATAACTCTGACCCCTTCTACCCCTTCCTCACACTTCCTTCCCCTTAAGGGTGGGTCATCACACTCCCTCCATTCACCTATGTCTTTTGGGGATTCTGCCTCTCTTGTCTTCTTATTCTAACTTTCTTGACTTCTCCCTTATTACCCCAGTCCTGGATTCCTGGGTATCTTTGCTCTCTCATTTCAAATTTATAGTCAAAGAAAGGCTTGTTTTCAAAAGCTTATGTTCAGAATTAGTTGCCTACCTCTTCCACTGGCTTTTGTATGGTTTGTTATGTGTATGTTTGAACTAGAAATTCTTTGGGGCAGAACTGTATTTTTCCTGAATATTGACAAGGAAGGTCAAAAAGAAGATAACAAGAAGGAAGGAATGAACTTCAGTAGTGCAATCCACAGGAATTGAATTTGCAAAAATGGTATCATCTTTCTGTAGCATAATCACAAAACAACAATATTCATACCAGAAATCATTCAGAATTCATACCACTGGCAGATGTGAAAGCAACCCCAGGCACTTGTGGTATAGAAGCATGGATATCTGGTCCAGAAGATGCCTTCCTGCATTCTTTAATAACTGAGTTTGACATTATAATGCACTCATGAATTAAATTAAAGGGGTTCCATGTCAGAGTGAAAGGCACATTGTAAGGCAATTCTAACTAAAAAAATGTCCAACTAATCCAAGTTCTCTGCTGAAATCACAATTGTATTGTTGGGTTAGAATCCAAAAAATATTGCTACTTGAGGGGAAGAGCTGTTGATATCTTGGTTTTTGTGAGTAGCATCCAGATTGTGAGACCTTGCTTCTGAAAAAAAGGCAGATATCCATAATATTAATAGCACACAGATATGAATTTTAGTAAAATCTTTTGGAAAAAAAAAAAAGAAAAACAAACACATTCTCTACACTGGGACAAAACAAACGATATACAGTAAACATTTTTGCAAGGTTTTGACTCTAAGGTCAAATCCCTGATCTTGGTCACTTAAGTCCTTAGTGGGCCACTTGACAATCATTGCTGTTTGCGACCATATCTCCACCTATCTGCAGATATAAATTGATATAAATAAAGTATAATACCTGGCAATATTCCAGGTGTTCTATGCCAGCAAGTGTCATGTCTGAGATAAAAGATGAGGAGCAGAAAGATCAGTCATTCTCAGATTCACATGTAAAGCAGTCTTCTAGGTGAAACCAGGTAAATGAACCCTTCCTAGGCACTCTTACCAAATTATTTGAAAAATGCCACCAAAATACAAAATAGATCAGTAAAACATTTCTGCTGTAACTGGCATGAGAGAATGGGATCGTATGGTATATAACTCCCAGCAATTTATTCAATAAATCAAGAGGAAACCCTGAAAGTAATAAATGCACCAGAACATCACCATGAGATTCAACAAACATAAAAGTTATATGTATATTCTGCTGAAAAGTGTAATACACTAATAAAATGCAGAAAGATTCTCTATTATTCACTTTATAAAAATGTTATTTAAGTTTTCCTGAGGAGCTGTGCTTTGTGTTAATCTAGCTTCTCCTTCATCAGTCCACACATTATTAATTGTATCTCACAGTCAGTAACAAGCTACAGTAGCTGGCAGGATGCCACCTTAAAATTAAGTGCCTAAGGTGGGACACCTTGTATTCATCAATGTTTAGAAGATAAAACTGCCTTGTGCAACTTCCCATGACTGGTGTGGAAATAACAGGTAAGCTATTTAAAACAGATTCCTAAGGCAATTTACCCACCTTTCATGCCTGTAGTTCTACACTGGAGGGTGTGCAAGGTGGTGGGGGAGGAAGTGGGTTGAGAAGAAAAGCACTTAAGCATGAGGGTTGGCAACAAGGAGGGAGAACAAAGCACTAAGCCCTAGTGCCATCAGAGATGAGAGGCTTCGGGGTCTCCAGACATGCCCTTCTGCAGGAATGGTAACAGAAATTATAATGGAAACTCAGATTGGTCTTGGAAAAGGATTTTACTGCAAAAGACAGCATCTGAGTGAAGTTTTTATAATTTCTAATTATAATAAGATGACAGAACACCTGTTCTATCAACTGACCTCTGAGTACAGAGGTGTCCTGAGATACTGTTGCTGTTGATTGCTTTCATCCATCTGAGCTTTCAGCTGCTGATAACTTTAAATCTGGGTTGAAAAATTATTTTGCTTATAATACTTTTACAGAAAGCAACATTAACTTCTTTATTTTTCCCCTTAGCTTCCCACCTAGCACATACTAGAAGACACAGCTTTTTCCAACATACTGCAATTGAATTTATAATTAGGTACATTAATAGTATCACTGACTCCTCTTTATATCCAGGATAATTACGGCATTTTAATTTACAGGTACACAGCGCTACTCCTTTGATTGAGTTTCTGATCCCCAAAACCAGATTTTGTGTGCCAGCCCAGAGCAGAGTTTGGCACCTCTGTTCAGGAGGTGATGAGGATGGCCCTAAGCGATGCTGTCAGATGTTGCACGGTGGGTGACTCCACCACGTGGCAAGCAGAAGTGCCACGCTGCTCAGCTTTTCTTTGGCTATAAATTGCTGTTGAAGGGGCGGTCTCTGCCCGGGGTGCGCAGCAGCTGCTGGGCTGAGAACTTCTTCAGGCACTGCAGCCTCATCTGCCCACAACCCAACACGAGCACTAACAGCCCAGCGTTCATCCCCACCTCTCCGTGAGAAGGTAACAAACACCGTTCCAAACAGAAAAAAAAGTCAATATAGAACACGAGGTAGCTATAAATCACTATTAAATCACTGTGCTAACGTTATTCTTCCTCTTTATCTGTTCCTAACACCCCCAAAAAAAAACTCCTCAGTCATGTTGTACTCATTAACAAACATACTACACTGCTTTTTTCAGTATGCTGGCAGTTCTCTCCGTTCATCTAAAACATTAGTTTTGCAATATTTCTAGTCAAAAAAGGACTCTATTTTCTTTAGCAGTATCTCCTTAGAACACGTCTGCTTTTACTTTCTACCATCTTTTTAAAGTTTAAAGCTATTTTTATAACCAATTCAGAGAGCTCTTCTTTGGTTCTCTTTCTTACAACAAGAGATGGGGGCTAGAATAATCTCAGATTATTCATTTAGAATGGCCCTTTATTTAGCTGATAATATGATTTAATTTATTAAAGGAAGAGATGAGAAATAAGGGAGGTGGGGGGAAGTCAACTTTCTCCCAAGCCTGAATGAACTAAATTCAGCAAGTGTCACAGCACACGCAGGTCTCATTCAGAAAGATAGATCATGTGGAGCCTGTTCCCAATGTTACGAAGCCCCTTTCCCCATGGTCTGAAATGAATTGGCACGGCTCTGGCATAGCCCACATTCTTCAGGCAGTGTCAAACAATGGTTTCAGTTACAGAGGAGGTGACAAGCTCTGGGCTGGCAGGGGGCCTCCACCTCCCCAGCAGCGGAGCGGCGCCTGGAACCAGCTCCCCAAGCGCGGCTCAAGCTGCCCCTCCCGCTGCACCTTCCTTTTCTGGGCAAACACTTCCCTCTCCCGGTACAAAAGCTAACTACAGCCACACCACACCATTAAAAAAAAACCCCACATATTCCCATCCATCCTTTCATCCGTTATTTTAAATATTTGCATTTAACAATGACAATACACTTAATTTTAATATTACTCACCTCTTCCCATATGAACGGGATATTGGATGTTTGAGCTTTTTCCCACCTATGAACAAGAGTCTGGCAGTACCTGTGCTTTTGGCTGGACACCAACATCCCTTCTAATCCAAACAATTCCATGATTCTGATTCTATGATCATGATAAATGTAATTTCTGCTGAAAATATTTCTGTCACCTAGGAGGTATCTGTAGGATATTGCTCAACCAGTAAATTGTCAGCACTGAGGTGATGTTACTGATGACATAAAAAAGTCCCTAATAATTTTTACTTCAGTGATACTTTGAAAATGGTAGCAGACTGTGGCCTAGGGCTGTTTGTCAGGGAAAAAAATAACCAAGAGCTACAGCTGTAGAGTCATTTCTACTTTAGCAATAGTGAAATGTGAAAGGTCTGGGCACAAGTCTGATGAGGAGATGCTGAGGGAGCTGGGGTTGCTTAACCTGGAGAAAAGGAGGCTCAGGTTGTTGTTCAAAATAGGTTATTTCACCTGATATTCAAGAAGCCAATCCACAAGCTGAGTCAAGGTATTTTATTTATTTACAGTCCCAAGCAGACAGGGCTGCCGAGTGGCAAATCCACTAAACCAGCACGCTGACTACCAAGATGTTTCACTATTTATACATTTTAGTTAACCAAGTTATTAATGCTCACTGACTACAAGTTACACAGTTCTCTTATTAATTTGTATTCCATCTTCTGCTGGTTAAATAATTCCCTTATTCTCATGCTAATTAGTCTGAATGGTTGGGCCTTCTCCTAAGTAGGGGTGTTTCTTGAATCCATGAGTCATAATCTCCCTGTCAGAATTATCTTCTACCCAGGTCCAGCTGATTCCAGCACAGCTGCAGAGCTGGCTTTGTTAATTCCATCCCTGTCTCAGGAGTTCTGCCAAATGTTCTGGTGGCCTGTAAATTCTGCATTCTTTTGTGTCCACTGTGAAAAACGCCAATCACTTGCTTTTAAAATTTTAAAAGTTTAATAGTAATAAAATGGTTATAAAATTAGTAATATAATTAGAGTAATAAAAATGTGGACAATTGTGATTAGGACAACATGAGACAATAAGAACAAAGAGTTACGGACGGTCCGTGTACCGTTTCTGGGCAAAATAAGCCCAAAAAAGGATCCACGTTAACAGAGGATTAACCCTTAGAAACAATAGCCTGTTGCATATTCATACACCTCATACATGATGCATAAATTCCATTCAAACAATGGATTCGGTCTGGTCAGCGTCAACTTCTTCCTCTTAATCCTGACGGCATCTTCAGAGATGAGCGAGGCAGAAAGTTGGTTTCTCCTGATAAGGGAGCAATCAATTCTCTTTCTCTGAAAGATTTAGGTGTCCTGTGGCTGCTATCTGGTGCGAGTACCTCATTCCTTTCTTAAAACAATATCTCACATATACAGTTTCTATTTTAACATTATGTTATAACCTAAAGCTATATTTAACACACTTCTTAAAAAAATTCATACAGCATAACTTTCTAACATAACACATATAATATTCATTTTAATATTTGCGAAAAGCCAATCATACAAGACGCATTTTTCAAATCCACTCCCAGAGCTATCTTCTCCCCAAGCTTTGTTAAACTCCCCGCGTCCGAAATCATTGAAACATGTCAAATACTGAACTTTAACAAGCCAATTCTACCGACGAGTCATTTATCCTTCTAACACCTGCACATCAAGGGAAGCCCTCATCACCCCCTACAACACCTGAGAGGAAGCTGTGGCCAGCTGGGGTCGGCCTCTTCTCCCGGCAACAAGTGACAGGACAAGAGCAGATGCCCTCAAGTTGTGCCAGGGGAGGTTCAGGCCGGATATCAGAAACAATCGCCTCACAGGAAGGGCTGCCAAGCATTGGAACAGGCTGGCCAGGGAAGCGGCGGAGCCACCATCCCTGAAGCGTGCGGATGCGGCCCTTGGGGACGTGTTTGGGTGGCGGCCTGGCAGTGCCGGGTTATCGGCTGGACCCGAGCATCCCGGAGGTGTTTCCCGACCCAAACCCCCAGCACGGCCCGGTGTCCCCAGGACGGTGCCGCTCCCATAGCCGACAGCGCCCGCGCTTCTCCCTCTTCCCGCCGGGGGGGGGCGGGGCCATGGGGCCATGGCGTCATCGGCGCGCGCCCGCAGCACCGCCCGCCCGCCCGCGATCATGTCGCCGCCGCTCTTCAGCCTGCCCGAGGCGCGGCTCCGCTTCACGGTGAGCCTCCCCCGCCTCCCCCCTGCCTTGTCTCCGTCCTTCCTGCCTTCCCTCCATCGCTGCCGCTCGGGCGGCAAGCTGAGGGGCCGGGCTGCGCCTCGGCGGCTCCGGGCCCGCGGCCCGGCCGGGGCTGCTGCCGGGAGCGGCCCGGGCGCTCCTTTATGGAGCGCTGAGCGCGGCCGAGGCGCGGCGGTGTGGGAGTGGGAGTGGGAGTGGGAGTGGGAGTGAGAGTGAGAGCGAGAGCGGGATGCGCGCCGGCTCCGCCAAGGGTGAGGGGGGGATCAGTCTTCAGGTTCGCGAAAATTAATGTAAAAGACAACGAAAGTGTAGCGTGCTCCCCGCAGCAAAACGTCCGGGCGTATTGCACTTGCCGTCTGTCCTGAGGGATGCTTTTCCTTTCCCAGACCTGGGGGGCTCCGTGTGTTCCCAGGCCTCTGGATCCCGGCGCTTGCCACCCAGGTGGTCAGACAAGAGGATGGGATTTGCACAGAAGTGCTCGAGGCACAACCATTTGATCCATTAGAGCGATTTTGTAACAGGAAGTGGTAATTTTTAGACCATCTTCTTAGCAGGAGTCATGTGCTTTTTAACATCTTCATAAACGCAGGACTTGCAGGGATCCTATGCAAGTTTGCAGGTGATAAAAAACTGGGAGGCTCTCAGGCACATGATGCCATTCTTGGGGCTGTCCTTGCAGGGTCAGGAGTTGGACTCGATCCTTGTGGGTCCCTTCCGACTCAGAGTGTTCTCTGATCTGTGTCCCAAAGCATCATAACCACCTGAAGCTGTGAGTGTAGCACCTGAGGCAATGATAGATACAGGGTTGGTCACAAGATCCTGATCCTCTGTGTATCGATTAGAAATGCTGTTTTCACCAGGCTAGCCCAGGTTTGAGGTGTGATGCTCTACTAGCTCACTTGCCTGATTTCCCACGTGCTTGTTATTTGCCCTTCCTGTTACAAAGGTCTCTCTGTAAACTGACACATGGTGTGTGGCAGAAAGATTCCTTAGTATTTCTGTCCACTGTCAGAGGAAGGAGAAAGATCCTTTTAGTTTTGTACTGGTGTTGTAGCTTTTCTTTCTTTGCATTTTGGCAGACATCCACCAGAGAGGCTCTGATTAACAAAAGCATCAAGCCGTTGTTGAATGCATTTAACCAGGTTCCTGGAAGGTAAGTGAAGGTCACTTGTTTTTTTAAATGGTGCCTGTTTAGATAAGTTTTGGTAATCTTGTGCCTGAGGATTGTTACTAACTAAGGTGGAATGTTTGCATTTGCAGTGAAAATGAAAAGAAGTGTACCTTGGATCAAGCTTTTAGAGTTGTTGTAGAAGAAGAAATAGTAAGTATTTTAAAATGCTGAAGCTTATCTCTTGTTGAACCTCACATTTCTATTAGCAGGCTAGTATATTAATGTAACAGCAACTCACTTTAGTGTCAGATAACACTTTATTAAAAACAGGAGCTTATATGATGGTGAGGTAATTGACATTAAATACAGGTGCTTCAAGGAGGTAGGTAGAATCTTGTATTTTACAGACATCACACTGTAGTGAGAACTGTTGTCTGAGCCTTTTCTAGCAGTTCTTTGTAATATTTATGAAAGTCTGCATCTTATAATTCTAATTCATAAACATGCATTGTTCAGTAACTGTACTTTAGGAGTGGGTGGAAGGGGTAGGTTTGGAGTTGATGTCAGAAAGAAATTCTTCACTTTGAGGGTGGTGAGGCACTAGAACAAGCTGTCCCAAGATGTTGTGGATGCCCCATCCCTGGAAGTGATCAGGGTCAGGTTGGATGGGGCTTTCAGCAATGTGGGCTAGTGAAAGGTGTCTCTGCCCCTGGCCTGGGGGTTTGAACAATGAGATATTTTGGCCTTCCCAAATCAAAACTATTTTGTGATTTGTTACTTATGTAACAAAGCTGCCTTGTCAGCTGAAAAGAATGATGAAAGGAGTCAAATAGTGTATGAACAAATCATATTTGAATGAAGTCTGAATGTGGGATATTAATTTTCAGAGGTAAATGACTCTGTGCATTTGGGTCTTTAGTGGCTGGAAGCAGTTAGGAAAAGTTTAAATCTCAATAAAAACTTACTACAGTTAACTGATTGGTCAGATTTCATAGATTGTTTTGGAAAGTTGAATGTCAGTATTTGTTTTAAATATGCCTACTTGGAAACAAGAATTTTAGTTTTGTTAGATACATTATGGTCAGACTGGAGAATTTCAACAGTGTTTTCTTTGTTTAGATAAACAAAGCTCCATGTGAGAATCTCCTGGCAATTATTTCTCTTGCTATTAATGGAGTCACAGAAGGTGAGCATCTATGTTTCAAATTTATTGGCAGTTTTAAGGACCACTTAGGGGAATTTTAAAATCTTGATTTCTGTAAGTCATCTGCTGTTGTTATCTTTGGTTGACATATGGCTCTTATGCTAGTGGTTAGTTTCAGAAGAGAAATTAAGTATAATATAATTAAATTTGTTATATGTGTGACATTTGTGTTGGAATCTTTTTTTTTTTTTTTTTTTTTTTTTTTTTTTTTTTTTTTGCTAATAAAGAAAGATGAATGGGTTTGGTTGCAGCAGGATTAGCAGTTTCTTAGTCCAGCACTCTAAAATGATTAGAAGCTTCCCATCAGAATTTCAGAGATGAGACCACTGAGGCAGAGAGGTAAAATGACTTGGCAGTGACAGAAATGACATCTCCTGGGTATCTGTGCTCATCTCCTGTCAGTATATGGCTGGTTTTTAGATACTTGAATCTGTTTCAATAACAGATTGTGTCAGAAATCAGCATGCTGTTCTCCTCTGAAGTGGCTTTTGCTCTCTTCCTTTTGTTTATTTGTTCACATTATTCATCAAAAACTGTTTGTTTCAGTAAGTACCGGTCAATTACATGTATGTTTTATGAGCTGTAGAATAACAAGAGCTGTGCTATGAGGAATGCAGGCACTGCCTGCAGAGTATGGGTGGATGGACTTGGAGCACTGTTTTAGTGGTGTTTGAAAATGCTCTCTTGTGGATTTGTGTAGTGGGACTAACTGTGGGTATAGAAGCCTGAAAGAGTTCACTTGCAGTCTGCAAAAAGATGTGACATTGTTTCAGATTTTGAGGTCATTAGAACAGTGATTTTTTAAATATTTGTTTTATCTCATTTGAGTATGTGTAGAAATAGCTTTAATGAAAGTTCACATTTTAGCCCAAGTTTTCTGTTAGAATTTGTAGGAACTCAGAAGAATGTCTTTCTTCTACTTTTTTAAATAAAATGTCCCTCAAGTGTAATGCATCTCTTTGTTTTGTATTTCAGTTCAAATTTGTTGAATAAGAATTTCCGTGTTCCTCATAGGTATCTGCACTGCATCAACTCCTTTTGTGCTTTTGGGGGATGTTCTGGATTGCCTCCCTTTGGATCAGTGTGACAAAATTTTCACTTTTGTGGAGAAAAATGTTGCTACGTGGAAATCGGTAGGTATTTTTGCAAAATGTTGCATAGTTTGGCCAAAGCTTTTATCTACAAGAACCATTTTAATGAACAGAATTTAACTGTCTTTGTGGCTGACACATAAGTGTCAGGAGCTCCAGAGTCTCCTGAAAAGCATTCTACTGTCTCAGTGTTTTCCTATCTTGGATTTTCTACCTAGAACCTCCTCCCATAGTCATTCAGGCTGGTTTGTTTCAGATAACATTATGGCCCCTGACATTCACAAACTTGTTAATTCAAGTATCTACCAATTTCTTCCTCCAGATCACCAGTATTGGGAACACTGTAAATCTTTTGTGTGTGCTCTTTGCTTATGTGTATAAATCATACATGGAGTAATAAAGGAAATGAGTGTAAAAATTAGTCCATTCCAAGGAAAAAAAGTGGATGGTGTTCTTACAGTTCATTGTCACACATGGTTTTTATTTATGAAGGCTGGATGTAAATGTGTTTTATGCTTTCTTGGAATTTGTGGGACTTGCCTTTTTGTGAGACCTGCCTATTATGTAAGGGAAGACTCAAATCTAGAGTTATCTATAGGAGTGATTCATACTTGCTTGTATCTTGTGATTGAATTAAATCTGCTCAAGAAGGTTTTATGATCTGTTAATGTTCTAAGTACCTTTACTCTGTTTCAGAACACATTTTACTCTGCAGGGAAGAATTACTTGCTGCGCATGTGCAATGGTGAGTGGTAGTTTCTCAGGGAGGGGGGAACAGTATTAAAGAACTTCCTAGTTCAACAAATGCAAATTAGTTTAATAATTTGATTTAAATTCAGATGTGTTCAATAAGTAATGAAGTTAAAAGGTGCATCACTGAACAGATACTCATTCTTGGTTATTAATGTAAAAGTAATTCACACCTCAGGGAACTCTGTTCATCAGTGGAGATCATTATAGAAGAATATCATTCCTCAGCAATGACAACACCTGTATCTAAGGCTTTATTTGAGTAGGATTCATTCAAATTTATTTTTTAATGGTGTTGAAAGTGTTAGGAGAATTGGCAGAATGTGTTTGGAAGAAATATATCTGGTCAGAGGGAATCACTGGCATTTGAATTTACAATTATGAGCTTCCTTAGCTCTGCAGGTCATGTAATTAACAAGTCTTGAATTCTGTTACATGAGAAATGAAAAGAGGGATAAATACTAATATTCTTTACTTTTTGGAATATGTAGATCTCCTAAGAAGATTATCTAAGTCACAAAACACAGTCTTTTGTGGAAGAATTCAGCTGTTCTTGGCTAGGTTATTTCCACTTTCAGAAAAGTCAGGTAAGAGTTTTTGCATTTCATCACACTTAACATCAAGACTAAAGCTGAACCTTTAAAGTCAATGATGTTTGCAGACCAAATCCAGTTGGACCAAATCACTTTGCACTTGCATCCTAGTTCATGTGTCTGTCTGTGGCGTTGTGACTTTATTTGCTTTGATTTCAAATGTAAGTTTTGAATGCTCTGAGAATTGAGCATCAGTATTTCATAAGCAGACTTGGGATTGTTACACCTTTTAAGACTTTCTCTTTGTTTTTCACAGGGCTTAACCTACAGAGTCAATTTAACCTGGAAAATGTCACTGTTTTCAATACCAATGAACATGAGAGCACTCTGGGACAGAAGGTGAAAATTCCTATGTAATTTTTCACTGATTCTGCAGTTCATGTGTAAGATTGTATGCACAAAAAGTGTTTGGGACTGTAGGTTCATCATTTGGTTGTCCCTCTGCCAGACCAAGCTGTTGTTTTGGGAATAGGCATTCCCAGGTGCCTGTTAGGTTACCTGGAACATTAAACTGTGCACTCTGAGGGAGAAAAAGACAGGTTTGATTGTGAGGAATGAGTACTGTCACTTAACTGTGGGAAGTTTTCCCCACAGTATGCAGAGGACAGAGCTGTCTCTTCAGCTTTTTTCAGGAGAAGTGAGGCTACCATTGCATTAAGACAGAAATTTGTTGGACATTTTACGGTAATAATACTTCAGAGATCTTTTGAGTTACCAGCTTAAGCTTTCTGATCTAATATGTAATTGAATGTTTACAGTAAACCACACTATGAGAGCTCTGTGCAAACTGTAGTGTCATTTATATAAATCTTAAATAATTTTTTTCCTATTTAGCACACCGAGGAGAGGGAAGAAGGAATGGATGTGGAAGAAGGGGAAATGGGAGATGATGAAGCACCGACGAGTTGGTGAGCTGACAGAAATTTAAAAGCTGAAGCAGAGCTTTATAAAATAAAAGGAAAAAAGCTGGGAAATATCTTTAAATGTTATGGTCCAAATTCTCCTCATCTTCTGCCCTCTGAAGATTAGATGTATCTAATCAGTGAAGGCTCCTGGCAATGTCTTAATTGTTTAGGTTGTCTGGAAAACAGAAGTGTACAGATTTGAAAAAGTTGTATATCCTGGCTGAGAACCACTCTGGTTTTGACAGTTTTACAAATTCCCTTCACAAAACTTGTTGTGATAAGATGTATTCAGAGATTTTGAGTATATGCTTAAGGAGAAAAAGCTGTGTTCCCCTTCATGCCACAGATAGTGAAAAGCTCCTAAGATCACTTTTGTGTACTTTTTTTGCTTTTATGATGAGAAAGTAACAACAGACTGAATGGAAAATTCTTACAAGGACAAATTTTGAGTTACAGATTCCTCTGTGACTGTTCACTACTGACTCACTAATTTACTTCCAAAGTGAATAATGTTTTCTGGGGTTGTACATTCCTGAGTGAACTTGAATATATTGCTTTTCAGTGCGTTTTTTTTCATTATTTTTTCCACAGTTCCATTCCAATAGATTATAACCTGTATAGAAAATTCTGGTCGCTTCAAGATTATTTTAGAAATCCTGTGCAGTGCTATGAGAAGGTGTCATGGAAAACATTTCTTAAGGTAATCTGAGTTCATGCTCTCAACCATTCAGCCTAAGTAAAGGTCATTTTTTACATGAGTAGCAGTGACTGCATAAGCATGGAACAGTTCAAAGGCTCAGGCTGCTGGAAAATGATAGTGCATGAGGAAATGCATTTTGCTGTTTTTTAAGTGAGCCTTTTTCAGTAAATGAATATATTGTGTTAAAATGTACAATAAATTCCCTAATGTATGTCAATATCAGAAATGCTTCGTATGTTGCGACAGTGCCAGAGGTACTGTTTTTTTGTGGTTTATCAGCTGCAAAAAGCAGAAGTTGTGGGTTTGGGTGGTTTTTTTTACCCCAGAAGATAAATAGCTCTATCTAGTCCTTGCTGTTATTTTTGAGTAGTCATACACACTGGCATCTTTGGGATGCCAGTGGCATCCCAAAGATTACTGGTTTCTAACAAAGCAAATATCTTTGTAGAAGCAATGACTTGAATGTCCCCTTCAGCCAGCTGTTTCAGTTTTGCTTAGTATGAATATTGATGAGGATTTATTGTTAAGGTACTGTTTCTTCAAAATTTGTCACTCAGTATTTATTTAATGCAAAGAAGCTTAGTTATTTTTTAATCTTCATTCTCTGTGTTCTGGCGATAAGAGGTGACATCTGCTCAGACATCCCAATATGAATCTAATTTATGACATCTACTAATGGGGCCAAAAAAGGAAATAACCCACAGAAAACCACCACAGGTGCAGTTCAGAAACTGCTCAAGGCCAGACTTAAGTCTTTCAGATGAAATTTTTTACTGTAGCACTGTCATCATGTGAACATTTTTTCTTCATGCTGTTTAAACAACAAAGCATTGTTCAGAACCTAAAATGTTGTAAATGTTGTTTTTCTTAGCATACTTTAAATATTCTGTATGATTAAATGTTCTGACATGATAACACTTTCACTTCATTTGTGGTGTTCAGACCAGTCCTGCACATCAGTAACAAATGGCTTTTTTCAGTGGGCTGATAGCAGATTTACCAAGTATTTTACTTGCTTGGCTTTAGGTCTGCAAAGGTTCAGTATTGTTTTCATGTGGTAAATAACTCTGTTTTATAGTACTCGGAAGAAGTTTTGGCTGTTTTCAAAAGTTACAAATTGGACGACACTCAGGCTTCCCGAAAAAAGTTGGAAGAACTGAAAACAGGAGGAGAACATGTGTATTTTGCCAAGTTCCTAACTAGTGAAAAGGTACGTGGTTTCCCTTCCAGAATTCCAGGCTAGTTGAGGTTGGAAGGAACCTATGTCTGGTTCAGCTTCCCTGCTCAAAGCTCTCAGCTGGAGCAGTTGATCAGCGCTATGTGCTGTTGAGACTTCACAGTTTCTCTGGATATCCCATTACACTGTTTGGCTGCTTTATTTAGATAGATTTATTCTATTCCTTTTTCTCTTTTATTCTTTGTGTGTTGCCTCTGTTAATTAATGACTCAGGGGCTTCTATTTCTGGAATAAGAGTCTTCAGTAATGCTGCCATTTGTTTATTGGATTTCCTTTCTAGTGTTGCCTTTACAAAGACAAATTAAAAGACAGTAAATATTTAAAGATCTTTTGCTTTTTTATTGTTGTTTAGCTGATGGATTTACAGCTGAGTGACAGTAATTTCCGTCGTCACATCTTGTTGCAGTACCTAATACTATTTCAGTATCTAAAGGGACAAGTCAAATTTAAAAGGTAATGTGAAAATACTTTGTGTTTTGGAGGTGGGGAACTGGGAACTTGGAGATAAACCAAAATTTTTTAAAATAGTTTGCCTACTTATTCTGAGTTTGTGGAACTTGGTAAATACAGGGTGTGGCTGAAGTTATTTTACAGCAGGAAAGCAGAGGTGTCAATTAATTTCTCTGTTCCTCTGCCTGATTCTTTGCCCTCCATGCTCTAGTGTTGATTGGACTTGCTCAGATTTGTGCCATTTACTATACAGGCAAAACCACAATCTGTTCATCTTTGCAGAGTAAGTTTTCTGCCAGGTTGGTGAGTTGTGGGGTCTCAGAGAAGTAGAGGCCATTAAAACTTCCTTACAGTGAGTGCCAGCCATGAGAGGGAAGGAGACTGAACTTGGCAGCACCAAGTTGTTAAGACCAGTGCAAGGAAGGTACTTGTGTGTGGCATCATTTTGAATCTATACTGACTCTGCAACGTGGCATTGGTTGGTGGTTTGTTTTTTCTTAGTGTACTGCAGAACTCTGTCTCAAATGGCAAGAAATAGCAATGGTGATTATTGCTTTTATAAATTCATGGGATAGAACCAAACTCCATCTGTTCCTAGTCTCTAACATTATTCTGAAGAAAACCCATCTCTCTAATTTCCTGTGCCCTGGGCCATATGTGCACATAATTCCTTAACAAGGCAGCTATGTCCCACCTGCTATATATTGCTTTTTGTAAACACCTCTCAAAGAACTTTGTAAACTAGGATTATTATCCTAATTCTACAGTTTATTAAGGCAGTCTAATGCTAAGAAGGAATGGAATTCAGATCTTCTGAATTCCACTTCAGTCCTTTTGAGGTGACAGTCATTTCAATGTCACTTACTGGTGGTCACGGATGGCGTGAGATACAAATGGTGTAGTACAGCACTTGGTGAGTGTTTTTGAGGTAAATCTTTTCATTGTGCCCATTTGCTGTGGTTTGGGTCCGATGTCGAGGTGTGATCTTGAATCACTCAAATGGGCTTCCTGTTGGGTCAGTCTACACCTTGAAAGCACATCTAATTGATTCCACAAACTAATAAATGCCCTGGGACCAGAGCAGATCACATTCAAAGCACTTTCCTCAGGTCCCCTTTAATACCCCTCAGAAGGTATGTAGTATAAATTATGTGTCCTCAGCACACTTTCTGATGTGCTGTTTTGTTGTTTTCAATTCCAGTTCAAACTATGTTCTAACAGATGAACAGTCTCTTTGGATTGAAGATACTACAAAAGCAGTCTACCAGGTTGGTACAGTATCTTCTTTCATAAAAATTACATGGAAGAATATTAAGTGTGTAATATTGTATCAACCACCTTTGAAGTAGTAACCACCATTTTCTCTGGAGTTCTTTCCCTACATGTTCTGCTACAGATACAATGCAAAAAGTTCACCTTCTTTTCTCCCATTCATAGCTTCTTTCAGAAAATCCTCCAGATGGGGAAAGATTCTCAAAAATGGTAGAGGTGAGTATTTTGTTGCCTGTCTGAACAAAGTCTAAATAGCACATAAAAAAGCAGTTTCAGCTTATACTAACTTTTGGAACACACCTATTATATCTGAGAAAACTTTTACTTCATTCTAGTAAAAGATGGTCTTATAATGTCTTTTTATTTTGCAGTCATATTTTATCCCATCTTTTCATTAATACTCTTTTTTCCTTCTTCGTGGGAGAAACGGAGATATGCCTGTATGTGCATGTGTACATACAGGAAGATGGGTTATTGGAAAGCAAAAAATATTTTAAAGTTTTTTCAGATAGGAGTCCTGTGCCCAAAGACATGGAAATGAAGTACGAGTGAAATTAATCAAAACCCAAGAAGTCTTCTTTTTGCTTTATTTTTTTCCTTTACTTTGACTGCATCTATTTTCTTGTCTAGACCAGGGGAAATAAAGCTTTTCCCACAATTTTTGAAGAGAGGAGTTACACTATTTTTGCATAAATTAAACCAGTTGCCTAAGATTATACTGATGATCTTCAAGATAGTGACTGAAACACACAACCTAGAACAAAATTTTGCCCTTAATTTTAATAGCTCCAATTAAAACTTTGGGGTCAACTCTGAAAGTGCTTATGACACTAATAATGTGCAATACTTTCTGTCTTTCTACAGCATATATTAAATACTGAAGAAAACTGGAACTCTTGGAAAAATGAGGGCTGCCCAAGCTTTGTGAAAGAAAGGTAACTGTGTTATGAAACAGAAGCTCTCTGCTGCTTGTTTGAAATGGTGCTTCCACTTCAGAATCTGGTACCCATGGTGTGTATTAACCACTCACACAACTTGAAGATCTGTACACTTGGCTGTCCCTTCAGTGAGTGCAGGCTCTTAGATTTCTGCCAAAAGTAGTAAGGCTTGCAGTGTTTCAGGGAAGAGGTGGTTATCAGTGTGTGGGCTCTCAGGAGAGCATTCTTCATTGTCTCAGGACAATATTTTGTGGTACTGAGGATCCAGTGGTCCAAGAGACTGGAGCAGGTTCTCCCACCTCCTGCTTTCAGCAGACCCTAGGCTGAAGTGGTTAGTGCCTTACTTTTCCATATATCCCTTTGGATTGCCTCTAATGAAGCCTTTGACATTATGGTTTTGGCAGGGCAGCATACCTGGAGTTTGTGTAACAGTTCTCTTACACAATTTATTTATTAGTTTTTCACTTGATAGTGATCACTTACCTTAAAGCAAATGACAGTTAGATGACTTTCACCACTAAAAGTTTCCTGTTTACTAACTAGTGGCAAAACTTGAGCTTTGACTCCATATGTCTACTTGACTCTCTTGAGGGGATGACCAAACATTTGTCTCTTCCACCCTTCATTGTACACACAGACTGTGGCCTCTTTGTGGTAAGGAGCATCTGGGTCATTGTATCTTTGGAGATTCCCTTTTATTGGAGAGATGAGATGCAGCCACCTCTTCATGACTTAAGCTGTTTGTAAATAAAAGGGGGGGGGTGTTAGAAGAGAGAAATTACTGTTGCAGGGGGATTGTGGGGAAGTAAAATTATGAAATTTGACTTTTATAAATATTCTGTCTCCTTTAGATCTCATCCAGAGTTTCAGCTTGGGTAGGTCTTGCCCTAACCTCAGTGCTCTGGGATCTCCATTCTCTAATCCCATTAAATCAGGTGCAGCTGGGGAAAGAGGCCTTGCAACCATGATCCCAGCAGCAGGGTAGATCACGTCCTGCTGGCACAATTGAGATTTGCTTCCTTCTGTTTATTGGGACTCTGGTAGACCCTTACTTTTTTGAGTGAGCTAATTTTGGTGTCTGGCAGAATCCTTTATCTCTACTTTGCCTTCTCTCTCCTTTTCCCCACTGCCTCCTTCTACCTTTAGACTCATTGTTCCTCGGTCCTTTCATTATGGTTTAACTTGGCACCATCTCAAGGTGAAAGGTGAAGGTGAAACAGCTTTTTTTGTTCTTGAGATATTACTGGTTTGATACTAAAGAGCATCTTTTTTTTTTTTTTTCCTTTTTTTTCCCTTTAGACCTCCTGATTCTAAGCCAATGAGGCCTGTGAGGAAAAGGCCAGCTCCAGAGGACTTCTTAGGAAAAGGATCAAACAAAAAAATCCTCATGGGGAAGTATGTTGGTTTCTCTTTCCTTTACAAAATTTCTGGGTTTGGCTTTGTTAGTTGGTTTGGGGGATTTTGTGTTTGGGGTTTCCCCCCCTCCCCATTTTTTCTATGCACCAATTTTCAAACATCTTTACTCTGGAACTGCCAAAGAACAGCCACAGGATATATCACTCTTTTAAAACTTGCAGCAGGCTTTCTTTCCTAATAACCATCTTTTACAGATGGTTACAGATCCCTTTAAAACAGTCCATGAGTGTGTCATGGTAGAATGATAAACATAAACAATGTGTGTTCATGCTTTTCTTTTCAGCGAGGAACTGACCCGCCTTTGGAATTTATGTCCTGATAACATGGAAGCCTGTAAATCTGAGAGTAGGTAGGTAAAAAATGGGTGTGTCATTGTTTAAAGCTAACTAATTAGCACTGTAGAGAGTTACAAAATTGGCATAAGGAAGATGTACAAGATGATCTTAGGAGGTGTGGGTTTCACACCTTTAGCGAAGGTGACTGTGTGAATCTTTGCCCTGAAACCTCTTTAGAGTTCTCACTTCTTCGAGTGTTTATGCTGCCAGTAATTTTCATTGCTTAGTAAAATCTAAGCTGAAAACCAGATGAAAACTCCCCTTTTGTAGAACATGATTGTATAATTACCTTATATAATGAAGGAAGATTGCCAAGTCTGTCTCTGATGAAGTTAGCATGCTGCTTGGCTATGATTTTCGAGCAGGCCTGTGCTTTAAACAATGCTAGATGAGAGGAAATTGGCTACCAGGCATTGTTCCAGCACATACCATGTCCGTTCATGGGGCAGATACAGAGAAATGTAGTTATTAGTTGTCCCTTATGCTTGCACAATTGTAGGAAATGCTTAAAATGTACTCTGCTACGCAACTTTCTTTGTTACAGATACCAAAACTTCTTTTACTGTGCAGACATGATGCAGAGTAAGAAAATTTGGAGAAGGAATAGGACAGTTCCCAAAGAGAACTCTGCTGGTAGTGGCTGTAAAGTCTGGTTGTGTGGGGAGAGGTGCTAGCTGTGCAGATATCCTGGGTGGAGGAATTTTTTATCTAGAGGTTCAGAGCTTTGCAGAGGAAGTGCCCTCCTTTCTTGTGAGGCTGGGATGTACAGGAAGGCTTTGACAGGATACATGCCTTTACTAGGCCAAGGGATGAAGGTGGAGTTGTGTTTGGAACCAAAGCTTTTGGTTCCATGTGTGTGATTGTATTGTGCTGCAATGTCTTTAAATAAAAATAAATAAATAAAGCCCTTAACAAATATAGATAAACAAAGAAAATGCATGCCGTGGTAAACAGGAAATAGATCCCATGGCATACAGATTCAGTTGCAAGTTTTTTTTATGAGCTTTGTGACTGTATGTGGTCAAGTATAGCTTTTTGCTTTGGTTATTCACTTCTGCATTCAAATGGGGTAATACTTCCTTAGATGTCCCCTTTTTGAATGGTTGTTCTGGCGATAATGTGGCAGGACTCATAGGTTTTCAAGGTGCTGGCTTTTTCCAGTAGTCAGTGATGATGCATGGGCACTGCTGCCCTGGGCAAAATGCCTTTTTCAAAACAAAATTGAAGTAAATTTTTAGACCAGTGTGCTTCACCCCCTGCTCCAGCCCTTTACTAGACTCCCTTGCAGAAGCAGGTGTGTCTCTTTCAGCATTAGGTAGGAGAAATACAGATCGTTATGAGCTTGCTTTGCACCACTGAGAGTTTTTCCTCTCCGTAACCTACAGCTCTCACACAATCTGTGTTTCTTGGGTAGAGTCTTCTCAGCAGTAAACCATCCTGATGGTGTGAAGTATCATTTCTGTTCTGTTTTTAGGTCAGGGTTCCTTTTGTGCTGCTTTGAGTACCTGTCAGAACCAACCACAAGCAGTTGTGAGAGCAGATGGAACTGAGGTGGGGCGTGGCAGGGACAGCCATGTTTTGCTGCTGTCAAATGGCACAAAATTAGCAACCATTTTAGACTCCTGAGAGCTTGTGAGCAGTGCAAATGCTGTTGACAGATGTTGATATCACCTCTTTGTATGGCAGGAGGTTTAAATGTATATAACAGGCAGTGCTAGCAATTGCTGGCACAGTCTAGTTTTTATGCAGTTAATAATTTTATAGCAACGTGTATCAAACAGTTTCTTTGCTTATTTAAAATTGTTACATTTGAGTGGATTGGTTTGGGATTTGTATTTTTCTCCTCAGTGGATGAGGTTGAGATGTGTCTGAAGGAACAAAGACTATCTATTTTTGAGAAGTTTGTGAAGCATATTAAGCTCCTTATTTGATTTTTTTTTTTTTTTTTTTTTTTTTTTTTTTTTTTTTAGGGAATATATGCCAACCCTGGAGGAATTTTTTGAGGAAGCTATTGAACAAGCAGACCCTGAAAACATGGTTGAAAATAAGTATAAGTATGTCCATCTCTGTGTTCCATTTGATTTTAATGTTTCGTGTTTGGATTGTTAAAGAAAACAGACTGTTCTCATCAGCATTACTAATATCTGTGTAGGACTCCAGAAATGTACCAAAACTGATTAAATTTGGACAGAATTACATTACTAAATGTCTCAAATCTTTCTCTGTGTTTTTATAGATGCCAGACTTTACTAATCAAACTTGTGTTTTATTGTAGAGCTGTGAACAATTCTAACTATGGCTGGAGAGCACTGAGACTTCTGGCACGCAGAAGTCCCCACTTCTTCCAGCCAACAAACCAACAATTCAAGAGTTTACCTGAATATCTAGAAAACATGGTAATCAAATTAGCCAAGGAGCTGCCTGTAAGTAATATTTTCCTATAATAATAAATGCTGAATTCGTTCACTTTCTGGTTGTCCCTCTGCAGTCCACTTGGTACATGGGGACAGAGGGGGAGGGGAAAAAAGAAAAAAAAAAAAAGCCAGGAAAAAAGCTTATACACTGAAGTAAAAGTTTCAAATAAAATTAGTCTAATCTCTGAAGATCCCAGTAACAATAAGCTGAGTAACATTGATTAAACTAGTAACTGTTGAACTCTGCCTTGTACTCTGAAAAAAAACCAGCTGTGGCAATCATGTTGGTAGGCAGGAGTGTGTATATATATATATATATATATATATAAAATTTTTTTTAATTTATATTTTTATATATATATTTATATATATGTGTGTGTGTGAATATATACACTTATATATACATTAACCTAGCTACTTGGATTCCATGTTGCAATGCAGACAAATTTTGTGGGAGGTATAAGCCAGAATCATGGCTCATGAATATACTGGGATGGCAGGAAAAGAGGCAGTGTGAGCAGCTGGTGGTGCTGTGCTGTGTTACCAGAACTTTACAGCAAGGTTTGCCAGAGTTCTTTTTTCAGCTCCCTGACTTCTGAAATATGCAAAACAAGAATAAACCTCGTAGAGCTGTAAAATTAAGGCATTAACCTTTGCTTGTTCAACAAATTTGAGTCCGGGGGGGCCTTTATACACTGTGATAAGAGAGGCTGCCAATGGGGAAAGGGCACTTTCTATATCTCTGAATTAGCACAAACCAGAAGTGTCTTGCAGATGCAAACCCCTGCTTCTCTACTGAGAGCTTCTTTTTGTGTAATGTGAGGTCTAAAAGTTGGAGTTTAATATATGGCTGTTTTGGTTGTCCAGCCATCAGAGTTAACTGTAAGCTAAGAGCGAGTTTAGAAAAAATGTGGGGATTTTAATTTGTTGAATGTATTAAGATATGGCTGCATGCAATATTCCTGATGGTATTACTGTCATGTGCCAAATGCTATGGCAAGAAACAGCTGTGTACCTAAGGCCCATGGCTGAAATGAAAAAGATGAAGCCTTTTGGCTGATCTGTACCTGAATGAGGGAGTGAAAAGTTTGTTGTTTATATATTTGATTGCCACCTTCCAGAAGTCTGAAAGTACATAAACTTTGGGGAATCTCCAAGTGTGGAATCATATTAGCGAATAACAATAATAACGATTTTTTTTTTAAAAATTATCATTGGTAGTGATCTTAAATTTGGTTGGCTGAGGTTTTTTTTTTTTTTAAGCAAGTGATAAAGCTCACTGTGGAATGCTTAGTTGTTGCTACTATGAAAAGGAGGATTCCTATTAAGTCAGTGAATGCTTTTATGAGGTTTTTTCCCGTTAGTAATATGTTTTATTAGAACTTACTGGTGTTTAGGAGACTCTGGGGGATTTTTAATTCTCATGTGGGAATTTGTGTTAGGCTTTCCATTCTAACACACATTCCAGAGACAAGGACAGAGCTGTAGAAATTCTTTTTGAACACAAAATTCATCCAGTGATGTTTAGTTCTTTCATTGTAGCCTCCTTCTGAAGAAATAAAAACAGGTGAAGATGAAGATGAGGAAGATAATGATGCTTTATTAAAGGAAAACAATGAAAGTAAGATTTGCATATTCTCAGTCTTTCCAGTTTTTCTCTTGATGTGTGTTGCAGAATCTGTGTTTTAACATAGTTTCCACTGAGAGCCATCAGTCCTGCTTACCCCAGTGCATTAGCACCAAAAAGCACAGCCTTTTTGGGACACAGGAGCAGCCTCCCAGGGTCCTGGCCTACAGTGCTGAAAGCTTCCAACCTGTTGGATTAGCACTTTCACTAGGAACCTCTTTCACCTTTTCTGCTACGTGGTCTATGTTGCCAGTGTCGCTGGGTGTTCATGGCTGAAATGTCAGCTGTGTAAGTGCTCCTCACCCATTTTTCTATTCTGTCTGCCCTTTAATCATTGGGTAAGCACTTTCCCCTAGCCCCTTCTGGGGTGGTAACTGTGGGACTTTCAAAAATGGATATATTCCAACTCTGAGATCTTTACTTCTCCTTCATTTAAAATACCTTAAAGGCAAAAGTTTCTCTGGGAGAAGAACAACCTTCCTGACATCATCTCACTCATTGTTCTCCACAATCTGTGTCTCTCTTGCCTTTAATCCTGGCATGTCCTGCTCCTAGGTGGCCTTCCCCATCTCCTTTGTCTGTGAATCTGCCCTCTTCCATCCTCATTCATGCCTTCATCTCACAGCACCTTCTCCCTTGTGTGTTGTAACCCTGTGTGCCAGCTCCTGGATCCAGCATGGGCAGATGGGATATGCAGGAAGCCAAACACTGGGTACCTCTGGCAGCTTTGTTGCAAGCTGTTTTCTGTCAGTGGAAAGCCACCTGTGGGCTTCTATGAATCTCTCTCATGTTGCCCATTTCCATCCAGCACTTGACCTTCTCCACGGTCTCCTTTGCAATAGTAGAGAAGTTCTTTCCTCTTCAGCTTAGTGCTAATTCTTTGTGGTGTCACTGTGTGGGATTTACATCCTTCTTTAAATCTTTTCTTAAAGCAATGATGGCAGAGCCATGGTCTGCTGTGCTTAGATGCAAGGGAAATTATCTGAGGGCTTTTATTGGTTTGTTGTTCTGCATATTTTGTCCTTTTCCTCAATGTAACTTTAGTTCAGATAAATGACTGTGACTGGTAAGCGCTGGAGAGACTTGAAATTTCTACTCTGTGCCATCTCTCTTCAGGTGGCACAAGAAGGCACTAATTTTTAATAAGAGATTGTTTTTTAATAAAATATATTTTATTAAAAATCAGGAGTAGGATTATTTTCTCTATGTATTTCAGTTTTTAGTGGGTTTTTTTTTTTAATTGTTGAAATAAACCTGGGTGGTAAGCTGTAGATTGTAGACCATGATAAGCTATGAATGTGAAAACCCATCTGTAATCACTATAGCACTTGGCTTCTCAGCAGAGCCTAGTGTTCATGGTTCTTATGTCAATGCCAGAATGACAGAAAATTCCTTAAAGTACTGCCTACATGTGAATTTACTGTCATAGCCCTGTTGCCAAGAGGAACATGAAAAAAAAGGGAATGAAACTGGGTTTGTTTGTTTGGGTTTTTTTACCTGGGTTGACTTTGAGTAAGGTGACTAAAAAATTTCAAAACACACCTAGATGTTAAAGATCACTCTGTATTTTAATGGTATAATTGACTTGTGTTGAAAACCGTAGCCTTGTCTGTCAAAATCCTTGTCTTCATTTGGAGGAGGCAGTTCTGATATATTTGAGACTCAGGCACTTCTCTCAATATAATAGGAGATATAACATAAAAAGCAAGATTTTCCTTATTATCGGCATTAAGAGACATAGCTTTTGAAACCCAGGTAAACACCTGTAAAAATCTGCTCTCGGAGCTTGAGTAGGTTTGGAAAGCTGCAGGAAAGGTGTAAGTCAGTCTGTCAGTAAGTAAACAGAGGATTTAAAATGGGAAGGATTCATTTGCAGTCTCTGGAGATGTTCCCTGTGTCTCACTGATGCCTTCTCTGTTTTTCCCAGGTCCAGAGGTGCAACGGGACAAAGCCATGACGGGCGAGCAGATCGAGTCCTTTGCCAACAGGCTGGGGGAGCAGTGGAAGGCCTTAGCCCCCTACTTGGAGATGAAGGAGTCTGACATCCGGCAGATTGAGCTGGACAGCGAGGACGTGAAGATGAGAGCCAAGCAGCTGCTGGTGGCCTGGCAGGATCAGGAGGGCTCTCACGCCACCCCCGAGAACCTGATCACGGCGCTGACCAAAGCCGGGCTCGGGGACCTGGCCGAAAGCCTCACCAACGACACTGAAGGCAGCAGCTAACTCGCCTCAGATGCCAGCTGACTGACTGGGGGCTGGGGGTGTTGGTAATTGTGACTCCTCTGGTGCTTGCCGTTGATAATTGTTACTTTTGTCACTAGGTAACAGATTTTTGATAGGTATTTTATGTTCAGTAAATGATATAAAGCTTTTTAATATTACCATTGGATTGTCCAGAATGTCTGAGAAAAGGATTAGTTGCCCTGGCCTGGAACTAGAAAGCTTCATCTTTGGTGGTAGAACATGAAGGGGAGGATGGAGAGTCCCAGCAGCTTTTGGGGCAGGCTGTGGGACAGTTTGGCACCAGCAGAACTCAGGTTGCTCCCACTGGACAGAGAATTGGCAAGCTCGTTGCTCACAGCAGGGAAGGACTGTGTGTGAAGGACTTTGGAGTCACTCTTTGGGGTCATGGGAGCTGGGGACATTCAAAAGCTACCTGGTAGAGGTAAAATAAGAAGGTTGTGATGGCGCTCCAAGGCCCAGCACTGACTTCCAGGGAAGAAGTGCTGTCCTGCTTTCCCACTGAAGCACTGGTTCAGTCAATGATTATGGGATTTCCATGCTGGTTTTTGTTAGTGATTATTTTTAGCTTCTCATTCTTTGGCTGTGTAGGAACACTCCTGAGTACTCGTAAACAAGGGAATTTTTTGTCACAGGTTACTGTGAAGTTTTCATTTTAAGGCCGTGGTTGTCTGTAGATGGGTACAAGCTGTTTTCCCTTAAAATGTGAGTGATTTTTGTTAAATTTTTGTTAAGTGGCAGCTGGCTACAACTTACTGTCTGCCTAGTTTGTGTACTGTTTCTGTCACTGAACTCTTCTGTGTATTTCTTCAGCTATTCACTCATAGCTATGAACTTGCAGCATGATTAGCTACTACCTCAAAGGAGAGTTCCTGCCTGCAGAGCCATTGGTAAGAGTTGTGCCTGCTGCCCCCCTTCGGACTTAAATGTGATTAGGAATTTGATTAGGGTGCTTCAGTGAAGGTTGGTAGGGGCAGAGATACAGGAAAATGATTGGAAATAACAGCCCAGGTCTGCAGCTCCTGCTGCAGGTAGGGGCTAGTAGAAGGTATGAACTTCAGCAGTTTCAACTGGTCAAGGGGACTTGTGAGTGGAGCTGTGCAGGTATGACTGACAACTTCAGTGCTGGGAAAACTGAGGATGACAGTGGGAGGATGTAGTTCCACAAAGCAGCAACCAGGCATCAACACCATCCCTCCTTCCCCTGTAACAGGATGCAGAACAAGAATTTAACCCTGGAGGTGTTTCTGTGGGGCCTGCGGGAACACAGCCAGTACTGCCTTGGGCGCTTTCTTAATGGGCAGAACTTGCCTGGAAGCATCCACTTAAAATGGAGCCCCAGGCCTTTGGTGTGCTGCCAGGTGAAGCTGTGCAGGGAAGGTGGCACTGGAGTAGCTATTGCAAGGCAGAAGAGCTATGTGTGATGGCCAGAGCTGATGCCAGTGTCCCCAGGGAAGGGTAAAAGAAGGACCCCAGGCCAACTCACCACCCTGCCAACAGAAGTGAAAGTATTTCATATGAATCTGGACCAGCTCTTCCAGAAGGCTCTGGGACACATCAACCCTGGGAACCTGTACATGAGGGGTGAGAGGGTTGACAACCTTGATAGTGCTTTTTAGGCTGTAGCCAGTGCTGAAAGGCTTTTTTTACAGCAGTCACACACATCCAGTTACTACAGAAGGTCCTGTAAATATGCAAAGCCCAGTTTTGCAGCCACCACACTGGACTTAGCTACTGAATAAGGAGTAACGGGACAGGAGACACATCCCTACAGCTTAAAAAAAAAAGTGACTTTATTCCATGACTGCTCTGAGACATTCATCAGTGGTGGCCCAAGAAGTGAAAACAAACGCATACTGACTACAGTACCAGGACAGGAGCTGTTTTTAATGGAGACACATTGTTGATCACAATTTATTCTGAAATCATGAGATGCCAGCAACAGAACAGACTGAATCAGCAGGTCAGGCTGGACAAATACTTGATTGTAGCCACAGCGGTTGGCTACGGGCAGCAGCACTGAGTTACACAACAAGGCAATGGTTTCTCTTCTACCTTCCTAACAGAACTGCCAGGTAAGGCAAAGGATGGACAGCTACTGAACTGTGGTATAAACCATGCAAGAGTAACAAATGTGAGAGTAGGTGTGTAATAAATACTTGATGACATTAGAGAAGAAGGAGGAGGAGAGGCTCATTAAAAAAAAAATTATCTTCTGCAAGACATTAAAGCTATTTTAAGTATCGTCACCACCACAGTGGGCAGTCCAGTCCCATAGTGACTAATTGGTACATGGATCAGTTTTAAAACAATATCCCTCTGCACATGAGAAGGTTTGAACAAATTATTTATCCACTTGCTAAAGCTCTGGGGTTAAAGAAGTGATCAGTAATCAACATTTATTTCACACCTAGGCAGAATGGCTAAAACGGAAGACTATTGTTCAGCTGCTTCTTCAACCACTTCAATTCTGCGAGGCCCGTAGAGTAGAACATAAGCTATATGCCAGTCTCCACCCCCAGATAACCTCAAAATGTCTTCAGGTGTAACAATGCTGACTTTGTCGTCATCAAATTTAATCCATTCATCTGCAAGGAAAACAAGAGGATCATTTGTAACTTAGCTGCATAAAATCTAAGCTTGCTTAACAGCCCCTTTGCTGAAAGGAGCTGTGAGGATGGTTAACAGGGCTGCAATTTGTTCATTTTTTTTACCTTGTTTCCTTTTAACCCAAGACACATAATGCCCAGAGGAACTTGATCTGCCTTGATGAGTTAGCACTGCCTGCAGGTCATAATAGCCGCAGTTGTTAGAGCCAATATCTGAAGGGGAAAGAAAAAGTAACATTGAGTCCTCCTTGAACAGCTGCAGTATTTTTAACAGCTCACAGTCCAAAGATGCATCAGCCAGGCCACAGCACCACAGGTGTGCGTGCAAAACCCCAGCTACACCACAGTACAAAACCATTGTGAACTAAAGCAGCAGCTCTCAGCCAGGAGAGTCTCAGGAAACTGAAGATGTTGTGCATTTTTATGAAATAAGTATGTACCCATAAGTATTACTGATGTAATGCACAGGGTGAGTGCTTTGGGCCTTCAGGCTCCAAGCCTCCCCAAAACTGAGGCAACACCAGCACCACCACTTTTAGAAGTCCAGTTTAAGTTTTTGGTTGGATTTCAGCCTTCTACCACACACTGACAAGGCAGCATGCACACTACATGCAAATGTCTTTTGATGTGCCTGTCTTCTATTATCACCAGCCTGTCAGGTGGATGGCAGTTATGCCTTTCACTATCTCAATGTTTTGGTTTACCTAATCTTTCCACTCCTGACAGTCTTTGAAGATTAATTTTCAAAAGCATTAAAGAGACAGAGTTCTCAAAATAGTGCTACCATCAGGTACACTTAAGCACAAGTAAATAGAAAGTTACTTTAAAGTTGATTTGCTTTCCTGTACTCACCATCAGGAAAAGAAAATGGTTCATATTTAACTTCTTTCTGTGCACCATCACTTTTACTAGACTAAAAAAAGAGAGTAAGTTGAATTAATGTGGAACAGTTTAATAAAAGCTCTACCATAATCACATCAAATCCCAAGTCTCCATTAATTTAAGTACATTTCTAAGTCTAAACATTTTTGTTCAACTTGAAAGAAATTCATTCTTGTATTTTTTAGGTGGACATACAAAACCCTTGTCTGAAGAAGATCAGTTTTAAAGCAAATCTATTTTAGCACATACTGCCTGCAGTGTTCACCCGCGAGATTTATGGGTTTGTTTATGAAACAATTCTGCAATTGCAGATTTAATCCTTGGTGCGGGCTTGCTAGCAGCAGAAGTGACAATAAGAAAATAACAGAGACAGACTCTCAGTGCCAATACATTCTGTTCAAAAATAGCACTCTTTCCTTGCTCCCATCTGTGTAAGAGGGGATGCAAGCCTTATCCAGATGTTTAAAAGATTCTGCCAGGAGTTAGGCCAAGAAAAATATCAGCAAACATTAAAAAAAAAGGCTAAAACACAACAATTTTAGCTCATTTACTTTTGTCTTCAGTAAAGACAGGGAAGTCAATCTTAGAGTTCTGTAGATAGGATAAGAAATGAGACCATTTTCCAAGTTTTTACAGTGCTGACTTTAAGCTCACTAGTACATGTACTCTAATTTTTACCAGTCAGGCACATGGCAGTGCCTTCTACAACCCTTTCCAGCTGCTGAGCAGGGAACAGCTTCCTACACCACTGAAGAAGAGAGCAGCCAGCGAACAGTAGTATTTAAAGAGAATAATTTTGTGTAACTTACAGAAAACCATAAGGCATAGCACCAATAAACAGAAGCACTACATTGTAATACATTTAATACATGCTGTCTGACTATAGCATTTAACATTTCTCATCAAGCAAACACACCATTTTCATGAAAATACAGGATAAAAATATCTAAAGCTCAATACCAAAGAGTTTGCCATGTAAGAAAATAATATATTTAGGGACATCAAGTTTTCTCTAGTCCTTATTAGTACGCTAGTTTCAGATATATGAATTAGTGAAAGTGTCAGGAGACTTACGTTCTTTGGCTGTTGATTTACTTTTTTGTCTTCTAGATCTTTGAACTTTGATCGATAAGAAACCATTTTTTCCTGCAGGTCTGGTGTACACAGCTCATACACATCCAACATAAGAGGAAATTTGACATCCTAGGAAGGAAAAAACAAAGATTTATTAGCATGATTTGGTACTCCACATTAAAGCATTCTCCCATGGGATGTCAACACAATCAAATTAAATGCAGCCCTCTTCAAATTGATGGCAACCTGACCCACTGGGATTCTTTTAGTATTTACCAAAAGAGCTACAATGCTTTCACAGAAGAATGTCTAATTCAGTATAAACAAACCACTATAAATTATTACATTCAGCACAGACTAACAATAAATCAGATTCTTTATTGTTAGCTGTCATACTTTGACTCTACAGAAATACCTATACAGGTGAAAGGAAAAAGAAAAAGGAGGCAAGCAAGCAGAATGACTGTACCCTGGCAAAAATGTTATTTTGTGCTATCCAAACGACCTTCTGAAATAGTTAACATGTACCCTCAATCCTTACCTCATTTCCTCCTCTTGTAAGGAGCACCTATCATGATGCTCCTGGGCAGCCTACGAGGTCTGTCAGCCAAGGCCAACAGAAAGCAAAACCAGAACATTCAGCTGTTTGCAGCTGGTTCCTGCATTTGTCCATTAGAAATCCAGACAATTAAAATAACTAATACAGGAAGTGTCTGACAGCATAAACATCTCCCATCAACGTCAGAACACTGTTCAGAGTTTGAAAGCATGGCCTTCTCCTTAGTTAAGCATTCTTCTCAGAACCACTGGTGAGAAAAGACCAAAAAACATCTTGGTTTTTGTCATGATGTAATATTAGCAGTACTGGGGCAAATTCACTTTTGCCCCTTATCTCCTTCCTCAGTCTGTTTTGGGTACTGTAGTTTGCCACACACCATCAACAACTGGGAACAAAACTACTTGGTACTTGAGCAAAGAAACTGCACTCTTAATGTTTTTAAATGCAATTTAAAGGCAAACAATTTAGAAAGTAGTCTTTAAGTCCTCATTGTCTACCTTTAATAAAAACTCACAGAAAACATAAAGAGGAATTGAATTTCAATATGCAAAAAACTTACCTTAAGAACTTTTGCATTCACAGATTCTTTCTCTTTGTAAAAAAATCTAACCATCTGAATAGTCAGGTATGCTGGCAAGCGACTAATTTTGGACTACAAAAGAAACAAATTAGAAAAAGCTATTACTTTAAATATTCACAGATCTTTTTTACCTTAAACACTGGTCATCCTAAATTACTGTCTCTTCTGGGAATGTATTTCTACACAAACCCTCAAGAATGAAATAAGGTCTCCTTTTTTGAAACTCTGTCTTAAATTTCTTGGTAGTGGATACTCAGATGCTTTATAAACACAAATCGCATGGTGTTACAGCAATAACTTTGTTGTTTGGAACAGAAAACTGACAATTAAAAGAATTGTAAAGAGCAAGGAAAGTACCACTCACAGATTTGATATAGAGTGCATTTCTCTGCAGTGTTGGAGAGAGTTTGGTGATTTCCTCCTGAAGACGCTGTTGCAAGAAAAAGAAGTAACACATGTTCATCATAAAACACAGCTTAGAGAAAAGCACAACAGGGGTAAACAAACCATAAACTAAATCTTGTTCTGCCAGTCTCTTGTGTTGCTGTCAGCCATTACAACACATAAGATTTTGAAATTCCTTGGCAGAAAGTACTATGCCCATTCATTCCTTCAGCTTCAGGCTCATTCCTGAACCCTGACAACACTGAGTTTCTCTCTGCAGGAAATTTTGCTCCACAAGAGTAGAATCACAATTGGATTTTATTATGAATTGTATCTGGACTTGGTTACAAATGTATCATATGCTTGGAACGCAACTGAAGAAAATCTGAAGTGTCCTGTGAGAAGAGGATTTACACATTTCTCAGCTCTCAGTCTCAAGCAGCCAAAGATGCATCTAAATTGACAGCTGGTGTCTCCTAACAAAATTCCAGGAAAGACTAGCTTGGTTCTTAGTGTTGCAATTCTCTTGCTCCAGGAAATCTAGCATAAATTGTAGATTTTTTTTTTGGCCTGAAAGGGAAGTTTCCTTTTTTATAGTTTTTTTCACTTGTGAGCATTAGCTATTTTATCCTGCTTTTCCTTCTAAATTCCGTTAGGAAAAAAAAAAAAAAAAAAAAGGAAGACAGAGATATACAAAGGTTATCTGAGAATCATTGAGAATCATGCAACTTGGTTTTAGTCCTGTACAAACCAGATCACTGCTCTAGTCTTATACAGTTACTACAAAGGTTTTGCAGTAGCTCCTCTCCTTCTCTCCTTTCTACTTCAGACTCTCCCCAAAAAGCCCTTACAATTTTAAAATACGTACATACATATAAAGCACAGACTACCTTAAGGAGTTCTACTTTAAAAAAGTTTGAGAATCATGTTGTCTGACAGAAAATAACACCCCCTTTAAAATCTGCAAAATCAAATTTAGTTGTTACCATCTGGTAGGGTTTCAATTAGGAATCGAAATGCCACCCTACTTCCAAGCTGACTTTTGGACCTTCTAGGAACTGACTGCTGCACAAATCATGATACTGCTCAGTCTGGAGTGAAATCAAGCTGAAGAAACAAGGAGCAAACTGCCTTGCACTTGGCTACCTGCATGGTGAAGACCATGTCAGGGTCAAGATAATGCTCTGCTGAAGTCTGTTTGACATTAATATGCAATTCCCTTTCACAGCCATCTTTTCAACAAACACCAAAAAGATTCCTGAAACTTTGTAAAGCTTGGACAGCAGGCATCAATTCCAAATTACAGATTAAATACACTTAGAACTATGTGCATTTAGGTCACTTAGAATTTCAACTGAGAAATATGCAGGCCATTTAGAATTTCAATTCAATAAAAGTTGCAATAGCTTACCAGTTTTAGTCCTGTAAACAGGTATTTCACTTCTTGATTGATAAAGCAGCTAAGCTGAAGGAGATTCTCCTTTCCTTTAGTTACTTCTTCTTCTTCGGCTTCTGTACATTTCATGCTTCACAAAATTAAGGAAAACCATCATGCACCAAGAGCTGAACTACTGCTCTAGTGAAAAGAACATGCCAAGCAGCACAGCAATTTAGGTAATCCTGTGCTTGTGTAGACAGTACTTTTACTTCTCATAGCACAAAAAGGATTTGAGGGAGCCCTTCCATCAGACCAATCTGTTCCTTTGTGGCTAAGAACAAGAGGCAGCAGGGGCAAACAGCACATCCAAAGAAGGAAAATAAGTCTTTGATCACCATTTAAGCTGAGGCCTGCTTTTTCTTTCTTTTCCCCCATCGCCACCCAACCCCCACGACACAGGACACATGAACTGTCTGCTAACACCCAGTTAACAAAGCCCTCCTGCAACATTACACTTCATTGTTGCTTATGATTAATCAAGTTCTTCTACTGCTGCTGCTGGCAAGACTTCCTGCTTCTTTCAACATGCAGAGCCTGCTTTTTTCCCTACCTTGTATCTGTCCTCTTCACTGAAATAAAATTAATTCCTTCATTATTTTCTACATTCCTTTTAATTGTTCTGTCTGTTCTCTCCTCTTTTCATAGTTCTAGCCCAATGTTTTTCTCTCATCCACCTCCTTCCCACCAGGTATTTTTCTGACTGCAGCTATTCTACAAATGCTGCTGTAATCACACTTTCAAAGTCTGCAACTCTTCTAACAAGTCTTCTTGCTGATACTGGCCTATGCATCATTCCTCTTAGCTACACATTCCAAGACTCTCAACTATTTTAAGGACAACAAACATCACAGAAGAGGGAGAGAGATGCATGATTCTTACCTTAAAAAATTCCTCACTACTACCAAGCTATGAGATACAGCACCTCATCTAAGGGGATGTTTCCTCATTTCTGACAAGCAAAATCCAGTGTATAATTCTTTCTAAAAGTGGTGCTCACTTTGATGACAGCCAGGATTTTGGGGTGGAGAAATGGGAAAAGAGTAATACTTGCCATGAGATGTGTGCCCCATGTGGTCATATCCTCTTTTTCTTGCTATAAAGAACCCACTAGAAAGTTGTCAGCTGCATTTGTTTCTTACTCATACAACTGTGGACACCTAATTTATTCCTTAAAAAATCAATCAAGTGACTGTTTGTGCATCTTTAGACACCAGGTATGTCAGCTACATACCCTTACAAGCCAAAAAAGCCTGTTTAGGACAACAAATACTTTTAGCTGGATAAAGCATGTCTGCAGCCTTGAAGCTGGTAAGTACCAATCTTGTCTGGGGGGTGGAAACCTGCTATTGAACATCAACAAGGGTTTTTTCTCTGTAGATTTCCATTACCCTTTTTTCTCCCCACATCATCCTCTCTCTCAAAGCATATCCAATCTTGAAGTTAAGTTCTGTGTACTCCTGCACAACATCATGATCCCATTCCCCAACCTACACCTTCATTTTCCATACTATTGTGAACAATGCTTTTCATCCTCCCTGAACTCAACCACTAAAGTATGAAATCATCGTTGTTTATGTCTTGCCTTAGTCTTTAGGATACGCTGTTTCAAATTCAATGCTGAAGAATTGATCAATTAAACTCTTCTTTTTAGAGGATGCTGCTGTAGCTCCAGAGTCTGTCTGTAAAACAAAATCTCTTATGATGTAACTTTAAACAGAATGTAAATACAGTCTTCTCTACAGACAAAATTACCCCATTTATTTAAATTCTTTAAAGCCTAACCCTTCATCTTTCTATAGGTGCATTTTCTCCTAGTCAGGTAATCTTCTTACACAGCACAGAAGTTTCAAAACAAATATGCTTATAACATGCTGTTAAAACCAATCTGAAGCCCATTAACAAGCAAGATCAAAAATTCATTAATCCCTAGCCCCTCAACTTAAATCTGTCTTAAGTTTTAAGACAGTCTTCCAAGCTCTGCCAAGACTCTCCAGAAAACATTTATAGAGAAAAAAGAAAGCTGTGCTGGTAAAATCTTGGGGAAAACTTTCAGCAATTTCTTGTATCAGATTAACCATTCGAGTTAAAACTGTAGCACACTTTTTTCAGAAAAAAAGTTCTTATGTGCTGAATTCACAGGTTATCAGGGCCAGCTGCCACAGACATGAGAGGGTGTCACCACCAGCTTGGTGCAACACTGCCTTACACAGCCCAAAGGGAAAGGTTTCCTTTAGCACATTCCACAGCATCACTGACAGGACCATGGTAGCATTATGCTGATCAGAGACATCAGAAAGCATTTTCACTATTCCAGACATATGTTAAAGAACTCACAAACAGATAATACTGAACAAAACATTCGTGAAAAAAAAATACTATAAATCCTTATCCTGGTTAGAGTGAGACTACAATTACCTCCATAATTGTATCACCTTCTATGCCTTCCAGCTTCTGCTGTAGTACCCTCATCATCTGCACCCAGCACTCATTGGCATCCTAGGAAGGGAACACAACATTAAATCTGAATACAAGCATCATGATTTAGTAACATTAAACCCATCAATTATAAAGCCAAACACAAGGATTCCTTAACTAAGAATTCCTCCCAATTCCACCATGCATTCTTAAAACTAGCACTCGATACTACATTCAACTTCTATACAACTTTTCTACAGAAAAACCACCTCACTTTACTGGGAGTAATTATTTTCACAGGAGAAGGAAAGTCTTAAAATGTTCTTGTTCTCAACTTCCAACATATTACAGAATTTTAAACAATAAGCTAATAATTGGTCTTTACCTGTTGAAGGTACTGGCCTTGATCACCTTTCTCTGCAAACTGTGGGAAGGCCATATGTAAAAACTGCAGGAGAATGATAGGTGGGATACTGGAGGAAGTTTTATCCATGGAATCAAACAAGTCTCTAAGAGCTTGAAGAAAAAGTGAATGCTTTGAGAAGCGAAAAAACAATTCAAACATGGCAGGAAGTGTAAAAAGAACAGTAAAACAGCAACAACATTTAAAGACTGATTATTTAACAGTGTCCAATTTGATCTTTCCAAAGCAGGACCAAATTTTCCAGGTGGTATAAGTGATGCACCTATGATCTCCTTTCTGAACACAACTTGGAAAGCATAAAGATGGCAATTCTGAGAATTTGGCACATACTGCCTCGTCTTTCCTGGCTGCTAACAGGAAAAAAAAAAATTGAGCAATTAAGATTTTGTTTGGAATACCTCTGAGGAACAATGTTTTCACAAGAGAAACCAGGAGGCATTCACAATCTATCCTCTAGAGCAACTTAAGTTTCACCAGCTACTAGGAAAAAAAACTTTAATAAAATATCTAGGAAACACCCATGCTTAAGACCCAGGAAAACAAGTACATGTATGCATATGTGCAGAGAGCTCATAACTATATGCAATCCAATGAATGATGCTGACTGCATGACAACACACATGGCTTTCTTTTTTGTTCCATAGTCTGGCATATGTTTTATCTTCCCAAGTTACAGCATTTTAAATCCACAGATCACTTCAAAGGTACCTGTTCATCCTCACAACAACCCTGTGAGGTAGGCAACAATCTTCATGGTCACTAATTTACAAGTCAAGAGACTAATGAATTTTTCTCTCCAGCAAGTGAATATAGGCAAGATTACAGGGAACCAAGGTCAGTTGCTTCCTTTTTTAGAAATGTCTTTACTGACCTTGATAAGAGGTGCAACTGATATGACACAGCAATTTAAAAAAAAAATGCCATAAGTGTCATGCAGGAGTTCCTGAACAGCTCAGCACCCAAGAATTAACTACAAATTACTTAAACTATTAAAATTCCTAAGAAGCAGAGCTGTCACCTTAAAAAGAAAACAAGGGACACAAAGTAAAGGCAGTGAAAAGGGGAGGGGCAGGCATGGCTGTATAGAGTAACCATTGAACTTACCACCCCAAAATTCGATCAGCAGGCATACCCACAAACTGGACCTTTCCTTCCTTATATTGTTTTGTTTTTCCTTAAATGGACTGGTAGAAATCCCAGTGTCCTGGCCCAGCATCTTAGTGGGGCAATGAAATAGAGTAAAAAAAGAAAAAGTGGACAAGTAGTACCCTTGTTCAAGTGTAAGGGGTCTAACTGGAACTCTAGTTAGAGCTTGAAGATACGGGGCCACCGTGAGCTCCCACAGTGTGAGCACCCAGACCACCACAACAAAGAGTAACTTCTGTTTTGAAGACTTTCCTTTCCATTCCAGATATGAAATCTGGATCTTTAGGGCAAAGGCTAAGACCACTGATAAAGCATCAGTTTCCATTGTAACAATAATGGTCAGGCAATAAATCATATTAAAAAATACCAGTGACATACATACCCCAGGAACATGGTGTTAGCCTACCACTACGTGAAACAAAGAACTAAAGTATTTCTACACAAAGTGGTCAAATCAATAGATGGATGGATGGATGGAATCTGCTTTAGGAAGTTCCAATTACTTCATGCCTACATGTAAACCAATTAAGAGATACAAGTTGTTTCTATCTAAGCCTAGATCACTCTGAAGCATCTTTTCCCTAGCCTGCAGCCTGACAATGTGCAGAGATAAATGCCTTGCAGGCAGGGACAGAATAGCCTTTAAAGACAAAATGAATCCTCCAGTGCCAGCAGATCTGACATTCCTAAGGCATATGCACGAAAGAACAATGCAAATTTCATCTGCAGTTAGCAGGAAATCACACACTTGTCTAAATCCCTCTGTTTTACTCTAAACACCAACCTGCAGTAATGTATTGAGCAGAGGCCATTTCTCCTGAAGCTCTTAAGGCACCACCATACCTAAAAGGGAAGAAAAATAATTTGCATGCAATTAAACACAAACTAGAAGGACAGTTGGGTTTTTGAAGCAGGCAGCAACTGGATTCATTTAAAGGAAATTATCACCAAGCCAGAAGTAACCAAAGGTAAGATTCACTCACATTTACCTCAAAGTTTCAGCTATTTTGAAAGCATGGAAGCAAAGGAAAACTGGCCTCTTTCAGACACTAATAAAGGCAGACCAAGAAGTCTGGCTACATCACTGCTGCTTCCCTAATCCTTCTGCCTCAAAGACTCATTTTATTTTTAAAGAAACTGAGAAAGTCTGAACAAAAGTTACCCCATTTCTGAAACATTTCCCACGGCTTCTTCAGTTACATGGGGAAAAAAACACCTTCAGGGATAGATGGCAGATAAAATGCACAGAGATGGAGGGCAAGCTTGCTTCCTCCCTCCACAGCAGAAGCAAAACAGTGAGAGAGAGATGTTTTCTTGGGGAAGTATTTCCTAGACTGAAAAGGAGTGGGAGTCTACCTATATGACAAGAACTTACCACTCTTCTTTAAAGTCCTAATTTAGCAGCTGAATGAGGAACAGATGGACTCCCCAAAGCCTTCAAGCAAAAGGAGGGTCTCAGATATTCTCTAATCTCAGACTGAACTTTTGAAATTCTGACCATGCTAGATGACGCCACAGAACAGGGAGGAGTTCCCTGGGGAGATCAGCAGAGCAGGCCTGAGGAAAGAAGCTGTAACAGCTTTCCCAAGTGAGTCCTTTCACACCTTCCCACTGCCATGCACCCTACAGCCTCCTATGCTGTCATCAAGCAGGGAAGACCAAAAAAAGGCTAAATCACCAGGGAAAAACAGAGCTTGAATCCGAGCGTGAATCTGACTTCCCACAGACAATACGGCCACATCTTGTATTGCAGTCTGCCAGTTTCACGGGCTACATTTTGCTTTCTGGTATGTTAAATTTGTCCAGTATTCAGATTCAGTGCCATAACTCAAGAGTCTTTCACATGGAAATAAAGACTTTCCAAAAATGATAACACTGATAGTCAATAAAAACCCTGAAAACAAATTTCTGTACTTCACGAGTAGTTCTCAGTGCTTAATAATAAAGGTTCACCTGCTAACAGAATGAAAAACTGTTTATAACTACTTCAATAACAAGTGATTACAGTAATACAGGATATCCAGCTGGGTACCACAGAATCAAGAAAGCAGGGGAAAAGGAATGAAATTAACCCTAGGACAGCAATAGTGCTCTACCTAATTCTCACTTTTTAAGAACTCATTGTTTTCTCATTACAATTCATCTGGAGGACAAATTCAGGCCACATTGGCAGGTATTCTTTTTTCTTTCAATATTCATAACTTCCAAGTTTTGTGTATATTCCTTACAAAAAAAAAAAAAAAAACCAAAAAAAAAAAAAACAGAGGCCATTTTCACATTTCAGTCATAAATAACAAAAACAAAGAAACAAAAATCAGAAAAGTTATCCTACAATCAGAACAAATTAGCAAACAAAACAAAATCCCATGAAGGCATGTCTTAGAACTTCCTGCTGTACCTCCAGGTAGCAAATGTCAGAATTTCACAGCTGAATATACTGTGCAATAGAGCCATTGCAGGAAATATTCCTCAAAGGAACAGGACTCCCATATGATTCTTTTATGCAGAACAAAACCATAAAAACTAACAGAAAAAAAAAAAAAAAACCCCAAGGTTAAGAGTTCAGTAGCTTATTTTAGAATTTCAAACTGGTCTTGATAGGAACTACTTTCTAGCTAAGCAAAACACATTCTCTCTATTAAAAGCCAGTTCACAAAGCCTAAGAAGCACAAAGCCTTGACTTCTTTATTAAAGCACAGACTAACACAGCCATAGGATAAACTTCAATGGATCATTCTGTCAATCTTGAGTAGACCTAAAGAGCAATAGACTGTCATGATAATCCATACCAGTATTAAGATGACCATTCTGCAAAATATCTACTTCATAAGCTAAAGGAAACATTTTAGTCACGGTATTTTTGTCCTACCTTTTAAGGGCCTCTTTCACTTCTGGCACCGATCGGATACACTGAACCGTAGCATTCATGTAGCAAGTGTTGCCAAGGTTTGTCAATCCACATGGCAATTCCATCTACCAAAAAAATTCACAAGGGTGCTTGAAGGTCAGAGAGAAGTGGCAACCGTTTTTGTACAAACCCTGTAATGTGACATCAACTTCTAAGCACATGAATTATGCATAAAACCTGGAATATTCCATCAAATTTTATGAGGTTTTCCAGATCCACTTTATGATTATATTTATCATTGCACTATTTGATACTTATAGGGAACATTCAGGAATGCTTTTGGGGTTTTTTCTGTGCATGTTTAGTTTAATGAATATATTCTTCAAGCATGCAATTATTCAGAAAGTTCAACTATAATCCCATTCAAGTTTTGACCTTAAAATTCTATTTCTGTGAAATTTCCACATGAATACATTTCTACAAAGCACTGATGTTTTAATTAAAATCAGTTTTCAGTAAAACTCTGAAGATGATGAAGTTCGTAGTTGGAAACAAAAGCATTGTTTAAACTCCTCTCCAGAAATTTGCAACAGATCATTAACTTGATCTTTTCAGACAACTTGTGAATTTCTGAAGTTCTGATCAATGTGAAGGCCAACTAATAGTAAGCTAACCAGTTTCAGAAATAACTACAAATCACCACATAACAGAATTTTTCTTTCTTTTTCTGTAATCCTGAATACTTAGGTATTTGTCAGGGAAAAACACATAGTTTAATGAAACTGAAGTAGTACTGCATACCAATACCAACAGATTATTTTACGAAGCAAGAACTAATTCAGCATTTCACAAGTGAATAGATGCACTGCAGACAACTGAATTTTGATGTATAACAAAATTTTGATGTATAACAAAATTTCCATGTGACCAACATTTTCAAAATGTTATCTGACAGTGAAATCACCTCCTCGCTTGCCTCTCAGTTATCTCAATGTCTGTGTATGGGGTTACTCCAAAATACATAGATACCCTTCACCTGCAGGTGGCCTGGAAAGCACTAAATGCTGGAGCACAAACCCAGTGCTGAACTACAGATCCGTTTTCATACGGACATGCATTAAAGTATTTCTGTTCTGCATGCACAGCTGACAACAATCATGCAACTGTTAAGTATGACAAAGCTTGCAGTACAAATGACTGGTGAGAAAATTAAGCCTTTCAAGCTGTAAAAAAGGAAACTCAGGAGTTTCTTCATTAAGAAAATAATAATTATGCTCTTTCAGACTTTACTTCCACAAAGCAAAACAGTGTGTCAAACTTATTTTCATTTTTCACAAAGTTGACCTAATACTAGTAACATGGACAAGCAAAACCCCAAATACACCCCGCCCCAAACCAAACCCTAGTCTCTCCTCACAGATATGAAAGAAGCAGGAAATAATTTTGCATATCTAAGAGGCCTTGTTCAGACAAAGTACAGGACACTGATGCAGTAAGGGCAATACAACTTCATCTTTAAAAACACCAGCAATGATATTTTTAGAAAATCTACTAAGCTGCCTGCTGAAAGGAAAAACGGCACTAATTGTATGATTTTTAAATTAAATCCCAGATTTCTTTTCACTGCTCCCAGTTTGGTCATTGATGTAAATCTGTGATGCTTGGTGAAGATACTAAACAGACACTATAGTTTCAAAACCCATTTTTAAGCAACTGCAAGTATTTAAAAACTTGCCATTCCTGGAAGGTTTACAAGAAACTGAAGTTGGAAACATGCTTACAGCCGAAGCCAACTGCTCCTCTGTCATGTCCTCCACGAAGATGGGGCGAGCAACCGGCTCTTCTGGAAGCGCGTCGGCGGAACCCATCATTAGTAAGGTCATCCCCTTGAAACACAGCAAAAACAACAATCCATATCTAAGGACAGCTATTTCCACTCAAACCCTCCTAACATACTTCAGCTATTTCCCCAAAAACAAACACAGCTTATTTATTCATTTTTCTCTTAGTTTAACGGAACCAATACTGCACTACTGTGACTTTAGGGTGTACCTCAATTCCTCTTATCTAGGAAGTACCTACTGAGAACAACTCCACAGAATTATCCATGCTAAATGTTTCCACCGAAACATCTGGTGAGCTTTCCTGGCAAGTTCTGTGTTAAACTAGTTGAAAAGTGAAAAATAATCTGAACTACCACATCAGTTTAGACATGAGAACTAACATTTAAGGGGTAAAAAAAAAGTCAATCAGATTTCCATGCTTGCTGAACTAGCATAATATGAAAAGGACTCTTCCAGCATTCAACAGGAGCACACCTACACAATAAGATCTGTCAAAGGAGGGGAAAATTACTATCTGGAGTCTTGAAACATACAGTGCTAAGGAAAAGGATGAACAACAGAATGAAGACAAACTGCTTTGACAGTGTAAATAAATCCCTAGAACTTGTATATAACTTTAAAATGAATAAAAGCAGCTATTAGCACAGCACATGCAGAAAAAGACAATAATATTATGTACTGCGTTTTTTGCTGAATAACTTTGCTAGAATAGCTGCAGCTACAGGCTGCTAATAGATGCTTGCAAACTAGTTACAAGGGTAAGAGAAATGCTACCTAATTCAATCTGCCCAGTGAAGAACTGGAGCAAAACTTCAGTTTTACTGAAGCTGTTACAAGAGGTTACAAGAGACCTACAGTAACAAAAATGACACAAAAAAAATCAAAAAAAATCTGAGGGATTCCCTGACGCAATATGATACAGGCAAGCAACATAAACACACTTTCTGTTTTCTTTTTGAACTAGCCAAAGGTATGAACTACCATTACAAATGGCTTTCTTTAAAGACAGCAGGAGAGCACATTTCAGCAGGTTGGTAAAAAAGGACATAAGCAGGGGTGTAATTTCAGCATCACCAAAACATTTGTCCATGCTGGGGATGTGCAAGGACAAGGGTCTGCAGACAGTACCCAGATTCACCAGATTTCTCTAAACAACATCACTGGTTTTTACTATGACAGATAAGACAGCACTGCTCTGATGAAGAACATTTCTTGTATGGAATAAATAAATATATGCACTTGAGTACTCCAGAAAAGACAGTATGAGCTCTCTACTGATGCAAAAAAAGAAGTTTTTTCATAAATCAATGGTGAGACCTTTCTAAGAATGCTTACATATGACATCTAAAAAATTATTTTTCATCAAGGTAAAACTTTCTGAGATAGCACTGCCCATTAAAAAAGAAACAGCAAGCACTTTTCAAGTCTTTCTTTAAGTGCCAAAATAAAAAAAATAGAATAGTGAAATTTAGTTACTGCTCAGAACTTACATTCTTTATTTTTAGGTTTCCCCAGTCATCATCCTGTGAAATAAAATAAAAGACAAGTTAATTATCTTGTAGCAAGATACTTGTAGCAAGTATTTTCATTAATATTAATCACATTTCTAAATATACAATTGTGTTTCATCCAAGGTTACACAATATTAGCTATTTACATGTTATCAAGTCTCATCTGACTAAAATAAAAAGCAGCCAAGCTTTGTTTTCAATAAGGTTTCCCATGCATTGTTCAACACTGCTTAAATGTAAACAAGCTTTTGCAGCAAAATTGCCTATGTCTCATTACACCAGTAAGTCTCCAGTAGAGAAGCAACCAAGAAACTTCTCTTAAACAAGCCAGAAAGAAAAAACTTGCATTCAGATTCTGAACATAAAAAAATAACAAAGTCTCCCACCAAGCTGTTCTGTATAAATGAGTAAAGAAGTGCAGTCAGTTTAACACATACAACCAAAGATCTTCCGGAGGAACACCCACAAACATCGTCGTTGTTCATGTTAACACATAACAAAGTTAGACATAATATAAAAATTATATAAAAAACTGATTTCTACCTTCAGAGTTCCTCCTTTAACCATAACCTTCTGTCTGGCTGGCTGAACTCCAGTCAGAGCAAACAACTGGGCTTTGAAGACCATCGGAGGTTCGTCAGTGTTCAGCTCCACGCCATCGAATTTCTCTTTTCCCCATTTCACATTCACTGCAAACAAAATGTTTTGAAACTTGATTATTTCCTAATACTCAAGAATTCAATTACCAAGATTACCAAGACTTCATACAGTCTCAAAATATTCTGGTTTTGGCTCTTAAAATTGTCGGTAATGAAGCTAGGGAACGCCTTTACTATACGGCACCTCATCCATCAGAACACACCACTTACAGCAGGTCTAAAAATATCCTACAAAACAAGTCTAAAGTAACATACATACTGAGAAACTGTGCAAGCAGTAAGTATGTCCAACAGCATGAGAAGCCCTTCTGCAGGTCTTCAGAAAAGCAGTTTGGAACTAACTCTCCCATTCTCTTGGCACTGCTTGTTGCAAACAACTGAACTTTCTGAAGGAAGTTCAGAGGTGCGATTCCAGCTCAGTTATCCGTAGCACTTCCGTCCTCCTTCAGAGGAAAACAATACAGCGTTCTTTAAAAGCAAGGCTATTGACCCCAGTAAGGTGCAGGACTGGAATTAAGAAGCAAAGTGAAATTTGGCCACAAAAAGTGTAAACCTCGATGCTGGAAATAGAATCATTAGCAGAAAGGGGAGGCAGAATGGCACAATGGAATGCTAACTTCACTGTGGTGAGGCAAGTAATGACCAAGAGCAGACAGAAAATGCCTGGAATAAGCTGTGTGCCTCTACAGTGAGTAGAACACTGACCCAGCTTTGACCACTTCCAAGAACTAACACAGGCACATAAGGCTTCCTTACCAAGCTGAGATTTTACTGAAGATCTGTAAAATACAGCACGCAGCAATATCCTAGATGCACGGTAAGTGGCTGAAATACCAGACTTTAGGAAAGCCACATCCTTCTACCTCTGCTTTGGTTTTACATAAATGTATTACAGCAACCATACCTTTTCAAAACACAAAACTCTTAGAAGTCGTAATTTTGAAAACCCTTCCAAAAAGGTTCAGATTTCATATCTATGCAATGCTTGTGACGTGTTATATCACAGAATAATCAAAAGCAAGTCTAAATGAGTTAGACTAGATTAGTCTACAAAGGAACTCAAATGACCAACATTTCAGTATTTCTAATAGAAAGCATCTTCTATTTTGCCCAATATTCTGATTTTTTTAATAACACATTTATTATTTTGCATATTTAAGACCTACAAAGCACAAAGCTTTTCCCGTTTTGCAGGAAGACAACCCACTCAGTCACTGAACAAGTCAGCTGCACAGACTTTTGGGTTTTGAATTTTTGAAGAGTCATGCCTCCACTGCTAAATATGCAGAAGAGTTAGCAATTATTAATCTGTAGTGTCGCTGGTTTTGACAATGCAGCACTCAAGAGGAAGAATGGAAGAGCATGACTGTCTTTCTCTTCAGAGACTGCAACCAAGACTTCATGCAAAACAAAAGAGAAACTCGTTAATTTGAAAACAATGTAAAGTAAGAAAGAGGAAGGATGTATTTTCCCTGCTGATCAGAAAACACAGCGCATACACTTCACAGAACGGGTCAGATTGGAAGGGACCGCAGAGGCTCATCTCATCCAACCTCACTGCTCGAGCAGGGCCATCCCAGAGCACAAGCCACAGGACTGTGCCCAAATCATTCCTGAATATCTCCAGTGATGGAAACACCACTAGATTTGGATGAGTTCAAGAAAAATCGTTACACTGACATAAGGATCCCAGTTGGCTAACCACAGCCAAAACAGTGGACAAGCTGTGTACTGAGGCTGCATACTACCTAAAAAACTGAAAAGCCCAAACAGGCCAAATCTGTGAGATATTATCAAGGCAGTAACTGGTCCCAGAAGTGTCACTGGCGGCTTTGGTCTTGAAGTCTTCCACGGAAACCCTTCCTCATAGCAAGAAGGGCCAGCGGGATGAGGTAAAATTTAAGAAAGCTTGAATTTTATGTTTAGGCTAGATACTAGGATGAATTTCTTCACAGAAAGCGTGATTAGACACTGGAATATTCTGCCCAGGGAGGCGGTGGAGTCACCATGCCTGGCGGTGTGTAAGAAAGGGCTGGATGTGGCATTCAGCGCCCTGGTCTAGTTGACATGGTGGTGCCTGGTCAAAGGTTGGACTTGGGCTTCTCCAACCCATCGGAGTCTGAAGGATATGACGGATTTCAAAGAGTGGAGGCGGACACACCTGGAAGGCGCAGATGCGGCGCCCTGGCTCGCCAGAGGGACAGCGCCACTTCTCTTTTAGCAGGAAGCCAGAGCAAACCGAGGCAGGGCAGTGCCGAGGTACGGCGGCCCGCGATTGACACCCGCCCTCCCGCCAGCAGGGCCAGGCCAGCGCTGCCTCCCGCTTCCCTTCCCTCCCGCCTCACCACCCGGGCCGCGCCTCCCGGGCCGCTCCCGCCGCCGGCCCGGCCGGGATGGGCGCGCACGTGCGAGGCGCCTCCCGCCACGGGGCCGGGGCAGCGCTCCCGGGCCGGGCCCGGCGGGAGGGGCGGGCGCCGCGCTCACCTGAGAAGAGCGGCATGGCGGAGCGGCGCGGCCCGGGCGCACGGCGGGGCGGGCGGGCGCAGGGCGGCGGGGCGCGGCGCTGGCGGGGCGGGCGGGCGCGGGCGGGCGGCGGCGGCGGCGGCGGGTCCCGGCCCCGCTCGGGGTCTCATTCAAACCAGCCCCCGGGATGACGCTGCAAGCGCGGCCGGGCGGCGGAAGCGGGGCGGGAGCGGTGCGCGCGCACCGCCGGAACGGGCGGGGCCGGCGGCGGGAGCGGGCCCGGCCTGGATCCCGTTAGTCCTGCGAGCCCTGGGCAGAGCGGCCCGGGATGGGGGCTGGAACGGGCCCGAGCGCCGGAATGAGCTGCAGGCGGGGCTGGTGCCGCGGGCAGGGAACGTCGGTGTGGAGGGCGCAGGGCTGGGCCGAGAGCGTTTCCAGTTCTGGGATCGCCCGTGCAACAGAGACAGGGAGCTAATGGGTCTAGAGAAGGGCAGCAAAGACGATTAGGGGACAGAAGTGTCTCTGTCACGATGACATGCTGAGAGCTGGGCCTGTTCAGCCTCGAGAAGAGAGGACCAAGAGAGGGCCTCCCAATGTGTATAAATATCTAAAGGGATAGAGGATGGAGTCAGGCTCTCCTTGGTGGTGACAAGCAATAGGGCAAGAAGCAACCAGTGCCAACCAGTGCACAGAAAATTCCACCAGAACACAAGAAGAATGTCTTTATTATGTGGGTGGAACAGATTTCACAGACAGTTGTGGAGTCTCTCTCACTGGAGATACTCAAGAACCACCTGGATGCAATTCTGTGCAATGTGCTTTAGGATGACCCTGCTTGAGAAGGGAGGTTGGATGAGATTAGAGGTTGGACCCGCTGTGCTCCCTCCCAGCCTGACCCGTTCTGTGACTGCGATTCTGTGAGAGCTGAGCTTTTGCACCCCCAGGGGTCTGCCCAAAAGCTGTGCTTGCACAAGGCAGTGGAAGGGAGGCAGAAGAAATAAAAAGGCTCTTGTGGATGAAATAGGTTTGCTTTGTAGGAAAGGGTGAAGTAGGAGCTAAAATTATCAATGGAAGAACTTCACTGGGAGGAGAGGAGCAGAGATGAGTAATCAACCAGCAATGTTTTTAGGCTTGGTTACAAATAAAGAGCACTGAAGGATGTGTGTGATGGCAACAGCCAGGCGCCTTCAGTGTGCTAAACCCCCAGTTGTAAACGTTAAAACCAGTAGATGTGGAGACCCGAATCTCAAGTGCTTCTACTAAAACTCTTGGTATTTGGATTTAGTTAAAGAAACCAGAGCAGTGCTGTAAGATGCAAAGGAGAGAATGAGACAAGAGAGAATCATCCCTTCCTTGGACCCCTCCTAGCTCCCACCTCTAGAAACCCAACACTCTTCTGCTGCTTATAGATGTGAAGAGCTTCTGCCACAGTTTGTACCACTGTCTGGTTGTTGGCATGTGCACCTCTGGCCATACTTTTGCCAAAGAGTTGATATCCTCAACAAGAAGGATTTTTTCCTTGCTGTCCCCCAAATGTGATTTTCAGTTCAAAACAGTAGAAGAATGAAATATAAAATGGCCATAAAAATAATCCAGGGTTTGAACATGAGCCTTAAGGTGAAAGGCTTAGAAATTTCTGTCTCTTCAGTTTGTCATGGAGAAGAAGATCAAAAGTTGATTTTATTGTCCAGTGTAGCCTCCTAGATGGGACAAGGAGGTTTGGGGGAGCAAGGATTACATTTGACAGAGAAGCTTCAAAGGGTGTTATGCTGAGATTTTGCTGGATTTTGCTGGATCTTGAATAAAGATGGAGTTTACAGTTACTAAAGCGATTTAATTGTTAAAATTGACCAGCAAAAGTGAGGAGTCTTTTGTTACTCGGACTTACTGAAAGAAGCTTTCTAGAAAAGCTTTGGTCCAGTTCTAGGGTGAGATCCTGCAGACCATCTGTTCAAGAGAGAGCGGATCCCAGCTGCCTGCCTGTGAATTTATGTGTGGGATAACTTCAGTCGAATGTTTTGCTCTTTATACCAATAGTGACAAACATAGGGTCACATTTACTCGTGCCAGCTAAATGCAAGTAGAATGCTCTATGGTCTGAAGCTGCACTGAATCCTTCCCTTCAAACTCTTAGCTGATCAGGGCTCAGGCAGTCACAGACCGAGCATTTCCAGAATTTGGGATAGTCACTAGAGGGTGCTGTGCTGAAGGAGAATAAACGGGATTTGTACCAGCAGGAAAAACCATACCGACCTCTGCAAGGCGAAGAACCTTGAAGAAGAATCTCCTTCTTTTTTCCTCTGCGGCCATGTAGGCCTCTTCCTCCTTTTTCCTAAAGGAGGGGATCAACAGACACTGGTTTTCCTGAATCTTACACAAACTCACATAAGGAGTATTGACATCAGGAGACAAAGAGTGTAGCCTGATGTATAAATATGAACCTGATGACATTGAAATGGTAAAAGATTGGTTGAACATTATTAAATGTATCTTTGAAAGGCAGGCCCCAGGGGAACCTTGGGTGGGGGCATGGGGACACTAGAAGTGCTTGCCCTGGCTGTGTCCCTGTGGCCTGTGACAGGGCCATCTGGGCAGGGCTCCTTCCCATCCTGAGCTGGTTGGATACAGGCCAGCTTGGATCCGAGAGCTAGGGCTGTGTCATCAGCACTCTAGTGCACGTAGGCCAACAGGCCTGGCAGGATTTATGAGTGCTGGAAAATGGCTCAGAGCAAGTCCAGATCTGTTTAGAAAAGGTTTTTAATGCTGGGGAAGCTCCCGTGGCCCAGTTCCAAGGAGCACAAGTGGTAGGTGAACCCTCAGACAGTACAAGCAGGTGCTGTGATACAGCAGAAGGTGTGGGGAAGGAAACCAAACCCCTTGACAAGGGGTCACAGGTGCTTCAGGCACCTGTGTGATGCCTGGGACAGAGCAAAGATTCACTTAAAATAACAGACACTCAGGACTTAAAATACTGCATTTACATTCCTTGTTTCTCTAAAGGTCGAGTTACCCTCATTCAATGTATTGGCAGGTGCATTTATTAACGTATAATTTGTTTTCTGTGGGGAGCATCATGTCCTTGGGAACCTGTCTACCACAGAATGGTTTGGGTTGGAAGGGACCATGGGCAGGGATGCCATTTACTAGATCGTTTTGCCCAGGACCCCATCCAACCTGGCATTGCACACTCACAGGGATGAGGCAGCCACACTCCAGTGTATCTTCAGTAAAGAAAATGTAGCAATGAGAGAGAGAGATATGTTCAGAGTACCAACACCCCCCCGCCTTCCATTTTTGCCTTACCTCTTCCATTTCAGCAGTTTTCAAACATTTTACATTCTGAGTCACAAGTGTACATCCAGGGAAAGGAAGAAGAACAAAACTCTACCTGCATTTTTTTATGTTTGTAATTAGCACATTTGAAAAATCCCAGCAGAGTTCACAAGCTCAGAGGGAAGCTCAGCTGCTGCCCCCTCCTCTCTTGCTGCATAATTCCCAATTTGCTCCGGGCTACAGCCTCAGTGGCTACTGTAGGAAAATCCCACCTTTGGAGGAGGCTGTATCCTTTTATTACCAGGCTGTTTTGCTACAGTTAGGTACTCTTTCCATTTTCTTTCCTGTTGCCTTCAGCAGAAATAGGGAGGCTTGAAGAGAGAATCAGATTTTTCGCATTCTACCAATGTCAGTGAACCTAATACAATAAAAAAAATTAAAAGGTGGAGGCAAATCAACAACAACAAAAAAGATCATGTAAGAATCTGAACTTTTTGATTTCTCAAGCAGCTTGTAAAATTACAGCTTCACCAGCATAAAGGCAGCCAGGGTGGTTTATGCTGGCTCTTCACAGCTTACACGTTTCGTATCTCTTGATGACTTTCAGTTGAGCATTACATCTCCTAACAGTAGAGACATCTGGCTGCTTTTTTTATTCAAAGTGTAGCTATTCCTGTAGATAGGCACCTTGCTTACAGTAAACAAGTGCCAACATCAGTGTAGCAGAACACACAAACTGTAATTTGCACGTCTAGACTTTATTATTACAGCATTTTAGTTGCAATTTATCCCAGACACACAAGTCAATGCAATTTTACTCTTCATTATGTGTGCTGCTGCTTTTTGAAACAAAATCAGCATTAAAAAAAAAAAAAAAACCTGCAGAATTCCAGCATTAGTAAAAAAACTCTGGAAATGACAGTAGGTGCCAGTCTGTAGAGCAAAAACCATTTTTCCACAATCCCTCTTCTCACTAGCCATTCATAACAGGGTTTGTGCTATTTTTCAGATTAATGAAATATGAAATTACAAGATACTACTATTTATTAATAAATTACTCAAGCAAAAGGTTTTGAGCCTGCATAGGTAGCCAGTTAGCTACCTAAGGAAAGCAAGCTAGTTAGCTACCTAATAAAGGAAAGCACAAAAGCAATCCACAACCTAATCTGAGTCCGGAGAGACCACAGGCCTTTCCAACTGCTCCAAATTTCCTATTATAATGTACATATTTTAATAAGATATACTTGATCATTTTACTATATTTTTCCCTTCCCAGTATGTGACAGAAGATTAAAGCAGGTCACAATTATCCCTTATATTGCTTGACAAGCTCACTGTCAATGTGACTGGTGATCTGGAAGGTTGTCTTGAGTGTGCTCCAGCCACAGCTTTGATATTGCTGACATTTCAGATACAGCAAGCTCAACACAGAGGAACTTGCTGAAGTTACATCAATGGCTTCTATGTCCCTGTACTTCCCAGCTCTGTGACCTTCAAAGCACATACAATGATTCACATGTAATTTGGCCTTACTGCTCTATTGTTCTGCAGGCCTTGGTGGATCACCCAGGGAGATACATGGACAGCTACTTCATGGGATGTACATGGCTGTTCCAAAAAAGCCCAAACAAGTCTAATCCCAAAACCACCCACCAACAAAAACTGCCTTGTCTTTTGAACAGTGTTCCCTCCCACAAATAAGTGGAATTTCTGAAACTCCAGACCTGCATCATGAAGGATGAAGCAATCACAAGGCCAGCTCAGGGTGGTGGTTGAATAATAAACCAGGCTACTACAGCAGGCCATGAGAATAAGGAAATTAAAACATTATTTAATATGGTATTAACTTATTCATGAGGAATAGTAAAAGGAAAAAAAAAAACCTTCCAGACTGCCCTGGGCATTTTGATGCAAATGCAACTTCTTGTACTTGGAAACTGTTGCAATGTCTGAATGCTTAGAAAGATGTATAAACTGCAGTCAGGAGAAAACACCATGCCAGTCATTTTCAAATGGGTCTTTCCATAAATTACTTTATTTCTCATTAAATGAGCACAGAGTCATTACCATATTAATAACAGATATGTTTATTATTACATATCCATCAGTGCGGCTTTCAATACCACTTGAAACATGCAAATCGTCCTGAGGACGAATCAGTTTTCCAGTGCTTCTTATTTAATACACAACTGCAAAGCCATATAAATTATTGAGGAGGTATTTGGTTAAGAAATAAAATAAAATAAAACAAAACCATACTGCCCATACCATGAATGTATTCCTGCTACAAAGCAAGAGTCTGACAGTATTTAATGAAATTCCTGAATTTCACCCAGAGCTTTTGCATCTTTTTTTTTTTTTTTCCTGCATTGCCTACTCATCTCTTGGCTTATGAACAAGAATCAGTCTCTCTCTGTAAGAGGAATTCTCACTCAAAGATTGTACTTAATTTAGAAATGCATCTAGCATCTACAATACTTCAGCCAATTAAAGTTCAGTAAAAACTACTGATATGCAATAGCTTTTTAGAGGTTTCTTTTGTTTAGTTTTAGGTTTCTACATTTATTGACATGGCAATAATACAATTATCTCAAATTAAGGCACTAAAAGAACAATGTAAAACCAAGTAAAAGTGTTCTAAGAATAATTTACAGTTCAAACAGTGCATATAATTCTTAAATGTTTGTTAACTTAAATGTACGTTATCACTTAAAATTGTAAGGCAATACATTACACAGTCATAGAAATGATGTACCCCAAAATATGCTTCCAAACGCGGTGGTTCTTTTTACTGTTAGTTTCTAATGCCTCTAACAATAAAATAATTCAGTATGGCTTGGCAAAAATGCATAGATTAAAGGCAATTGCTTGTTTTCCCCCCTTTACAAACCTGCTGCATCAGTATTTTGTAAAGCATAATGCAAAATATTTAACACTCTGATCCATTCCATAGTGGGTGGTTAGCATTAAGGCTGTAAAGAACTCTGCAGTGAAGGCACTGAAGTTCAAGTGATAAGGCTTCATTTTAAGCTAGTTCTGCAGTCTTCAAGAGCACAACTTAAGAGTCTTGAAAGCAATTGCAGTCCTTCTCACTGAGAAACCTTCCTCTTCTACTCCGTTTCGTATGCTCATCTTGACATAAATATCCCCTTCACAGGGTTAACAGTCTTTTTCTCTCACTGGTACGAAGAAAGTTGGTTGCATTTCATCGTGACTGACAGGCTTTTTTGAAAAAATCCAAAAGGCAGCACCTTTTTTATATACCTAGCTAAGCTTTATTTGCTTTAACTTGCATTACATAGTAATAATTAATCTAATCTACCTTGAGGCAAACCCGCAATTAAACACCCTCAGCGTGCTTTTGTGCCAAAGCAAGGAGGAGACAGTAATAGCAATCTTAACCCTGAAGCCTGTGATAGTTATGTTGAAAGGAACAACAGCCCGTCTGCACTGCTCTGTGTGGTTAAAAAAAGCCCTGTTTCTCTGACTGCATCCCATGAGGTTCCATTAAGCACTGTACATGTGGTTAGCTGGAACGAAAAAGAAAACAGGCAATTAATAACAAATATAAAAATTAGCTTCATAACACTAAACACTGCGTGTTTGCCAAGAGCCTAAATGAAGAAAATACTTGATTTTAAGAGAATTTTTTTTTAATTGATAAGGTACAATACTAACATCATGCCTACATCATCTTCCACAAACTGTTCTCAGTTTCAAATGACATTAAGCAAACACAGAGATCAGACAGATGATAGTATTACTGCAGCTTTACAAGTAAGCAATTAAGAGTCAACAATCATGGGTGTATTCATGGCAAATGCAAGGTGACCCTCCTTCACTTGCAGGACAAGAAAAGGCTCTCTAGGCTAAGAGCACGCACATGCAGTTGCAGAGCTCATCTGATGCACAAGAATTTTGGCTGGTTGGTTGTTTTCCTCTTCAAACATGCATTAACTTGACCACGTGCCCAAGTCCAACTGCATTAAAACAAAAGTTCTCAGCTGTGCTAATACAATGTGAATAAATCAGCAGACTGTAAGCTCTAGAGTGTAGGTTCTGATCTCAAAGCAGTACTGCAAATGCCAGCAAGTTCATCATGAAGTTCTGATTCATTGTCATTAGTGATAAGTTATTAAAATGAGGAATAGAACTTAGGATGAACTTTCATATGTGAAGCTCCTTTCAAGGGGTCTGAGACACCTCTCCATGAAGTCAAGGAAGCACTGTCTACTGACTGCAAAAAAAGGTGGGTCAGACCCTGAATGAAATGTACTGAAATGTCTTCAAGCAAGTGTTCAAGTCTGTATCCATTCAACAAAACAGTTAATGCCTGCTTACATGGTAGGACTCCATCACCGAGGGCAAGTTCTGCTATACTGTCTGACAAGAGAACAATTTTCAGATACTCAGTAAAAGCCAAATATGTACATCCCATAAAAATCATTGCTGCTTCTCTTATTCCCACACCTAGGTAAAGTGGTGAGGGAGGAGGAGAACTGCAGGATGCATGAGTTGACAGAGGGTGAACCAGCAACTGACTGCCTCCTGAGAGGAAAAGAGCCTGCTCTTCCTCCGCTTTATCGCTTCCCTGAGCCCAGCAGAGCATCCTCCTACTTACCTGTCCTCAGCTTTGGCCATCGCTGCACTTCTCAGTGCACTGTTCTACTCACTAGCTTGGCACAGTTAAGTCTACATTTTTCTGATAGTCAGGAAACTGAATTGTGTACCTTCATGGAAGGGTCCAAAATGGATAATTTCAAACACTTATTTAGGATCCAAGGACAGAAAAGAAGGAAAAGAAGACAGAGAGGGAAAATTCTCCTCTTTAAGTAGCAACAGGCTGTCAAATGAGCTCAGCTACTGTGCTGAGCTACCAGTTAAGTGTTCAGTATATAAGCTACACTGTGAAGTTATTTAATAAGCCAAATTTAAACACTGGTACATTAGAAGTGAATTTTCCAAAACAAAATCCATCACGTCTTCTTTTTAAACACACAGAACAGAATATGTACTGGTATCAGGGCACAGGCTGGGCACAGTCCATCACAGCAGTACTTGTCTAGTTCACAGATACAACTCACAAAAAGTTTGTCTGAGAAAACCACAAAAATGTCCACAGTCTAACTGCCAGAATGAAGAGTTCCAACCTGGCCTTTTTCTTTCTAATGCTTCTTTGCTCACTGGAACTCTGAATCTTTTCATTGTTTGCTCACATTGCTCTGCAGGTGCCATGCAGGCCCTACTGCACTCCAGTCAACCCAGTGCCAGCTGTCTGATGGGGACAGAGTGTGTCACAAAGACACCCAGGGAGCTCCTCCAAGGGGCCCCACCTGCCTCTTGCAGACATCTCCAGGCATCATGACAGGCAGGAGCATACACATACCCAGCACTCCTGCTGCTCAAGTACTGTGCCTCTCTAAATGGCTTATGCTCAAAAGGACTCTTTCTCCACAATCAGTGATTACAATATGCAGCATTACAACAGAGTTTCTTACAATTAATTACATGTTCTAGAAGCTCTGTCAGTATTTGATATCATCAAGAAGCAAGATATCAGTTATGTCATCAAGTTCACTGATGGATTTGGGGTCAGTCTAGAAGAGTAATGTAAATGTTAACTGTTTGATCCATGTCACAGCTTGTCAGATAAATTCAAGAAGCTAAAGAGGTAAGATACCATGCAGGTATTAACTTCTGAATTGACAGAAAACCTAAGAGCTTTATTTCTTCCTAAGAACTTGGAAGATCTCCTTGGGTGATGTAGAAAGGTGTGAGCAGAAGTTGTACACCAGGGTAGCTGGATAAAATGCAAGGCTGCAGTATTTGGAACAGCTGATCTGACCTGACATTCACTTGTGCAAGACCATCACCATCACCCTTCCTCCTTTCATTCTTGAGGCTCTCCCCCAACCCTCTGTAACTTCTGAACCCAACAAAAAATCACAAGCGTTTCTTTTGTGGACTTAGAGCTAGATTGTTTTTGTTGTCATGCTTTGGGTTTTTTGGCTTTCCTTTAGGCAAAGCATTCCTGGATTAATTTTCTGCTGAAAAATAGATCAGTTCACTCTGGTGATCTGTGAAGCATGAACTGACACAAGATAAAGGTCAGGAATGTGCAGCTGTCCTCCTTGTGGTGCTGCTGAGCTATTAGACTCATTGTATCTTTAGGATCTTAAAAACAGAGCTTTAATAATGGTGTTTCTCATTTTTTAAAGTTCCATTCCCTACTTGTGCATTTCTGTGACTCTGTAACACTCTCAACAGGACAATGCCAACAGGAATAATAATAGCAACAGTCTGGGTAACTGATGTCCCCAAAGATACCCATTCCTTTAACAGTTACGGTAAACTTTCAAATATCCAAATCTGTTCCTTCTCTAACAGATTAGCTGCACACATATCATTGCTAAAGGCAACTCCAGACCAGCCCTTCTATTAAGAAAAGAGTTAAAAATAATAAATTAATTGATTTAAGAAAATGGATTTTTCTCCCATAAGAGTATGCATGAAAGCTGGTTATTAGAGCTACCAGAGGACCTTGGAAGGATAAAATGGAGAGCATACTCAGAATGCAATTCAAAGAGGTTTTGGAAGAGAAGGTCTACAACTCTAAATATCCAAATGTGAAATAAAGAAGTATGGGATTATCTGGAAGGCCGTCACTGAATATATTATGATCTCAAAACTATGATCCCTGGGAATGTTCAAGGCCAGGCTGGATGGGGCCCTGAGCAACCTGATCCACCCTGGCAGAGTGGGTTGGAACTAGATGATCTTCAAGGTCCCTTCCAACCCAAACCATTCTATCATCATTTATGTTTTAGGATGGAAGTCTTGGGGACAAGAAAATCAATGCTCTTTTTGTCTTTCATAACTTTTCTCATCTGTTCCTTTCAAGGAGGATGTTTCATGATATACCCCATGTCTCCTTATACGCAAAAGTCTGCTTTTGTTGCATTTCATACCAGGAAGGTTTGGTAGCCCTGCCAATCTGGGAAGACCTTTTCCTTTCCGAGACACTAGTTTCTACTCCATACTGTCAATTCACTTGGTTTTTGGGGAGAAAACAACACACATACTCTATCAGGAAGGTAATAAAGGCTAAAATCAGATTACAGCAACCTAAACATTAAAAGCATTAAAAACCAGTATTTTACACAATGTCCTGGTTAATGCATAGGGTCACAAATAGTTTACAAAAACAACTACTGGCATGGAGGACAACTGGGAATGAGTCAGCAGAATTAATACTTAACTGGCCTCACAACAAAAGAATTGGCCTAACAATGGACAGCATCTCTAAGTTTCTCATTTCAGCCCCTTTTGCAGAAGACTTTTAGCACAGACAAGCTCTGAGTCAACCCATGGATGGGATGACTGTGGATCACCCTTGCTGCTAAATGCCATTAGTGACATATCCACTCAGCCTTGCCTTTGAACAGGAAGAAAAATGCAAGCAACTCTCTCCCACACACTGGCAGGCCAGGTACCACCTCCATGGTATCTTTCCAAATGAGAAGAGCGGACAAATTTACCATAATAAAAGGAGAATTCTGCTCCTTCCTTTGGGATTTGAGCAAAGACTTAGATCAGCAGTTTAACAGCCATAACTATGGAGTTATTTCACAATTTCACATGAAATAGGACTTATAAACTGAGGGGTTTTTAGCCAAGAAGATCTGTAGTTTTTGTAGCTTATTTCTCACCTGGTTTTTCCAGAAGTATTTTTAACAACTTTTCGGAATGACTGGTTTGCTGAGGATCTCGTAGACAAAGTTCTAGGAGAAGCACGAACAAAACTAGATGGTGGTGTCTTAGGGATCTTCTTTACTAAATGTGTCACCCACTTCTTCTGTTCATCTTGACAGGATGCCAACAAGAGCATATCTCTTGCTGAAGTTACATCATAACTCACTACAAGGAAAAAGGAGGAAGATGATTCAGTGAAAACCCAGGCTCCTTATCAAAGTAAGAGTTATGACACACCAGCTGTGCCACTGGAAGGAACAATGGCACCTATATACGTTCATGTATTGGATTTGTTTATTTATTTTTGGAAGACAACAAACAGCAGGGACGATTATGAATATAATGTTTTTCACAATTTGTCATTCTGCATTAAGATTCTTGAGTCAAACATGAACATTTGAGAAATGAGAAACTTACACTAATTACAATTTTAATAAGCTGGGAAGTTGTGTGGGTGCCTTATGGCCAAGTTCCAGAGTGCAGAGGGAATGGTGAGGGCACCAAGGAGCTGCCCAGTACTTGGGAACAAACCTCTAGGGAACCTTGTGCTCTCAGGACTCTCAGCAGAGCTCCATCAGGAACTCCACAGACCTCTCTACAGAGCTTTGCCACAGCTGCCTGCTCAGAAGCACTGTAACAGCCTACTGCTTTAATAGCAACTTCCACACCTAAAATCATGGAACTTCAGTTTTAAGTTTAATTTTAAACTGAAGTGCTTTTATTCACCTCCAGTAGTTCAGCAGGTTTGGCCTAACCACATGGAGAATACAGAACAGAAAAAAACCCAAGAGTATACCTTTGCATGGTGCAATTAATTCCTCCTTTTTATCCAAGTGGTCTCTGTGGCACTTCACATGGCATCTTCGACATTCTAGGGCAGCAGGGGGTTTAAAGACATGCCAGAGAGGTTTGGCACAGGCCTCACAGTTGGCTGGAAAGTGGTATAACGTGGGAATAAATTCATGGCCTTTGTGATTTAGAAAATTTGTCTTCTCTGCCGGCTGTACTGGTTCTACCTCCAAATCCTTCCTGCATTCCCCCTCATTAGCATAGAGAATCTGAAAAAGAACACTGCTGTGTTACTGTTGAAGCACTAAATACTTTTATACCCTCTTCAAAGAAGCCACCACTTTTTCAAGAGAGTTAAATAAAGAAAATATATTTCTTTTTACCTGGAATATTTTAGGAATTTCTTCAGTTTCAGCTCTATATACATCTCCTTGAGTTACAGGCCGGACATGAAACAGCTTACTAGATTAGAAGAAACATGAATCAGAAAATGCTAAAAAGTTATGTATGGTTCAGAACAATTATCAAACTGCTTTGAAGTTCTTAAAAATTATGCAAGCAACACGACCTACTTCAACACTGCAATATGATTTTGGGAACTAATTCATAAACCATACAGATTTTGTCTACTCACATAAGACCAAAATATTTCACAACATGGAAGGAGGATTATCTTACAATGGATTCAAGATCCATCATGGTAAATTTACTTAAGATAAAGGCATTCAAATACTTCCTCAAAACACTAGGAAGTCTAACATTATTGCTAGAAAAAATTAGTGAAAACCAGGATGAAAGTAACCATATTAAGTAGAATATTATCCAGTAGTTTTTTTACTAAATCTCATTGATGAACAATCTATGCCAAAACATCTCAAAAGGAAATCTGGGGCACCAGCTGTTGAAAAAAACTATTTAAATTGGAGCAAACATCATGTGGGTCAAGACTCTAAGTCCACCTCTCCCAAGATCCTGTTTTCAACAGTGGCTGTAGCAGATGTTTATGAAAAGAGAGTATGAAACAGTTCTAAGAAAAAAATAGCTCTTTTCCTGGTTATGAGCAATTGGCAGCTGAAGCACTTCCTGAGTTTGACAGTCCTTCCAGACCACTGTAGTCCCTGATACATCTGTTCATGAATTCTAAAACCTTTTTTCAATTACTATTTTGTAAGATCCCATAATGTCAATCAGCTGTTCAAACATCACAGTCATGTACCAGTGAGAGGCTTCAGTGATATTTGATACAATTTCCCTTGTGTATAACCAATGTAAAGGAATCACAATTAATATATTTTACCACTTAAAACAGAAAACAGCTGGAAAAGTTAGAAATGCTTTGGACTACAACAGCAATGATTCTTTTTCTCTAACTTAAAGCAATCATAGGACAAAGAGCAAGTACTGTCAAAGTTCTGTCAATGGTACACTAAAATACAGATAGACATTTTCCAACTGGTATAGGAAATTAAAAATTATTTATGGAATTTTTATTTGAAGGTTCTGGATTTGCTATCTGCTATTTCACACACAACACTCTTTTGTCAATTTGTATCCAAAACTAACAATGACTTTACTTACTCTATATCTAGTACCATAGATGGATTAGACTGGTCCTTGTCTTTTTCATCATTGTAGAACAGTATCTTTTTACTGCTCACCACCACATACTGTGGAAAGAAAGGGTAAAACAGTTGAAATTACACTTTAAAAAGCAATTATTTATCCTAATATAATCCCACATGCACATAAAAAGCCAGAGTAAATGAAAGGTTTCAAATTAACATCAACAGATACTCAAATCATCCTGAAGGCAGCTACACTACAGACAGCTCTGCAGTGCTACAGCTGCAGTGACTGTATTGTCCCTGGATCACTCTAAAATGCTTGTGCTGATTCTATAAGTCCATCGGTACAGAAACTCACAAATTTCAGTTGCTACTGGCAGGTCACTAGGAAATGTACTGTACCACTGAGAGTGACACAAAGCAAAAGCCATCACTTATTGATAATGTTGTAACGTTCTCTAGTTCTACAGGCCTGCAGGACTCACTGGTACTTCACCAAACTGTTGGTAGGCTAAAACAGAATCCCATGTCTCCTACTATTTCCTACACTCCCATTTTAATGGACTGGTAAAATAAAGAGCCAAAGTGAATCAGCAGAAACAGAGGTCTGGTACCTAGGAATACACTGAGATAGTTAAGATCAAACACCTCTAACCTAAGCACTGAAAGTAAGTTCAAGACTGGAATTCACTGCCTGCTGCTCTTCACTGGGAGTTGCTAGTCCAATATCTTTGCTGGAACTGTCCACAAGCATAAGCTCAGTGACAGCTGAGACTGTTCCCTCCCCTGCAGTTTCAAATGTTTTAGAAGGAAGATATAAGACACTAAGGAGGATTAAAAGGAGGTAAACTGGCAGCTCTGTCTACACTGATCTCCAGATTCACATACAATATAACCCTGAAGGGAAGAAAAGCATGAGAGTGAATGCACCAATACTTCATCTTGAGTCCAAGTACTGGCAGGTAACTGGATGAGTTTCTGCACAATGCTGATATTGATAATTTGAATAAATGTCTACTCCTTCTATAAAGGGAGGTTTCAACCTCATTTTAAATAGCACTTGAACCTGACCTCAAAACCTGAGTATGAAAGTCACCTTAAGTTTATACAACAGCATTTTTAAAATGTGCAAGGTGTGAGCTACAGTTGTAAATCTCAATTACTGAAATACATCTATAAAAAGCATGAAAGGGCATTTGTCACAATTCCTTAACAGAAAGCCTGATCAGCTTGAGTAAGTACTAAGTGTGAGCCTCCTGTGATTTTGCCCATTGAATAAAAAGACTGTAATTCAATTCTTTTATCCATTCCAATAGAAAACTAATGTCTTTTTCATCTTTGAAGTGTGCACCTTTTCCTTTCAGAGATAAGAGCAAGCCCTTCAGATGACAACTATTACAAAAGCAATTTCTGACAGTAAAGGAATTCCATTATGACATTATAGATAAGCCTTGATGAAAGAACAACACAACCTCACAAACAAAAAGTTATGTACAACCGTGTCAATATCCTGTTGTGAACATATTAAAAAAATCTTCTGACAGTAGTTCTCTTGTACAGTGGTTTTTGAAGGATATTATATCATCCTTATTTGGGAAGAAATGAAGCTCCAGATAAAAGTAAGGGTAACCTATTTCAACGTTAGCTTTAGGTATAACTGTTTATTCTCAAGTAAGTTTTCTGCACTCACCCTTTCCTAACTTAAGCTAAATAAGTCAGAGGGCATTGGGCAAAAACGCCAGTGCTACTGACATTTGAGTCAGAAATGCAGCAGCTCAAGTTGTAACAACTCAGGCATCAATCCAATTACACCCCTAATATGATTTTGCTTTTCCTTTAATTTAATCTGGGCATGCCTATATTTGAGGTTGCATATACCTCCCACTTTCACAAAACTGAAACTGCAGGAGAATTAGGAAGAGAAGCACCTAAGTAGGCTGACTACCTGCCAGCTTGTTTCAGCTACAATAGTAGCTGAAACAAGTACAGTTCAGTTCAGCCAACAGAATGAACATGTGAGTGAACATAGTCCCTCACTACTGTGTCTCACTGATATGAACCTCAGCTAGTTAAGGAACCTTATCAGTACAATTTATTTCATGACCGAGCCATCCATCTGCAGCTCAAATTCCTCTGAAGTGTGAGTGCATTCAAACTAGGGAAGTGTTGGAAAGGAATGGATTAACTGCCTAAAATATCTTGAGGCAAGTAAATATGCCTATACCGGGCATGCCTGAAGAAATTCTGATAGTCTTTCACTGGAGAAGCTGCATTTATCAGGAGTTTAAAATTTCATTTGTCAGAGAATGCAAAATCAATCTCCATTTTTACAAAAAATCACAAAAGGGTACTTAGAAGCATTCTGACAGAAAAATGACTCAGTATTTTATATAATCCAGAACAGGACAAAGTTACCTGATCTGTGCCAGGCACCATCAATTCTATAACAAGAAGATTCAAGCAGCCTTAGCAATCAAACAGATCTACAGGAAGCATCTGCCATTCGGTTTTGTTCCTGGCGGTGAACACCTTTTCTGTGGGTAAAGCATCTTCTCTTTCTGTATACTTGCTGGTTTTGCTGGTTTTATTGTGCTTGTCTAAGTCTTGCTTTGTGCTTTCAGTAAACTGTTAACCCATAAATTCTGCTTTTGTTCCTCCCTCACTCAAAGGGGTGGGGGGAAGGTGACTGGCTATTAGCTGAAATAGGACAGAACTTATCACTCACTCCCAGCAAGCCAGAATAGGCGGTGGTTTTAACTTACAGTCAAATCACCAAGGTCTGATATTGATGTAAAAATAGGCAGGTCTGGAACTCAAACACTTGGAGTGTATACAGAAGGCCATGGAAGCCCACTGAAAATAGCAGTACTTCAAAGAAGGAGCACAGCAGCTAAAGACTCAATACAACCCTCAAGTGCTTCTCTGACAGGAATGAATCCCTTCTCCTTTAAATTTTATAGGAATCATTTCCGGCTGTTGTAGAATGTGAATATAAATAGGAGCTTTTGAGAAATACCTTTCAACAAGAATTAGAAAGTTACTTCAAAAGTGTGATTAATAACTCAGTAGTTCCCAGCAGCAGTTTTTTAATATAAGGAAGATGAAGGAAAAGAAACTGTTTAATACAATTAGCTTTTAAAATTTAAAAAATTCTAGAGACCATGTTCACTTTTGTATTTAGTTGTTCTAAAAGATGATAAAAGGGGGGGAACTGAAAAGCCAGAAAAGATAATCAGAAACTGGTTCTAAGTATCTAAGTTTGAACACTGGATGTTTCAAAGAAGCAGACCATAGCCTTTGCAGAGGCAAAACAAGATTGCTTTGCTTGGAGTGGGAATTCTGGCACAGAGATCCCATTTCTGAAAGTAAATCAGTTATTTTTAAGAGAAACCAATCATTTTAAAGGTAAGGGAGACAGAAACATCCTTGGAAATCATGTGTAGCAATTTAGAGTGTGATGCACTCTTCCGTGACCTTCAGAACATTTAAGTGTGGCATTCCCTACTCTGTACTGCCAAGTTGCACAAAGAAGCTCTTTTTCAGCAACAGAATTATAAAGATGCTTACTCAAAGAAGAAACGTGATTTTTAATGGTTCCAAGAAGCTTATTGTAAAGCATTTCCTCCCCTCTTGTAAATTTGCACAATGTCATTACTAAAGGTTTCAGAGTGAACTTGAATTTTCTTGGGATTTTTTTTCCTTCAATAATGTACATACACTAAATTACTCTTAATTATTTTGTTTGTTTCTTAAATACAAGTTGTAAAACCAATTCACCACATGTCTAGAAACTTTTGCAAGGAAACTGAGGAAGAAAGAAAAAAAGGCATCTGTACCTGTTTCTTCCAGCCATGACGCCTTATATTTCCTTTGTTTGGTACTGAAAGCCAACCTTCAAGTCTTGATTCTGGTTTTAAAAAATGCATATTTAATAATTTTGTGTATTTATAATAATAAAGTAGAATAGCAGAAAAGCAAACTACTACTAGAAAGGAAGATGTACTACATGCAGTAATGGGCAATAACCTATTCAGCAATGCAGAATAAAAAGCACAGCTAAATAAAATGAAGATATAAGCATTTAATTCATGCTTCATCACAAGCCAACATCTGATTACACAGTTACTGCACAATAAAAGTAAAGCTGTTTTCCTTGATGCCAACATCTAAAACTGTATGTAAATAGTTTGCAAAGAGCCAGGCAGGAAAGACTTTGCTTTGAAAATGTATTACAGTTTAAATTAGGAGATTTTCAATGTAAACATAATTTAACATTCAGAGGGGCTGTATGAAAATACTCAGCAGGAAGATGCAGGAAGTAAAATAAATGAGATCCACATTTTCCACAGGAAACAAAAAAAAGGAGAGAGAGCACAAGGGCAAGCAAAGCTACATGGGTGTCCCATTACTCACAGAAGATAAGCATAGGAGATAATTAAATAAGGAATGCAGGAAGAATCAACTAGATATAAAGAATAAGAGACAAGTGTTTTACTCAAATTTTCAGTGGAAAATTATCCAAAGAGAAATGTAATACCCTATTTTCCCACCATAAACTACTGAAATAATTTAGCATGATACAAAAAAGGGCCACAGGAAAATTAGCATTCTGCCTAATGTGGACTGTTGATTTAGAAAGCCCTTCCAGCTAACAGAGTGGCTTCTAAAATTTAAAATTATGAAGCAAGGTAATAGTAGCACTGAAAACTTCAAAAACATTAAGTTAAATCTTTATGAAACATTCTCCACAATTATTTATGTCCTGAGGAGCTACTGGTTCCTTTTGTCCTTCAGGAATTGCTCTGTGTGAGGTATACCCCAGCAAGTTCTGAAATGCATTCAAATGTATGAAAGTTACTGTCCATATGCTTAGCTGTACAGAATTACAATGGGACTGACAGCCTAGCAAAGCATTACAATTAGGTATGTAAATGCCCTTCCCACATCAGCCTTAAAGCAGACAATATTTAGAAATGGACTACACTTAGGAATACGGAATCATTTTCCATCATTTCGCCACAGAGAATGGCTTCAAAATACCGGAGAACCACTGAACTACTGATATCAACTGGAATAAAAGCACGTTGGCAGAACTCATTCCTGTAGGAAAATCTCCCAGAAAAATGAAGGAAATTTGTATCTCCCTGCCTTCTCACATCTGCATAAGAACTGTGGAGACTTGGGGGGTAAGGGTCCCCACACCCCCCAACCCTACCTCCTCTGCTATCCCAGACTCTCTCCAATTATTGATATTCAGTAGCTTTGGAAAAGAAAACCTATTTCCTCCATGTCTACAGGCCTCACAGATATATGTTTATCTTGTTTTCAATACTCTGATTAATTTTTACATTAAGAGAAGATTCTTTCACTTTTTGAAATTATGGAAACATCCTAAAACTCAGGTTTTCACTGCAAAACAAAGTGATGAATTGCTAATAAAAAACAAAGTATGGGAAACTGTCATTCAAAAGGAATATAGGAAGGATGACTTGTTAAAAAAAAAAGCTTCTGTTGAAACTGTGGCGTATGAAAATCTGGAAAGATCCAATGATGATGAATTTTAAAAGATGCTTATAGGGACAGTATAAGTTTTTCTAGGTTTGCTTCTACTTCAGCATATTCTGAAAACAATTTCAAAAGAAGTAGGAAGTAAATGAGGTAGTTCAAATGAATCCGCTGACATTCTTTTCTGTCTACTACAAATCTATTTTAGGGAGCAAATTCTATTTTAATGAGAGACCATTTCTGAGCTGTGAATAACATCTTGCAGTTGAAAGTAACAGTTTCTGACCATCTTTTCAACAAAGCTAAAATTTGTCTGGAACCAAATGTACTCTTGAAAGGGTAGATGAGCTCTTTCATTCCAACCTCGCCACAAAGGTTCCTCTCAAGTAATATTTATAGTGCATTTTCATTTCTCTTGACAGACTTAGCATAACTGCAAATGCTCATCTGGCCATTTCACAAATATTTGATCCAGAAGACTAATATTTATGAGTGTTCTGATTAAGTAATTAAGAAAACATGGGCTATCAAGACTAAAAAAAGGAATCTTCCATTCCTGTCTTTAAAAATAGGCTCAAAAGTATTGCCTGACAACTTCCCTGTATTTTGGAAAGAATACCAGAATTGATACCTCATATTTGCAATCCAGAAAGTCTAAGATAGGCCTCAAAAATATATGATGGTTAGCTGGATCTGAATAGGATATGAAGAAAGAATTCCATAAAAGCTTCAGATCTTGTAGTTATTTCTGAATACATTTGAAATGTAGATTTGCATTCCAAACATTTTCATGGCTAGTATCCAGACTACCAAGATTCACAGGGATTCAGTACAATGAGAGTGCTAACAGTAAGACTTCAATAAAATCACACAAGACAACCATGACTGTACTGCTTTACGAGACTTTTTGTTGTTCTGGAGCTAAGCAATGTGGGTGCTTTCAGGAACAGCAGAGCATCTCTTTCCAATGCTCAAGAATTCCTACTCCTAAGAGTCTTCCACAGCAACCAAAAACCTGGAGATACTATCTCGCTAATTCTTTCCATTCTTCCAATTTGGATTTTTCCTTCTGCAGACTGTCCTACTATAATTTCACATGGATTTCACTGAGGATTTCTGACTGGATCCTGCTTTGGGGTTTATTCAGGTTTATTCAGGCTGCTTCAGGAAGTCCTATCGGAGTCCAATAAAACTGCTGGCTTAAATGCTCCAAGCATTTATTATTCCATCCTATCTTTGTGCAAAACATGACACCATATGCTGTAAAATATTATGTGCTGCAGTTAAACCTGTAGGGCAGCTCAACTGCATAAATGATCTTGCCAATCAGATGAAAAGAAGCAATTCACAACAGGTTAAGTGCCCTGTAACAATCAGGAGAAAAAAACCTCATGTTCCTGATTATGTTACGTCTTGCAAAAAAGAATTCTGTTTACAAACATGAAAGTATAAAGACTCCCTAAGTCCAGCCAGGAGGAAGAGGCATTCCAAAGGCATAATTTAAAAGCATATACCTCAGTTGTTTCAGCAAGGACTCTGTTAACACTGGGGACACCAACTGAGACATGAGCAGCTATCTGAATCAATAATCAGGAGTGAGAGTTACAAAACATGCCTAGAATTGAATACAAGGCAAAACCTTCATCCACACAATGATCTTTGCCACATAAGTGAGCAAGAACCTGAGAATAGCCCAGATTCTGTAAAGGGGCCAATCCCCACCTTGGGAGAATATAATTTGTCCTAGCAGCTACCAGAATTTGAGGGAATATTTAGGCCAATGGCAGACAGAAAACACCTCCAAGAGAAATGCAGCTGTAAAGTGTGTTACCATGTGATTTCTCTGGGTCTATTTCTAAATGGAGAAATTTTTTTCTTACCATTTTATGAGTATAAAAAATTTTCTCAATTAAACCAAAGACTGCCCGTTGCCAGAATCATGACCATGGAATCATTCTTTTATACATACTTATATTATTTTATATCTTTATTTTTTTCCCTGGTAATGTTTTTATTTTGACAGGAAAATGAATAAATCATACTATAATTAATTATTACAAAATTCAACTATTTATTTGCTAAATTTTTTTTTAAGTGTCTTTGCCTTTAGGACAGGTGCACCAGCTACTGACTACTCATCACTTCCAGCCCTTAAAAACAAGATGCTATTCAAGGTGCTCTGAAGGAATGGCCATGGTTGGGCTGGGGGAGTGATGGGAACTTGGCACACAGTTGAAGACAATCAACATCATACAACAGAACTACAGAACTGCAGCAAATGAGCTGCTGTAATATGTCACCCTCTGGTTTGTACACTAATTACTTGATTCGCAGAAAAAAAAACTATGTGCTGGATAATTTCCTCTTCCTGTGCCATGGGCTATTTCTATTCTGAAGTCTGGCTGGGTTCTTTGTCATCTTTATAATGCTACTGCACTCCTTTTTTGCCCTCTGCTTAGCTCTTTGACAAGTGTGTGAAATTTGACTACGCTAATGTCACTTAATCTCCTTTAATTACCAAATCGCTCCTTATTCAGTTCGTGATCAACCCAGAAACTCAGTCAAAAAAAAAAAAAAAAAAAAAAAAAGGCAGCAGCATGTAGGGACATGATCTAAATCTAAATAACTCCTACGAATAAGTTTTAGAGGTCCTACCTGAATCAAACCAACAGGACAACTGCAGTAAAAATCAGAAGCATGTGTAGAAAAAAGGGCAAAAAAGAGAAAAGAAATGAAAAGCTAGCAAAAAAGAAATAGTTGAGGGCTAACAAGTAGACACCTCACCCAAGAACAGCAGAACTTCCAGTAACTGTCATGTTCTAATTAACACTGGGAATTACCACCTGACTTGAAAAGATCTTGTACAGACTGAAATTTCTCCCCCAAAATGGAAGCAACAGATTATGCAGCCAAAAGCCTGACTGCACACATCTCCAGAGGTAAAACTGAAAATAACCTTCCTTACTGAGGCAGACAAAGAAAGAGCTTTTTCCTACAGTCCACCCAAGATCTGGGACACAATGGGGTCATACTGACATACTATTGCCCTTAAGAAAAAAAAACTAGGGAAGGTATCTATGGCTGGATGGGAGCATTAATGTTTTCCATGCAATACTCAGCAGCCATCAAATGAAAATGGCTGAGAAGGGAAGTGAGGAAGTTCAAAACTACTCTTTTGAGTAGAATAAATCTCGTCTGTTTTGTTGTAGAAAAAAACCCTAAAGCTCTCAATTGAAAAGAGCTCAGAAATTTTCTACTAAAATTATGAACTACAGTCTTCTTCAATTACAAGACACTTAAAAACAATAAGGCTTGATTCCAATTTGTAATTTGAGGGGAGAAAAAAAATCCACTTTAATAAGAAAAACCTCTCTGATTTCCTTTTTATCCCTTTTAAATGGAATGCACTGAAAATTAGTATCTATGAGAAAAATTCCTGAGAAGTACTGCTACTTCAGAAATACCAGAAGGAATTCCTAGCAGGTGACAGCTAAGAAAAAAATTGTTCCTTAACCAATTGAATAATTCTAAGAATTTCCAGTGGGAGTTTGCCTTGAAGATGTCAAAAGACAAAATCTTTACAAGATGGCAATTTACAGATCAAATTCCAGAATGCAAAAGGCTTCTTGAGAAAAATGGAAGCTGCAAAGGAAAAGACTATACCATTACCTGAACAAAAATCTATTCGAAAATTAAATTCATTACAGCACTAACTAAAAATAAAAATCTAAAAATACACTAGGGGAAGATAGGAAACATAAATGGACACAGAAAGGAGTAACTACATCAAAACATGTACTAAGACTGATAACCTACCTGAAATTTCAACCACTCTAAGACTCCTGGAAAAACTCTAGAATGTGGCAATTTGAGCAGCATGAAGTGCATTAAGAGGAAAAGACATATCTAAAATTATTCTATTTACTTTTATCTGACTACTCATCCACTGAAGTCATAAAATACCCAAAATAGTATTCTGGTTTTGTATGTCTAAAAATATTTTTCTACAATGAAATTCAGACTTATCAAAAATATACTGAAAAATTCACAATTAATTCTAAAAATTACTTAACCATACAGAAAAAAGATATACCTAGCTATGATGCATGGAAATTGTCAAGCACTCCTGATTACACTAAATTTTTTTCCTGTATTGAGAGATACAGAAGTGTATCATGTGGAAGTACTAACTGATTACACTTTTCAAACACTGGGGAAGGGGAGAGGTAAATAACTAACCAGTCTAACTGTGAGTCTCAAAGTACAGTGCCTGGTACTGATACATGGAAATGACTGGCTATGCTGTATTACATGTTCTTATTTTAATCTGCTAAATCAGAGTACCATACAACCATAAATTTATTATGGAAATTCCTCCAATTATTTTTCACATCCGTGATTATTGCCAATTGTCACAGAGGTGATACATGACTGAGTAAGAAAAGATAAGATCAAGACAATTTTGCATTCAAGATATAAAACAAAATCATGATGCTGTAGATCATGTGTTGGCCCTATTTTCTATTCACCAAATACTGCACATTATAATCACGGTATTTGAAAAACAAGACATGTAAAGATACTCCTTCCTCAAAAGTTCATTTAAACAATGCCAATACCAAACCATACAGTGGCAAGTATGATGTGAGAAAAAATTATGTCTTAAATATAAGCAACTAAGGTATGAAATAAAAACAAACAAACAAACAAACAAAGGAAGTGAAGATGTGATACAGAATTAGACAGCCAGAAGACTTTAAGAAGCAATAACAAGTAATTGTTTGAAACAATACCTTCCAGAACTATGTGTATGCAACACAGCCGAGTAGTTCAAATCTGCTTTTCTCATACCTGAAAGATTTCCATCTGTTTCATCTGTTGGAAGACTGGCAACACTGGTAGAATCCATTCCTTGCTGGAGGTCCATGATTTTCCTTCGTAGTTGTTCTATGTCACTCTCTTTACTATCCAGCTGCATCTGGAGCTCATTCCTGTATGTAGATTCTTCTGCTAGTTGCTGTATTTATATACACACACACATAGTTACTGTGTTACCAAAAACATGGCAGCCAAGTACTTTGAAAACAAAACTCATATCTATATCTACACCTATATCTATATATATACATACACATATACACACACACATATATGTGTGTATATGTGGGTATATGTATATTCTCTAGTATGATAAAAAACTTAATTATTTTACCGCTTGCATTTCATTTAGCTCCTTTTGGTATTTCACAACCATCTGATTGAATTTCTCTTTTTCTTGATTAAGTTCTAATTGGAGCTTTCGGTTTTCCTTCTCCTTCTTCCTCAAATCTTGCATGTTAGCTTTCTTTCTGTCTATTTTAAAATCTTTCCGATTCATTATCTCAGCCAGTTTGTTGACAGCCTGTTAAGAAAAAGGAGAACCAGTAAGAAAAATTACATATGCAGCATGTTTCATAAAAAAACTTGTCAGTTCCTCTAGTTACAGGATCTGATAAAAAAATCTCCTCAACAACACAAATGGCCCTTACTCACAACTGAAGTAATACTGAAAAGTATACAGTATCAAAACTTATTCTTTCAAATGTTAATTTAACAATGCATATTGTAAATCATGGTTAATATAAACTTGATTTCAAAGGAACGAAGAGTTAGTTCACAAAAGCCAAAAACCTGAAATACTTCTATTAATGCAAAGTTATTATTGCTATTAAATTGCATAAAAAGTTGTACCTGTGTCTTCAGAGTTCTTTCAGTGTTTATGCTCTTCTCATATTGCATTCTAATATTACTGATTTCCTCCTCTTTTTTCATTTTGTAATCTGTTAAAATAACATTCAATTTTGAGGTATTTTAGTACAAGGTAATTATTTTTAAACTTAATTACTTCTATAAGTGCATATTTTTTTACATTCTGTTTTCCTGTTACTTCCTTTTGAGCAAAATACAATTTGCAAAGACAAAGATTAACACTACTGCAATGACCGAAAATGACCAGAAGTATATATCAGAAAGGCACAAAGATGAAATACTAAAGCCAACATCAAGCCCAAAATAATATGGAAGACAAATAGCAATGTCTTCTTCCACTTCCCATTTCTTCACATATACCTCAAATTCAGGCATGCTTCAGAACAGATCAATTAAAACTCCAAACATGACATACCTTCCTCTTGTTTCCTAAATTTTTCACTGATTTCTGTATTTTCTTTTGTTATTAAATCAACATCTTTGGTTAAAGTGTTATTAGTTTCTTCCAGCTACATGAAAAGAAACACATTTTAGAATAAAGAATTTGACGTAAATTCTAAAAATATCAATAATACTATTATTTTAAATACCCTTAATTCTGTAGCAACCATTTACTTAGAACACCTGCCTATATGAACTTGTAAAAAATGATACTATTCTTGTGCTGTTTTGTGATTTACTAGAAGGCTCAAAATACACCTGTCCCAGAAAAAAAAAATTATCACTGCAGAACTGACAACACTGTCAAACACTGTCATATGGAATCAAAAATCAACTTAAGCAAAGTTAGATTGTCAGTTATGGAACATGGCAATTTTAATTTGTTGTACTTTGGAAAAACTAATATATAGAGGCTGATACCATGAATCCAGACAGAAAAGTAGCTGACAGATGCTAGAACTCCAGCATTAAATCTAGAGTAGAATCAAGGCATTTATACTGCTAATCATGAAAATCTGCATATTTATGCAATTTACTGCATAAATCATGAAAATCAGGATTAAAAAAAACCTGAATTTGGACTAAGACAAAGCAGACATAGGTAAATATGAACTGAGCTTGCAAAAAAAAAAGAAAAAAATTGGAAAGGAAAACCACAACAACTTTGAATATGTGACCATATTCACTGCCACAGACCGGATCACTTCACAAATATATATGAAAAAACAGACATAACTGTATTCCTAAATAAAGGTTTTGTTTCAAGCCTATACAAATAATTGTGTATGAAGCAGTCTGCTAAAATTATCAGCATCTTGAAACCAAAAATATATTGGCCATGAGGTATTCCTTTGATGCCATAGACATAGTCTTCTAAATGCTGCTTAAGAAATAGTGGTATTCTTTAAATCTCAAGCTTAAAAAAGCAAATTCATGAAACAAACACTATTTGTACTATCCTTTCACAGAGATGTAATATCCATGGTAGCATTAACAGAAAGCCTTGAGCAACTGAGCCAAGCTCAGCTACACCTGGAACTTTATACCCCCAGGATTTTTAAGAAAACATGCACAGCTGATGCTAAATGGGGAAAAACAATGATAAAATAACTATGCTACATACAGCTGTTTGAGACTTCTCAGTTAAAGACATTTATCAAGCTCATACTAACATCCAAAAGCTATGCTATAAAGTGTCTTCAAAAATTACATTTTGGGGTTTGGGTTGTGAAACTTGAGACTCTCGAGTGGCTTTTTTTAAAAATACCAAGTTACTTTGCAATAGGAGTCTCTAATACACAGCTCCACAAATTTACAAGATTTAAATAATACACTTGACAATGACAAGAAGTAAATACAAAAGGCTTAATAACTGAATTATAGACATTCACTTGATTTTCATTCTGGCTTCATCTCAGATTAATGAATTTTGTTTTTTAGGGAGGCCACATGATGAAATGTAAAGGTTCCAAGTGACCCCAAAACTTAAGATACCTAATTAGTTATCACTTATGATCGCAACAGGACTTAATTAATTAAAACCATGAATTTTGGTTTCTAGCTGGAAGAGATGTATATGGGTATAACAGTCAATTTACCCTTCTTATGATGATGTCCTTATCAGTCAATTCTTGTCTGTGCCTTGATGCAGCTTTTTTACTCTCCTGGTTCAGTTCATAATACTGCTCTTCAGCGAGTGCCCGTGCCAACCGTTCCGACTCGGCTTTGGTTTCAGCTAAATCCAACTGGGTGGCGAGTGTTTCTCTGTAAAAAGGACAGTAAGATTTCCTTTTCCTACGTAAAACATGCCAAATTTTCACGAAAACTATCAAACCCAAATTATACCACTCAGTTAAAGGTCATTATCTTAGTTTCTTAAGAAAAGCAAGAGTTAGAAAACTGCATTCTGTACACTTGTATCCTTTGATGGTCCACACAAGCTACAGCAGCAAGCTTACTGTGATTTTTATTAACATTTCAATCATCCATGAAACACCAAGATGTATTCTCCTGCCTTCAAGGAACAGAAAATAAAACTGTATGTACAGAGTGGTCCATCAAAAGATACTTAACCCACATTTGCAAATTATCACAACTCCCTTCGTTATATCCAAGTGAGAAATGTTTAAGATGACCATAAGATTGCAGAGACTAGCGAGGGAATAGAATACAAAGCATCAATAAAAAGAAGTAAGTAAAGAAATAAATAACCCCAAGAAGAATGAGGGAAGTCTTGCCCACCTTCTCCTCCCTCCCCATTTCTTTGTTGGCTACCGCTCATGAACAACTTTGCAGAGGCACATATGCTTTCCCCCTACACCATATTTATTAGCTTAGAAAATAGTGCATCACAGTTAATGGTTGTTAATAACAGCTAGTTTAGCTGGAATCAGAAGTATACTAAATTTCAAAGACTTTGTTTCCTTTTTCTCAAATTATTTTACTGACTATAGAAAAATATTAAGTATTTATCACAATAACATAATCAAATTTTAAAAGCTGGTGAGATGATAACCACAAATTCAAATGTTTTTCAAAAGTTTTGAATCTTACTAAATTTTCAGAGAAGTCTTTGTTCTTCTTCATATTCAAATACGAATAACCATATTTGGCTTTATGAGTCAGTATAGGTAACATTCTATGTATTTGCCATGGAACACTTTTAAGGCCTTTTTCTAAAGGAATTGAAGCATCCTAGATCTGATTCAAAGCATACATGAGTGAGACAGTATTACAAGGAAAAACTTAGGTGTATGTGTGAAACATAATGGGCATACTTTTCATTTTGTAACTCCTGCATTTTTCTTTGTGTTTCTTTATTCCTTTCATCAATTTCCTCTTTCAGCTCCTTAACCTGAGTTTTGTAAAGTGTCTGTAAAAGAAAGCATTAAAAAAAAAAATCATTATTCAAATTCCATACTGAAATTCCTCCTTGTTTTCAGACTACTTAGTTTGAATTTGTCAAACCCCAACACATGCCAATAGTGTCATTAGTGAAATTTCCTCCTTCCTTTCTCTCCCTGATACTTCTTTGCAATTTCTGTGGGGTAGGGAACTGATATGACCAAAACAGTTTTCAATTTTCTAGTGTGTTTTCCTACATAGCTGCACAAATACAGGTGCTGCAAAAGAGACAAAAGGCACTGTGACACAGCAGAACAGGTCTCCCAGACACAACAGGACAAAACTGCATCTTGAAGCATCACTTTTCTCAAAAGGTTCATCCAACAAGCCTAACATCATTCTGTGCTTTCACCTGTTGCATTCTCTTTGTGTCCATGTACCTTTTCTCGTAGAATCTTAAGTTCTTTTCTGTACAAACTTAGTAAGTGATTCAGCTGAGGTCTGATTTATGTAAATTACTTACTGCTGTGAATTACTTCTACTTTTTATTACTATATTGTTATTATTACCATCACCGGTAATTCTGAAAGTTAAAATTTGATCTTCTACAGTAAACTACTTTTACTAAAAATTCAGACGGAATTTTGAATGTCTTATTTAAACTACAAATTAGTGAAAAAAGAAGAAACTGAGAAACACAATGCTCTGCATCTTATTAGCAGTTATGTCATGGAGAAATGCAGAAAAAGCGCCTGTAACAGATAATGAAATGATAATGATATGCAGTCTAGTAAACAAAATTTTTATTGCCTTTCCCAGGAAAAACCAAATTTAAAAGTATTTCCCAAAGTGAAATGAGTCTGTCCATATTCACAAATGTATTTGAAGTTCAGGTGTTACAGAGAATTTTATCCTATTGTTTCTTTTCACAGAGACAAAACAGATCAGACTACATCTATGAAATACACATTTTGGCTACCTGGAGTACCCAGCAAGGTTCTTCAGAGATTCAGGTGCAGAGAAGGTAGCTTTTTAGAATAAGGAACACATGCAGAATGCTACTGAGTCTATGGTTCTTAAATGTGTGTATGGTAGATCAACAGCATGAGATATTTTCCAGTAAGTTTGGAGGTTTTCAACACTCTACAAAGTTCGAATTGTATCAGAAAAATATCTCCTTCCCAACCTCAGGATAGGAAAAGTTCTGATGATTAATTTAGGTAAGAGTTACTCAATGTACTGTCGGTTTTGACAAATAACAAAACAACACTTTAGATACACCATCTAATGTTCTCTAATATTTTGTTCCTTGTTTGTATTTCAAGCAGGATTTTCTGAATTGCTGATTTTTGTGAGGCTGTTACTTACATTAAAATAATTTTAGTTTCAACTATTTACTGTTAAATGATTTTATGTCAAAGTTCCTTACACCAAATTCCTTAGAAGTCTTACCGAAAAATACTGCTCAGCTTCAAGCTGATCCTGAAGCTCACGCATCTGACCTTCATTTCCTCTGTACTGTCTTTGAAGGAATCAAAAAAAAAAAGGGAAACATTTAGAAGTCAGCTACTAACAAAAGACAAAGACAATTTCTAACCAGAACAGCACTCTACAATGATCTTCCATTTGCATATACATTACTTCACAAAGAGCAACAGTTTGCTGTATCCTGGAATTCTGATTTAATACAGTTCTTATTCTAAAACAATGACCCTTTCAGTATGTAATTCAGAAGCCAAGAAGTACTCTAAATGGAAAAACAGTAAGCCAGCTGAAAGAATATATGATAGAAGTCTAATTTATGAAAAATATCTTCATTTTAAGATAAAGAAACATTAAGAAAATTAATCAGGCAATGAAAGGGAACTATTGACTCCCGTATACTACAAGTCACATATGATTTAGTAAGTAGCTTCAGAGTTAATCCATAAAAAAGTAATTCAAATAAAAGAGGAATATATACACATATATATACACACATGTATATGTGTGTGTGTGCCTTAACATAGAATGGTGAGCCAAGAACTGTTCTGAATTTTAGCTCATAACAAAAATATTCCAACACTGAAGGCTACATAGAAATCACAACGTGCAGCTACACAGGAATCATAACGTGCAGCTAAAAATACTCTTCCAGTTTAGGAAAAAATGCCTATGCTCCAGAGAACTTTATTCACTAGCAGGAACAGGCAAAATAGTACATGTATAATTAAGCAAATTTTTCCATTTTACTTCAGGTTTTTACTTACTTTGCAAGTTGAGCCAACTCAAACTCCAGTAATCTCTTTGCTTCCAACAAGGTATTGATTTCCTGTTTCAACTGCTTCTCAGAACCCTTCAAGTTATCAGATTCAAAAGCTTGTGCCTTTAATTCATTCTGTGCCATTATTCGCTTATTCGTCTCTTGTTCTAGCTTAAGTGTCAGATTCCTTACCTAAATGAGAAATATTTCAATTTAGGAGCCTTTGCTAAATAACCAATTGCATGTGGCTGAAGAGGTTTCACATATGGATTATTTTATATTAAACACCACTGACTAGATGCTACACTGTGAACCATATGTCAAAGTATTCCTGAATCTCCAAACACTTCAGTGTAATAATCTCACACAAAGCTTCTGCCCTTAGAACCTATGGCAATGATACTGCAGGATGATAAAGTTTTCCCATTTTTAGTTTATTTCAAAGTCCCTGATTTAACTCATCTGAAAGACAACAAGTGAAGGAACCTAAATTGTCTGCAAACCTCTCCATGGATTTCAGATCTGAAAAATCTCTCACCCTAGAAAAAAAAACGCAGCTTATCAAGTACATAAAAACTAATTTACATAAGAAAGGTGTTATAAACTTCATTCCCATTGTCCTGTAAAGAAAAAGGATGAAGCTATTATTCTTAGTACCTAGTTTTCACACTCAATATTCTAACTGTATTTCCTCAAACAAAAGGAAAGAATGCAAACTAGACAACACAAACTCAGACCCGTAAATCATCCACATCAACCAGACTGCACAATCAAATTCACAAGCAAATTTTTTCTTTAGAAAAAGAGAAAACACAAAGAAAGTGTTATATTGAATTGAAGTTCAAATATGGAAGACACACTAGAGTTATGAAACAAGCAGAAATTACCTAAACCTACTTATGCCAACAACTATTCTCAATTCTACTGAGAGTTGTATTATATAAGGAGCTCAGTATAAGTTAATTTTCTCTCAGTTCAACTCTAATTTCTCATTTATATAGAAAATTGTTAGTGATGAACCTTTTACTTACTTCATCTTCCAGTCTCTCCTTTTGCTGAAGAAGATGTTCCAGTTTCTGCTGAGATTGCTTCAGGTCAAAGTCCAACATGGAACACTGTTTTTCAGCTTGAACTATTCGATTTTCTGCCTTTTCTCTTGCTGCCCGTTCTTCCCTTATCTTTTTTTCCATTTCTAAAAAAGATTAAGAAAAATAACAAAAATTATTACATAGCATCTGCAAGCATGCTTTTGTAAAAACAGTTATAAATATCCTAAAATTTTTCAGACCTTTTTGTTCAGCTATCTAAGCTTTTCTGCTGTTTGATGAAAGAAAAAAGATCCTGGCATTATTACAGGGAACACTAAAAAATATAAATAATTCCAATCTGCATTCAAAGCATTGGAACATTATCATGACAACTGAAAGATAAATACTGAAAGAAAAAACAGCACAAATTCTTGAAGTAATCATTTTGACGTAAGGCAAAGTTTCACTTGCATGAATGGATAGTAGCAAAAGAAAAAAATGCTACCATTATTGTTAACTCTAAAAGCCACATTTAGGTACTGATGACCTTCACAGGAAAACCTGATATATTCAATTACAAAATCAAGACACACCTTTGATTCATGGACATACATCTATAAAAGAAACTTCTCACTTCACTTCAGACAAGCCTAATACAACACTGGTATTTTTAATGCAGTTACACAGGAATGAATGCTCTAAGATGTCTCTCTTGATAACGCATTCTTTCAATTCTGTTTAGCATTAGACAGAGATTCAAGATTCAATAGCATTTTAGAAGCCAAGGAAGGCTTTGAAGTAAGGTATGCAAAACATTCATAAAAATTGTATTGTTTCTTAAATAGCATGTTAGGGAAAATAATTTAAAATCTATAATTTTAATGTTTTAGGATTTTAATACACATTTTCTTTATAGCAGAGATCAAGCACTTGTGGTAAGAGTACTACGGTGTAACACAATATATATTGAAATATCATAATCAGAACATATTTTATTACATATTTACCTGAAACTTGCAGGAAACACTTACCACACATCGCAACTGATCTTGCCTCCTCTATTGACTGGTGTTTGTCAGTTAACCGCGCTTTTGTCACTTTGTGCTCATTCACTTCCTGTTCTAACCGGTCTTGTAAGGATTTCAGTTTGTAGTTCAAATCTATCTCTAAATTATTCTTTTCCTAAAGATAAGGAAAGAGTGATCAGATTTCTATAATACCTGAGGAATCACATTTTTATTCCCTTTTTTATTATTAAATTTCTGTTATCAAGAGATTATCAGTGTTGTTTTCCATGCTAAGCAAAGAGCAGTGACCGACCAAAACTGCACTCAGTGCTCTGGAAAAAATTTCATTAACTTTTTTCAGTAGTCTACAAATTTGCAAGAAAATGGAAACTTCTCCATTTGTATAATCAGCAGTCACCTAAACTGGAAACATACAACTAATGAACGGACATCCCAGAGCACAGAGGAATCTGCATTACTGTCACCTGGATGGATTTGGGTTATTTCATTGCTAGGACTGCCAGGCATTAACAGTAACTCACTAAATAAGCCCTGGACATGTGCTCTGAGAGACAAGCACTGGCCTTTGAATGGCTGCTTCATGTAACAACAAATTACAATTGCTTGCCCCCTTCCCTCACAGGCTGTCATATCTGGTTTATTCACAGAGACCACACAGCACACCAAGTCTTTACCTGACCTCACCAGACAGAGTTAACTCTGCAGTCTGGAGAAAGGGTGCAGGATTTCCTCTTACTGTTAACTTGTTTTTCCATCATATGGAAGGGATCAGAAACATTAGAGGAACATTCAGAAGGAAGGACGGAAGGACAGAAAAAAAATTCCACACCAACGTTGATTAAAAAGCCTGCCTGGCACTGATCCAGTCAAATTAAAATCCAGTAAAGATAAAAAACAAAACAAAACAAAACAAACAGATTTTTTAAAAGTTCATAGATTTTCAGAAGCAAGACTGCAGTTAGAGTTAGGCAGGCAGAAAAAAATTCCTTGCTACTGGCAGTAGGATTGGATCCTTGAATCAGTGATAATGAATGACAAACACAATTTTCATGCACAATGCTACAAAAGTAAGAACTACCTGAGGACTTGAAAACATCAATAACATTTGAAAATATAGTCAAAAGCTGACAAAGAGCATCAGCCTCAACATCATTTCACCATACCTTTTCTGAATGATTAAGCATATCCTGTGCTTGTTTTCTTTCTGCTTCCACTCTTTCAAGATTGTTTTTAATGTTTTTTACTTCTTCTTGTAAAGCTGTAATCCGAACTGCCACAAAAAATTAAATATCACTCAATATTAGTTACTTTACTTAGATCAATTTTGCAACTTAGATCAATCTTTGCAACTTTTACTGATTTCTGAGCCCATAATATATTTCAAATACTTCAAATTTTTCAGGCATGCAAAGGCCATATATTGTAGAGCAAACTGACTTTTTTAGACACTCTTATGCATGTCATCAGTAACAATTCACAAAAAACTAATCATGCAAAAATGGTTCCTGCCTTCCATCACTTCCATTATCTAATATCCAGAATTTCTTTCATTAACCCAAGTTCTGCTAGGCTACGAAAGAAGCACCTGTAAGTGATGCTTCATTTATGGGTAGATAAGGCACATTACACAGAAAGTCAGTTTCAAACGGATTTTTGGGTACTAACACAACATGTATTCACCTAAGTGTAACTCAGACCATGGGGAAGTCAGGCACTGAAACAGGACTCCCCATGGAAGGTGGGAATCACCATACCGAAAGTGTTCAAAATATGTGTAAATGTGGCACTTAGGGATGTGGTTTAGTGATAGATTTGGCAGTTCTGGGTTAATAGTTGGCCTCAATGATCTTAGAGGTCTTTTCCAAACAAAACCATCCTATGATTTTAAGCACTGTGACATGGAAAAAGTAACTACTCCTTAAACCCTACAGCATCTACCCTTGGGTGGCATAAAAGTTTATATGAAATACTAAGTAGAATCACGTGGTTTGGAAGGGACCTCTGCAAACCATCTAGTCCAATCTCCCTGTCACACGCAGGGACACATCTCACTAGACCCTGTTGCTCAAAGCCCTATCCAACCAAGCCTGAAACACTTCCAGGGACAAGGCAACAACAGTTACTCTGGGCAACCTGTCCCAGGGTCTCACCATCCTTATTATAAAATTTTCTTCCCATATCTAATGTAAATCCTTCAATTTAAAACCATTGCCCCTTGTGCTGTCACTACAGACCTTGGTAAAGAGTCTCTGTCTTTTACGCTCACATTCAGTAGGGAAAGGAGAGTCCCCATTAAAAGCCTCATGGAAACTCAATACTGCAGACAGATGGTTCAAAATGGCAAGTTAAGAGTCAGGGTCCATTAGCACAGACACAGCCATGAACTAATGCATCTGAATAGTTTCTAGTTTGGAAGAATCAATACAAACAGTAGAAAGTTTCAAGCATCCTGAAAAAAAGGATTCCGCATCTGCATCCCTTATTGTGCCCTTAACCTTGCTTGTAAAAGTAATGTAGAATCAACATAAAAGAAAACAAATGCAATTTAACAAAAAAAAAAAATTTGCCTTCTCCACACATGAAAGAAGAGCAAGTCCAGGACATACCAACTTGGCTACTGTCCAAGGCAGTAAGACAGTGCTGCATCTTCTCTAGCACTGTATCAGCTCTTCCTATTTTTGCACCACTGGACTCAGACTTGTAGTCAGTGCAGCCCCAGACTCAAGATCAGTGTTTGACACTCTTTGATTTTGATATTCTCTCCCTCTCCCAAGAGCTGCTCAATATGATCAGGAAGATAGATCCAATCTTCAGAAATTGTTGAGTCACACTTTGTTTGCATGTTGTCTCTCCTCCCATTACCAAACTCTACTTCACTTAAGTAGGGTTATCACAACTTTTTTTGGTAAAGTATAAATTCAGAATAATTACCCTGTAGTTCTCCAATCATTTCAGATCCATGACTTCTATCCCTTCGTTCTGACTCCAAAGCTGCTTGTAGTTGGTAATAATCTTTCTCCACCTGCAGTTTTGTGCTTTCCAGAACTCTGCACCTTTCCTGCAGTTCTCTATTCAGTGATTCTACCTGACTTAATGACTTGCTCATTTCTGTGTTGCCCTTTCTCAGTCTTGCAGCTGTGTCAGATTCTGTCCTCAGCAAATCGTTTGCTTCTTCTAGCTGTTAAAACAAACCAGACAAAGATTCTCAAATATAAAGATTATGGATCCAGTTTTGCTACATTTGAATGCTTAAATCTAAGAAATAATTAAGACAAGAAGCACAAACAACATACTTGTTTTTGTAACTGTGTTATCTTCTCATTTGAAATTTGTGAATGCTGGCTGATTTTTTTCAAGTCTTCCATCTGATCTTTTAGTGTTGACACTAAAGAGAAATTGCACCATTAATACAGCATACTGTAAAAACCTTAGGGTTTTATTCTTGTTTTTTTACACAAACATGCTCCAAAATACTGTTTTGCATTGATAGGTTTTTGTTGACTTTTTGCTTCTTATATACATTTTTTTAAGTCAAATTTTGTGCTTGCAGACCAACAACACAGCAGAGTGCTGCAGAGCACAGAATTTGAAAATAAGAACAAAAAAAATTGAGTTCAAATAAAAATGAACTCTAAATCCATTCATTTTTGAACATCATTCATTTCATCTGATTTTTTTCATTATCTGAAAAGATCCCTTTTCAAACCTTAAAGTTGCACAGCACTTAAGATACCATGATACTAAATTATTTCCCAAAACACATCATGTACATCCTTAGTGTCAACGTTTGGACAATATTGCATACCTTCATTTTCCACATTACGTCTTTTTTCATTCTCTTGTTCAAATTTTCTTTGGTACTCATTTATCTTATGTTGTAATACCATCTTTTCCTTTTCAATCTGAGACACTGCTGTTTCCAAGTTCTTCCTTTGATTACCCTAAAATTCAAAGAATTGGTATTTTATACTTACATTTTAAGGAATGATCGCTAAACCAGCTACATGATCTCTGCAACTAACTGGAAACTGATGCATTGTTTTAAATGAATGAATTTCTGGCTTCCTTGGAAAGGTTTTCAGAAAAGAGATCTTTTTTAACTTCTACATGACAAATTTATACAATTACTAGGAAAACTGTTGTTAGTACAATTATTTCTAAAGTAACTACTAAAATTATTATTAAGAGACAAGAGAAGGACTCAATAGAAAATCATCTGCATTTTTGTAGTAATTGACTTTGATAAACTCCAGAAAATTTGCAACAAGCAAGACTAAGTAAAATATTTATCAGAGTAAACAGAAATCAGCATGACTAACAGAAAAAGTTTTTGAAAATGTGTACAAATCAAAATGTAATCTCCCAATTTTATGTATTGAAACATGATCGTTAGGTCTCAAACTTGAACACAGAACAATTTTTGTTAGTCACAGAAAAAATATCTTAGAATCATGAAAGTCCTATTCCTAACTCCACTCTTCACCCAATTAAGGCATCTTCAGGGGGAAAAAATATTACCTCTTCATCCAGTTCTTTCATTATCTTGTCTAGCTTTATGTTTGAAGATCTAAAAATAAAACAAGATCATTTAACAGATACATTATACATACTGTTTTTCTAGTGAAATGATTTGTGACCATTACTAAAGTGAACATTAATATTTTGACTAATGCTATTTTGTAATGAACATTTAAGCTGAGGAATCAATCAATCATTGCAAATAATTTGTAAAATATATCATTAAGTATTTATGAGCTTAGTTACAGATTAAATATGTGAAACTTCAGGTGCCACATTTTATCCCTTAATCTGCAAAAAACAGCGTATGTACACAATAGGTTATCCTTAAGATTAGAATATCCTGGTAAGCTGCTAAAACTTCCTCTAATTATGACCTCCAAATACCTAAAATAGCTCATTAATTCCACAGTAGGCAGCTCCCTACTACAGATAAAGGTATATAAATAATATTATTTGAAAGTCTCTCTGCTGAAGCAATGTATTAGAAGACTGAACTACAGAGAGTGTGGCAAAGCACACAGTAAAACATCATTTAACTGGCAATAACACTGACATGACATATCCATTGCATTCCTGCAGGCAGCCATCCCTCTTCAAAGAGCCAACAAAGAGGACCCAGACAAGGCAGCCTGGCAGGCACAAAAAGAGGCAGTTACAATAGTAACTGGGATTGACTGCAGACTACTAACTCTGCAGTGAATGGCATGACATACCAGAAGACACAGTTGTGCTCTGACAACTTCAGTAGTACTGCAGGAAGACAGCTACTGAATATCCCTCAAGAATGTATGTCCTGCTTGTGCAGAGCAATCAGCATGTGCAAACAGTGAGCTTGTGTTTAAGTAAGCAACAGTGTCACACAGCCTAAATTCCCCCACTAGACCATGTTAGTTACCAGTTTACACCTAAGGAGCTTGTACAGCTACACACTCTGGTTCTAATTCACAAGTCTAAATTCTTCCTGCATATTATACCTGGTGCTGCTTCCTGGGATTATTTAATTCTTCAGGAAAAGACTTCAAAAGGAGAAGCTAAGTGAAGGGGAATTTAGTTTGCATGACTCTCAGTAAAAATGTCTGACTATCAGAACAGAAGAATCTCAACTGTATGCTTGTGTGACTGCAAGAAAAATGCCAATTCTCACATAGCTGCTACTTCAGCATGGTAGAAACAGAACTTCAGAAAGCAAATTGCTGTTCTTATATGTCACCCATAGAAAAAAAAAGTGGTTTTCCAACAAGTACCCTCTATTTGGAAAACACCTAATTAATTTTAATAATCCAATATATGCCATATATACAGAATTTCATATTTTCAAAAAAAATCAGCATGGTGAGCATGTACCTCAGTCCAATAAAACATCTGAGTACAGAGATATCAGGTAAACTGAAACACCTAAGTGTTCAGAAAGAACCTGTGTTATATGGTTGTCAATGAAAAAAAAAATTCTTTATACACGCACTCAAGAAAATTTTAGAATTACTTAAATCTGTGCCTGGAACTCCCTTGGAGAACTACAACACCATTCTGAGTGTTATCCTGGTAATCCCTAAAGCAGTACCACAGAAGTGAAGTGTTAGATACACTTAAATTATGTAAACAATTGAAGTTCAAAGTCTCACCTGCACTTTTGCTCCATTTCATCTTTCAACTGCATTTCATTATGTAGCTGTTCTTCTAACTCATAGATCATCTTCTGCATATTTTCCAGCTTTAAATATATATATTTGTACATGAAAGAACATGCATTAATTTAGAAACTTTAAGAAAGTATTTCATAATATTCAGTTCTGCTTATATTGTATCACAGCTTACTTTCTTATACCAAAGTAAGACTTTTTACCTTATCAAAATGTGATATATGTCCCTTCCTCCCTGCCCCCCCCCCCCCCCACAATTTGATTACAAAAAGTAAGACAGTTTTTTTCATTTGTATGCACATGAAATTTCAGGTATCTTCAAAATTCACAGGCCTAAGCTAAATCAAATCCTCCTTGTTTTACAGATCCTCAGTACCTGACTAAAGATACTACCGCAAAAATACAAGAAAGCACTTCAGTAAGTTTGAAAATTTCTTCTAACATGAGCCACCACCTGTATTTTGCAATCCATCTACAAAGTCCCAACAAATTCAGGAAGCCGAACCAGGCCAGTCAGTTACTGGCAATGGGGAGAAAGTGCTCTCACCATCTCTTTAGTCAGAACTCATTTTTACAGCTAGAATTGTACCAAGGTTTGAAAGATAGCAACAAACTTCAGAAGTTAATATGGCACATTACTGCATAGCATGTACTGTTTGCCAGCAGGATAAACTCAGAAATTCATTCCTTTCATGTAGTCTCAAAATATCTACCACCTTCTATTGAATATCTAGGCACAATAATCCCATTCCAACATCAAAATCCTCACTTAACATGATGGTGTCAGCCTTGAAGGAGCTCATCAAGTCAACCTCATGTTGATTCATTATAAACCTTTCCACTGATAATTGCAAAGATTTCAGCCTATTTAATTTTTATACGTTTCCCTCAATGCTCTTGGAACTGCATAGAGATGTACTAGATTCCTAATCTAGACTCTCTTCAAAGCAACGTATTCAAGTGATGCTTTGCTTTGTTGTTTCCTGTTTTAACTCAAAAATCTCAAAAAACATCCAAAAATTAGACATTTCAGCACTTAAAGGAGCAGCTCTGGAAAACAAATCACTGATATGACATAGAACATAACACCATATGGATCAGACAATGCTTGTAGTTAAAAAAAAGGGATGGCTTCTTAATCTAGACTTTGAGGACAAAGGAAAGACCAGTACACAACACATTTATCTCCTTGATATGAACCACTGAGAAATAAAACAAGAAGCAAGACTATTTAAAAGCTCTCACTGTAACAAGCAAGGACCATAGCAAATGCCCCAAAAAGAGGATAAAAAAGGTTCAATGTGATTGCTCTTCCATTTCCTTTTACTCATGTTATAGCCCTTCCAGACAGGGTGCACAGAGGAACTAAATGGGATAGATGAGAAACAGGTCTAAAAAGACATCTGGCAACTGAGGCATTTCTGTACTGACTCCGACTAGCTTGGACTGCTATCGCATCCTCTTGCGTCTCTCTGTCTCTGCATGTTCTCACATCAGGCTGTACCCCAGGGGACCCATCAGAGCTTGCAGAGCAGTCTAATTATATCAGTAGAGACAACAGGCTTCCGGGCAAAGTTCTGCACAATCTGCTATCAATAGACTAAAGAATACCTCAAGAAAATCCTGAGTTACAATTAACTCAGTATAAAAGCACGCCTTTAAGCTTTAGTTTGCTCTTGGTTTCCATTTTGAGTAGGAAGCAGGGGAGGAAAGGACTGAAGAAAAGCCTGTCTGCAACAGAGAAGTAAAGAAACATCCCTCTGGAACCATAATACTTTTTTTTTTTCTTACTCACTACAGCATAGTGAGTCAGGTTCTGTACCCTGAGCAATGAAGAAAACCTAAGATCTAGTGCAAATGAATCTGTTCATCTCCTTTTTCTTAAAATCTAGACTGTTTACAGGTGGTTACGGCAGCACTATACCAAAGTAAGCAATCAGATCTTCAAAGAGGTTTGATTTTCAGTAAAAGGATATAGAATTCTATTTTTGTACAACATCATGGCCTAATTCTGTTAAGTTTCACACACTTCCAAAACAATTAGTTTCTTGGAAATTCGTGGCACTCATGTCTTTCCACAAAGACATTCAAAACCAGATACCAAAATGCCGAGAGACCAGGTAGCATCTTGTGTTATTTCCAGAACTAATTCATTTGCTAACCATGTGTCAACATTGCCATTTTCATTGCAGCATGTAAAGAAAGAAAAACTGCTGAGAAAGAACTGTGGGGGAAACATACATTGGAATAAAGACTTAATATTGATTTAAACCTTCCTATATCACTCAAATCCTTCCAGACCTTCACCTCCCAAAACTGCTAAAGTCACAAGACATTCAAATATGTCTGACAAAATGGACAGGACTATTGAGGATTCTTCAACTACACACTGGGTAGTATTCCACTGAGTATACTAAGTCCATTCAGTAACTCTCTTCAAAGTCAGCCAAAAGCCAGCACACAGTTTTAAGTACTTTAAAATACTGCAAAGTCTGGCTTTGTTTTTAAATTTTACTGTATGAACAGTCAAACACTTAGAAGGAAAAGAAAGTATATCAAACACATCAATATACATTAAAAAAAATCAAGGTATTTCAATGATTAAATTCACTCGCCCAGTAAAGGACATAACCAGTTCCCCTGTTCTGCACAAATTTTCTCTGGGTAGTGCCATGTGTCATTAAACCTTTTTATTGCTAGTTTAAGAGAAAAGGGAACACAGATCAGTATATTTTCTACTCTCAACAGAAAACAGAATAAAATACTAACACAGTAAATCATAGTCAAAGCCAAGATTTATTTTAACGTTTATTATCAATTTTTGACCATGTTTTCTTCTGGAAAGGATGTAATTTGTAAAATATCAAACCATTTTCAGGGAATAGTTTGATTTACATCAGAACTTACATAGAATCCAAGCACCCAACCAAGTCTCAAACACCTTAGCATATCTTCCTGGAAACCTGACTGCCAAGATGTTTGGGAGTAAGTAACTGAAAGAATTCCTGAGCATTTCTTGCTAGGTGAACTGCTCTAGAAACGCAGATCATCAGTGCCCCAACTCCCAACAGCTTGTGGGGAAGGCCTGTGAAGGAGCAGAATGCCCAAGCCTGGTACATTGTCTTCCACCTTCCACTGAGTTTACTGGAAGTCCAGACTCCACGGTTGCCACAAAGCTACCCAGGATCAATGAGGCACTCTAGAAACACTGCACACGTACTTTGATATTTCTAAAGATAAAAACTGTGAATCCTTTTCCACAAAAAGTTTTGGCTATTGTACTCAATTCAGGAAAAACAATGTTATATTAAGAAGCAAAATTCTGCTTTTCCATTAACTTTATTAGGGAGGCCATACTAAAGAGCTAAAAATCATGCATGGATTTCACTGACCCCAAATACTAAGATAATTTGAGACATCTCTGACCCAAGCAGTTTATGGCATATATGCAGTATATATTTATACATGCAACAGACTCTTTATTAGGATACAATAAAGATGAAGACATACCACACTTTTGTCCACACTGGAGCCTGTTCTGTTGTCATTGGAATTTTCTGCAGGGACACCTAAATACCTGCAAAAACATTTTTTAAAGTTATATTTGAAGAGTTGTTTAAAGGCAAGATTATTTTAAAAAGATTAAGATAATACAGACATCCTAAAATGTAACTCCCAGATTTATTGCTCCAAAATGTGAATAATCAAACAGCAACATAATCAGATTTAAGCACATTTAATTGAAAAATTCAATTTATTGAAAGGTTAAAGTACAAAGCTGCAATAGAAGGCCTCCAGAAAAAAAGGATTTCTGCCAAATACAATACAACCACTTTTCTTTCTTTTAATAACCATTTAAAAAAATCTTTGCTTTCCTTAGTTACAACACTCTCATTGGCTTCTATCCCATAAATATTTACTCAGGCACTTATGCAGCAAGTAGCAGTAATGAAGCAAAGTCTGCAGAGATTGTGTAACTTTCAACAAAGTCACTAAGAGTTCTACACACAAAAAGTTTGCCCTGAAGCCAGTGTTCTTATTTTATGTAAATGTTTTCTAAAAATACCATTAAATTCTAGTTGCGATGATTCTGGAGAGTTAGGTAAATAAATACAAATTACTGTTTTCAAATTCTTTTGGTATTTGATGTGATATTCTTGGCCTGATAACTGATCTAAAGAGACATAAAGCATCTATTAAGTGCATCAGATTACATGAGAAATAACACTCCAACACATGAACTGAGAAAAATGGACTCATCCTTTTCATTTCACGTGGATATTTCCAGATATAAAAAAATCTCTCCATAAGATCAAGGAGAGTAAAATCAAAGGCATCTCCAAACCATGGTGAAATTAAGCATCAATCTGGCTTTCAGACAATCAAATGACAAAGTGGAAATGAAACAGCAAAGTGGAAATGAAACAGTTTCCTATGGAAACAAGCTTGCTGTTTGGAGTACAAGAAGCCACCCTATTTTACACACCAGGGTTGTTGAGCAGTAAGAATGTGATACTTAGACAGGCACAGCACCAGCTCCATCAAATCTAGAAGAGAACTCACAAGCCAGATAGGGCTACAAAGCGTTCTCAGCTGGTATTACAAAATCTGTGTTAACATGTCCAGATACAGACTTATTTTTCTTTTAATGCTTGAACTATATCCAGTAAAAAAAGAAAACAAAAGCTAGGATTACAGGTTTAGCAAGCATGAATAGTCATTTCGGGTTTTTCAAGACAATCACACCAGCAGAATATTACAGGACAAAATTCATTTCCAGGCCAGCATCATAGTTCTAGTAAGCCTAAAAGTCACGATAGTAGCAGAGAGCAGCAATACTCTTCAACGACAGCAAGAACACAGACACTTAGCTCTCTAAATTCCTGATACTGTCCCTCAAAAGGGAAGGAAGAAATTCTGTTATTAACATGCTCCTAACATGCTACTTCTTGACAATATATTCCAAAATATTTCTGCAAGGCAAAAATGGAAACTTTTCAAAGTTACAGACTAAAGTGAGAACAATAGGTGAAACTCTTGAACTGCTGAACTCAGCCAAAGTGTATGGAAAGCCTACAAGTCCTTCTACACCTTACCATGGCAAAAAGTAAAACAAATCCAACTCTTTGCAGAGATGGAAAGAATTTCACCACAGGCTTGGAAAAGTGTTTCCTCTTCTACGCAAGGACGAAAACCAGACTTATTTCCTTCAAGATTTTCCTATCCAGAAATGCTACTAAAACTAACAGTCTCTATCTGACAGTTCTACTAGAAGTTTTAGCCCATTTTAAGCCTGACACCACAACTAAAAGCACCTTTCCAAGTATTAAAAAGTTATTGAGATTTTTGAATGTAGATGTAGCTATCCATAGGGCCTACAATAATAATGACTGTTGAAAGCATTAATTAACACAGTTTAAACTGATGTAATTTAAAAGTCTTTTAAGCAATAGTGAAAGCCATAAAACATCACGATCTCACTCTGTCAGTGGACGTGTACTTAAAAAAAAAAAAAATTATGAAGCAGAAAGCAGGAAAGTAGGAAATATTTCTAGTAAGCCAAGGTTTAATTTACCACACACTAAAACACTGATGGAAAGTATGGAAACTTCATATTCAGCTCAGGGACAGTAACATGCAGTAAAACAAATGGACTTCCAAACCTTGATTCATGACTCTACACACAATTCAGTGCTCTGCAGGCAGCTCTGCCTGGTAGTGGCAACAGTGGATTTTCTTGCTTAGCTTCTGCAGCATCACTTCTGCAGCATCTTCTCAATGCAGAATAGGACACTCAACAACACAAGGGAATATTCTGAGGTAATGATGTCTAGCAGTACTTTATCATTGTTAAAGTATTAAAAGAGTGTAATTTTTAGTATTCTGAATGATTAGTAAGTATCTGAATAGATTTAAACCTAGATATTGGTTGGTAAGAGTCAGAAACAGTGCCAACAAAGAATACAGCATTAATCTGCTTTCTGCACACATACCGACGGTTGCTGTAATACGTAAATCCTACAAAAGGAAGCTGGTTGCCCACAAATGCTTTTGGTATGGGAAATGTTTCTTCCTCTCCTTTGTCTTCTTCCAAATCATCAAAATTACTAGTGTCAATGTCACTACTTAAGTCAGGCACAACTGGTGCTACAGCTAGAAAAAATGGAAAATAATATGATAATAATCAGTACATCACTCAAGCCACTAAAAACTTTTGCTTGGTACAGAGTAAATGAAACTTTAAACTCCTTTAAACGAAATACAAAAGTCCTTTTGCTAACATGATACATAGGGAAGCCAGACCACCATTTCTGAGAAAAGCAGTATACTTACTGTCTCTGAGTGTTTCCCAAGCCCATTGATCATTTTTGAAGAAAAGGTGCCGTTTAATTTCTTCTACACCATTTCGTCCTAGCCTCACTTCCCTGTTTTGGTTAAACACATGAGATTCCATAATTTATTCTGAAGGAAAGACTCATTTTAAAGCATAATTTAACAATAGAGAGAATAAAATACCTCTCAAGCTGCGGTAAAATGTACATATAACTCAAATGTTTTCATAAGAAGATCTTTATATGAGCAGAGCAGCTACATTTCAGAACACAGCCTGGTTTTAACTTTGGCCTATAAGAAGCTCTGCTGTTTCTGTTTCCACCATCATAGATAACTCAGGCAATTGCCAAGTTGTTATACTGTACTCATGCCCAGGCTCTAGGAATTTCACTTCTCCTGAGCAGTTTAAAAATCCACACAAAACACATACTTTTTATTGATTGACATGACAAGAAATACTCTTAATGAAGGCTTATTTTCACTATGAATAAAATATAAAACTTACCTATCAGTTAAAAAGGCACAAATGAGGTTTTTTGCCTCTTTAGAAATGTCACTGTCATCAGGAAAAGTAAGGGAGTTCTTATGATTCATAATCTTACTGTACGTTCCAACCAAAGAATCTGCATAAAAAGGTGTATCACCTGAAAAAGCAGAACAAACATTAAAAAGAAGATCAAAATTATTGTAGACTTGATTTGCAATATATGAATTACATATACAACAATGTATGCAACCAAGTGAACAAGAAGCAAGGACAAATGTTTGAAAACTCTGCCAGAATTTTTCTAAAATATATTCTGTAAATGCCAGGATCTGTAAACCAGAAGAGATATAAAGTTTAAAAACAAGAGTGATTTTAACATGGGAGTCTAATTAAGTAGTGAAGTCAATTCTGATGATCCTACTACTCACCTACAAGCATCTCATACAAGAAGACTCCAACTGACCACCAGTCACATTCCCGCCCATAGTAACCATCCCCTCCCTGGGACTTCAATACTTCAGGAGAGATGTAGTCCGGTGTTCCCACAGCTGTGTCACATCGTACCATTCCTTCCTACAAAACAGAGGAAAACAGCCAGGCCCAAATATGAGATCCAAAATTGCCAGCAAGTTCCATGAGTTTATGCAACTTAAGCAACATCAACAGATCCACATAAAATTTCGTCAACAAATGTTATTTTTAATTTATTTTTCTTTTATATTTTTGAAGTCTAAACTACTAAAGCCAGAACAAAGCACTAGATCTGTCAAACACAATGGAAGTTGCTTTAAAAACCTCAGTTAGCATCCAAGAAGTAATCAGAATTGCATCTAGGCCCTGCACACACCACACAGCCACTCATGCCAGTATAAATGTGCCATTTGCTGACAGGATGTACTGTAAACAGTGAAAGCTCCTCTGTTAGCATAAACGGGTCAACATCAGGGATTTTGATAACAGGAACAGCTGAACTGCAATTTTTTGGCCTCTGACCCAAGATACTGAATGGTAGGAAGACCAAAGGTAGATAAGGCTTTGAAAATCTATGTAGAGAGACTTCAAAACAGGCAACAGATGAGAAGAACATTTGATGTTCCTCACACCCCTGAGAAAGTCCTTGCAGAACTGAGATCAGTCACACTGGAGCTGGCATCCAGAATGCTGAAGGTATAACCACACACCCTTTTCCAGTGCCATTCAGGCACTTCTGAAATAATCCCATGCCATTCCTAGAAATGGATCAGTGGAAAAATATAAAAATACATAACTAAGAAAATAAAATAAATGTAAATTTAGTGCTGCATATGCAGTAAATCCCAAATTAAGCTCCTATGCTGAGCAGTTTTTCTTCCAGAGAATAACCTTTCTCTTTCAAAAGACTAGAGGAACCAAGACTAGGCTCAAGACTACTAGGATTTTTACACATAGCCTGCACTTGGTTTTCATTGGTGGCTTTTATTCAGCAGCTAAGTACAGTAATTTATTCAGATCTCCTGGAAAATGATGAAAATATATTGTACATATTACACCAACTCTACTATGTATTTCAGATTTCCAAATATGTTTTCCTCAAACATACACATGGGCTGACACAAACCAGGCAGTTTTGTGTAGGGAACAACAGTGCTACACAGGACATGAATACTTTTGCTGAACTTTTTTTTTTTTTAATGAGCTGAGAATACATTTTTAAAAATAATTCCATGACACCTCAGATTTGTCCTCATGCTATGTCAGCAATGGCTAATAAGTAAAACTGGTATTAAGCAAATGGCATGTCAGTTTTGAATCTTTAATTTCTGGCACTACGTAAAAATCATCTCATTTCTTTGCACTAACTTTTCATACCAAAATACTTAAAGAAATAACCCTGAGCCTCTAGAGACAATCAAAAGCTTGACTTCAGAAAAACTCTTCTCCAAAAAACAGCACTTGAAGAATCATTTCTGCACTTTACATTGTCACTGAATAAGATGCATGAATCACAGAATCATAGAATGATTTGGGTTGGAAAGGACCTTGAAGATCATCTAGTTCCTTTCACTAGGTCATGAAGAACAATTAGGGAACAGAGTACACTCTTCTCATCTAGCTTAGAACTTTTCAGTATCTTTTCTTTTCACTTTTAAGTATGTTTTCTTTTCACAAACAGAAAAGTCAAATTACAAGGATATGTTTACCTTGTTCATCTTCATACAAGTACCAAAATCTGCTAATTTTAAATGACCAGCTTTATCTAGCAGCATATTATCAGGCTTCACATCTCTGAAAGAAAAATACGTATTTTAAAAAGTAAACATTCAATTTATTAGATTTAACTTATGAGAACAATGGAAGTCAACTGCTTTTCAGATGCAACATTTTATGGAAAAACAGCAACATTATAGCACCACTATTGCCTCCACTTTTTTTTGCTTTCTTTAAGTATCATGTCCAACAGACTGCTGAACTACAACATTTTATAGAAATTAGAACATATGTAAAAATACAGCCTTAAGTCACCAAATTTAATAACTATGGACACTAATAATGAACCTCAAGTTCCTAAAAAGCAGTCACTGGTTATGTCAAACAGGCATTGAAAACACAGCTTCTTTCCTG